>NC_141046.1:24024227-24439227 GCF_041138505.1 Cibotium barometz | reverse complement strand
GAATCAGGTGATGTGAACGACAATTTTTATTGCTAGAGGAGTTGTTTGCCAGGTTCTTGATCCTCAAATTAAAGCTCTGGTCTTGCATTTACATTCATAGTGCTTAAGTCCTAATGCAAAGCATCCATATCTGGTCACCTACAAAACATGGATAGTACTAAAGTCCTAATGCAAAGAATCCATATCTGGTCACCTAAAACACATGGATGTAACAGCTGCTCCATGAGTACATATCCATACTCATGCATAGGAGAACATTTGCACCAAAGCCTCACCATCGACAACTTCCAGGTACATCTCTAGACGGGGGGCCATGGTGAGCAAAAGCCTGGTCAAAGGTACAACCCATCGCTTAGAACTTTCCTTCAACTTACAAACCTCTCCAAACGACGCCACCATCTTCACAACTCAATGATCTTCAATCCTTAGTGAAGATATCTATATTAGCCTCGCAATTCAACGTAATTATTTCAATCCTCACCACCAACAAGTGGCTACTTTAACACAGAGTAGTTCAATAAGAGTTTATATGACTCAATTCTTGTACTTCATGTATATCTGCTTCATAAGAGCACTTAAATATACATAAAAACATAAAAAGCACATGAACAGAAGAAGACAGGAACAAGTTCTACTCAACAACATTTGACAAGAATCCTGCCACACAAAGAGACATCATCGAAGGCCAATTTCTTCAAATAATGAATGTTGCTTCAATGAATCAAATGAGGACCTGAGAATCACCATCTCATTCTGATGATTTAGTCTACGTTCCTCCAGATCCTTCCCTCTCTTCTCTCCCATTATTAAGCATCCCCATTAACACAAATCACATGTAACATTGCTTATGATTGCCAAAAATAAAGTGAGAAAACAGCACCCAAAAAACAAACATGCTCACACAAATATAAAAATGCAATCATTCGCAGAAAACCCCACACCTCACCCCATTATGAATTCCCAATAAACTACTAACCTCTTCATTCATTAACTAGCTTTTCTTATTCCTTTCGGAGGAAAAAATACCATTGAATGTCACTCAACATCAAAACCATCGACAAAGCTTGTTCATTCTCCCCACACAAAGGTCTTTAACGCAATCATAGGATGCGATTGCCATCAGGAAGAGGGGAATGTTGACCCAATTCTAGGGTTAACAAGAGCTACCACCATTATCTTACATCAAGGAGTCATGGTAGATACACCAAAGGGTCATACATTCAAGATTTAAAGCAATAGTGTCTAAAGCTACAACTTCGATGGGTGCCCGTAATAATGTGTGACGAAGTATTTATGGCGATTCCCGCTTCAAGAACGTGTGGTAGCAAGTTAGGATGAAGTCCTAAGTGATGTACTTCATAGATATATTATGAGAGTAGTCATTGTAATAGCATTAGGCCTCTTATGAGCCTACAGTGCCTGGCCGGCCATAGTTTAAGTGAGTGTGAACAGTTATGGCCATGTATATATGTGAATTTCTCTCATAATACAACACACTCTCCCATTGTGCAATTGAGTCTTGCTCTTGCTAATCTCTCTCCATAATCCATACTAGTGAGTGTGTATAAGTGAAGTGAAGTGTGTATAAGTGAAGTGAGAGGAGGGGCGAGTACCCATAGTGCAACATGGCAGTGTGACAACGCTCGCAGGAGACGCGGTGAAGTGAAGTGAAGTGTGTATAAGTGTGTATAAGTGAAGTGAAGTGAGAGGAGGGGCGAGTACCCGTAGTGCAGCATGGCAGTGTGACAACGCTCGCAGGAGACGCGGTGGAATTGCTTCTCAAGGAGTCGTAGAGCTTGGAGACCTCAAGGGTTACGAGCTCGGCCATTAGAAAGATCCTCAACGACAGTTGCGGTTCACCAGGTAATCTCTCTTTGGATGTGTTTCAAAAGGAGGGTTAGGCTGAGCCTTAACAACTATCACCATCTATTTAAAGTATAATTTCCTAGTAGAGACTTCTCAAAGGTATAAAGCCCATATAAAGGCATCTGCTGAATGTTTGGCATAAAGATGATGCAAATACTAGGAGACCAAATGAACAACTATCACCAAAGTATAATTTGCCTAGTAGAGACTTCTCAAAGGTATAAAGCCCATATAAAGGCATCTGCTGAATGTTTGGCATAAAGATGATGCAAATACTAGGTGAGCAAATTAACAAGATTGAGGATAGTCTCAGGAGAATGATCTAGGGCATGACATAGGGCTACATTAAAGACCATTCTAGATTAAGGACAATCTCGAGAGAATGATCTAGGGCATGACCTAGGTGGGATACATTAAAGACTATTCTAGAGAGAATGGGAACTATGTAGTGCAAAAAGGCCAAATAGATTCTTTTATTAGGACAGTGATTTTATGACAGTGATGGAATCGAGAGGGTTGGGGTAGGGGAGGAGGAGATGAGGAGGGAGGTCGAGGGGGGAGGAGGAGGAAGTGGAGGTGGAGGTGGAGGACTTACCCAAACTTGTCAAACTTTGAATTGAGACAGGGTGAGGAAGTATTGAATTGTTTTAAAAGCTTGCAAATTTTGTGGAAGTGTCCCTATCCCTATCCCTATCCCTATCCCTATCCCTATCCCTATCCCTCCCCCTCCCTCCTCCCCCTCCTCCCTTAATTTTAAGCTTTGAGTATAAAAGTAATGGGGGGGCTACCCCTGATGTATACGCGTATGTGCCTCCTTCAAAAAAAAACCCTCCCTTACACTCACATGGTACCATACGGCACCCATGGTCGATCCCTTACGATGATGGAATTCTTGCATAGACGAGATGGTCCTTCACGTATGTAGAAACCCAAATTCCAAATGTAATTGTCACTCTTTTTTTGTGCAATATGTCAATGCTAATCCCAATTCTAGCTATGGCAGCTTTATGGATGGCATTGCTGCTGCTGCTGAAATGCATTATTAAGGGTGGAAAACCTCCCAACAAAGATGATTTTGCATATATTACAATCCTAGCTCATGCTCACTAAGAATATGAAGCAACATAAACATGTATTTGCAAGCCCTTAAGGACCTTATGTGCATGATGCTCCAAGATGTCATAGAGATGAGCACACACTCAATTCCCTTCCCTACTCCTCTTGCATTTTTGAAAAGGATAGAAAATGGGAAAACCACATGTTATTGTCCTAGTCGTCCACATTGTGGCTTTCAAACCTTTTCATCCATTCTCTTAATTCTTACTTCCTTCCTCTTATTCTTCCCTAAGTCACCTTAAATCGGTCTCTCTCTCTCTCTCTCTCTCTCTCTCTCTCTCTATATATATATATATATATATATATTGGAGAAAGACCCTCATGTTTCTTTAGTCCAAAGCAGTTTAGTGCTTCCTTGCCTACTTTTGTTGTGCATATATATTACCATTACTACTTGTGGCAAACATGTCCAAAGTATTGCCAGGCACCATATCTTTTCCCGACAAACCTTGACCTCCATTCATTTTTGCTACTCCAGTTGCTTGGACTAGATCTGTTCGTACTGGTTGCTCACCTGCCTTTGTTGACCCAAGCGCTTGGATTACCTACACAAACCAGTTAGTGTGTGTAAGGAGAAACAATGTCCTCAACAAAGGAGAAGATCTTGTCATAAGACATTTATGAAGCTTGTGGATCTCAACCCACGCTAAACTGCACATAAATCATCTAAATATGGGTGGTCCAAGCCACAGGCCATCATGAGGGAATGACAAACATGACAATTCTCTTCTTTTCTTTAAAGGACAAAAAAAAACTCTTTTTCCATCCATCTTATGAGCACATCTATTGAGCTTGGAGCACCATGTGGCACAAGATAGTGTTTCTCTTTTAATATATAAAAATGATTGAGCTAATTTGGGAGACTCGACACATGGCACAAGGGAGATGCCACCATTTTAAAAATTTATCCTATGTCCCATGCGTAAAATTATAAGTCTAAATATTTTTTGGGATTTTTCTTTTGGGTAGAGTACCCCATGTTTCATTATGTTAGTTTGACAAATTATAGATGTTTATTTTGCGAAACTCCATCCTAAAGGATGTGTATGCCTCTCCTGCCTTACAGAGTGGCAAATTCGACGTGTAGTAAAAAGAGAGACAATAGATTGGTGGATCTGACCTAGCACCAAAAAGTTAGCAGACTAATAGATCTAACCATACTCAAGCATGATCGGACGAATCCGACCCATCGGTAAAATGTTAGAACACCATATTAGTGAGTTTAGGAAAATCCAAATTCCTAAAAATGGGGACATGATAAACCCTTTTAAGATCTTATCAAACCCCCTCATGTGACATATCGTTTGCTTAAAGAGTAGGTTCTAAATCCACATTCTGCGACAACTTTAGAATTGGTGTAGTCAAGATATACCAGAAAGTATATTAAAAATAAAATTACCAAAGTAATGGGATTTTTCCAAATTCCCTAATGTGGTCTTTTAGCCAAGAATCAGATCTAGCCTATAGAAGAGAAGAGTTGGCATAGAACTAGCCCATTAGTAAAAATTAGGCTCACGAATACTCCTGACCCGTCACTAACACAATCAGATTAGACTAATGAATAAGATGGGTGGGATGTGAAATACCAAAGTCCATGTCATCAAAATTACAGATCAGGCAATTGGCATTCCTTTTAAGGATGAAGAGATTAAGACCTTGAGTGAAGATTTCCATGGTCAGGCCGATACTTTTTGTAATGCTACCCGGATCCAACTAAAGAGCGAAAAATAGAGTTTTATGATGATTGCATACACTGCAAAGTGTAAATAATGCAATTAGCATGAAACAGTGAGACATCAAGGATAATCAAAGGATGGCTCCCAATTTGCATACACTGCAAAGTGTAAATAATGCAATTAGCATGAAACAGTGGGACATCAAGGATGCTCATAATCATAGGATGGCTCCCAATTTGACCACCATTGTATTAGCATAACCTTGCTTGGCATGGGAGAACACACATGCTCCTACATATATAGCCATGGAGTATACATGTACATGACATGAGCATGGTTTAGGAAGCATGGATCAAGAACAAGATAAAAGACACAAGATAAACATACAAGCATAACAACATAACATCATAGTGTATTCCATTTCCATCATCTTATGTATCCAAGAATCATGTATATCACATATTAAGTGTCCAAAAATCATGTACATACCATAGTCATAGTCATGTCATATCATATCATATCCAATTTACATACAAGAGGGGCTTTATATAGCCATCCAACCATGTGACTCTTGGACTACCCATGTGATTGTTGGGCTACCCATGTGACTATTGGGCTCCCATAACCTCCACAAGATTCTAACTCCCCACTAACCCTCTTGTAACCACTTCTTGATATGACATCTTGTAATAACCAAATCCCACAACTAATTAGCCCTATGCTAATGCTCCTAATGCTAGGGGGTGTTCACACCCAAGCTAATGCCAAAAATGCTAGGGGGTGTATACACCCGTCAGCACCTCTCTTCCCCTTTGTTTAGTTGGGAGTGTACTATCTCCTATGAATGCCAAGTACATCATGAAAATATGTGAATAAGTGGCTGCCCAAAGGTACAATGCAAGCCACTTCAAGTTATACAATATATCATGTAGAACCACAAAAACTGATGGGGTAGACCAAGGAGTGGTGGGAAGATGATTTCAATCAATCTAATGAAGAGTCCACAAGTATATGCTCATGAAAAATCTCGTCCATGAGCACTCAAGTGTGCTACCGTCTGTGTCGATATAGCCACCTACTTCTGCTCCATGTGTCTTGGAAGTCAACTTCCTCTCCGGAAGTCCACAAGGTGAGTCCTCCCTTGGGTCCTGAAATTACAACACCCAACAAGTAACTCCATTCTAGAAATCAATACATCATTGTAACGTACCCATCTTCACTAATAAAGAAATGTCCATGTAATTATGAGTTTTTATGGTATAAATATCAATGATTTTATTATTTGAGTCATTTCTACTTAGAATCTTCAAATTCTGAGCCCAAATTTAGAATCTGCGTGCGATTTTACCCTAATATAGGATTTTACAGCATCCAAAACGGACACCGGATCAAGCCTATACGCTAATTTTAATCATTTTAGTTAAAAAACGGCGACCTTTAAACCTTAATAAATGCACGACCGCACGTCCGATTGACGAACGGTCTGAACCCCTGCGACCAGGAGAACCTCCCGGACAAAAAAATTTTTCGCCCCCCGGGCAGTCCGGCACGCAAATCGAGGTGGGCGCCCCAAATTTGGGTACCCCGTCCCAAAATTTGGTCCGTACACACTTACTAGGGCACCCGTACAATGGCCTCCCAAGAACCAAAGGACGACTGCCCGCTGTATGGTCCATGCGTACTGACACCGTACCTTTCCCCTAGACCCATGCAGGCCACTGATCCATAGCCTTTGAAGGTACACCGTCCTTTCGTCCTTGCTTTTTTGCGCAGCGCCAGTACCCTCACCCCTCAGCTATATAAACCCCCGGGGTGCTCCACAGACGGCACACATTTCTGTGTAGCGTATGCCCTGTTGTGCCGCCGTCCGTACCGCCGTCCGTCCCTGTGTAGCGTACTTGCTGCAAGTACAGCCGCCCTTGCAGCCACCCCTCTCACACCCCCTCATTTGGCTCTTTTCAGATAAGCCAATTTTCCTCCTCCCCTTCTTACTAGAGGCCAGTGTCCTTAACTCTTCTCCCCCCCCGTGTGAATAGACTTACAGAGAGGCTTGCAGCCACCCCTCCCAACCCTCTCCACGTTTTTGCCTTTGGCCTTAAGGACATCTCACAACCCCCCCCCCCCCCCCCAATTTGCGTAGACTTTAGTAAGGGTTTTTTGACTCAAGCGAGGGTTCGTGCGCCATATTCTTTTGCTCGTACGGTGAGCAAACGAGCTCGGAATTCAGATCCGACTGAAGCGTTTCGATCGCAGCAGCGAGCTCTACAAGGTGACGCCTAAGATGGCCTCATCCCGGAGACGACAAAATATTGCCTCAAGAGGAGCACGTAACAACGAGATGGGGGAAGATGCGCCCAATGCGGCTCCAGTCCTTCCTTTTCAAGCCCCTCAAGGAAACGGTGGCCAGGTTAGCTTGGTTAATTTTCAAAAGAAGAGATTTTTCCTTAAATTAGTATTAATGAATGGTGTCTTTTTCTTTTAAAATGAGGACATAAAAATTATATGAAGTTACGAATTATGTGATGTTGTATTCGATAAATTGCGTTGAAATTGTTATCTTCATGAATTGCGAATGCTATATTTAGTAAATTGCATTGAAGTTGTTATCTTTAGAATTCAAGTTTTTTTTTGGCTTCAACGCTAACTCCGTTCCGTGCTTGTGTAGCCGGGCGGCGTCGTTAGCAAAGCCCGAGAATGGCCCAAGGTATCCCTCATACCTTTGGGAGAATAAGGATCGCCGATTGAGGCGAGAGATTATGAGGCTGCCTAGTTCTGAGGGCCCAGGCTAGTGCGGTAAATAAGCCCACCTTAGTGTGCAGACATCCCTCTCTGAGGAGCAGGAGGATCGAGCGATGGAGCCTGAGAGGGTGACAGGCCGCGGCTTGAGTCCTCGCCAGCGGCCGACGATGAGGTGTATGGTCCCGTAGGGTTTTGCCCAGCATGTAGAGGCTGGAAGGCCGAATTCTAGATCATCGGCAGAATAAGAATAAGAGAGCCGGTTTGGCTTGTATGGAAATGGATTCATGTATAAACTTTTTATATAATTACATCTTGTCTTTGGTATGATTGTATTGCGTAAGAAGGCTGTTTTAACGAACCTTGTGAAGAAGGACCCTAATTAAGGAATATGTTTATTTATGTCAAACAGTGTGGTAGGATTAATTAGAAAATAAATTGAGGCGTGAGTAGGGTGGAAAGTGGGAGGATGGAATGCCCTGACGGCACCAGGCAAAGCACATTACAGGATGCTCTCATACGAGCAAAGCCCCTTGTGAAAGAAATGAAGGCTAACAAACCGAAGAATCAAAAGAGATCTTACCCTGGTATGCTGCTTCTTCCAGAGAAGGCCCTCTGTGTTTTGAGTGCAATGAGCCGGGACACTTTAGAGCCAACTGTCCCAAGATGGCAACATCATTTTCCCAAGGTAACAGAGGAAATCAAGGCCGTGGAACCCCTACCCACCAAGGTGCAAGAGGCAGTGGCCGTGGCAGAGGCCGCGGAGGAACAATTGCTAGAACTGCCTGTGTTATAAGTGAAGAACCGACCTTGGAAACGGCTGAAAAAGAGCGCGCCACCATCCATGCGGCGGTAGAACACCAAGGTCCGAATAAACAATTTGGTGTAATCCAAGCCCCCGCCACTCATCACGGTAAGCCATTTCAGCTTTTGATTGATTGTGGCAGTACCCATTCATTCCTTTCTCCTAGGTGCTTGCAAAAATTAAACTTGAGTCAAAAAATAGCTAGAAAAATGATTGTAGAGTTAGCCAGTGGGAAAGAAGTAGTATCTACTCTATAGGAAACCTTGATTTTGAGCTGGGTGATGAGCAAACTCATGGTCACTTTAGAGTCTTACCACTAGGAATTTATGATGGAATCCTTGGGATGGATTGGTTAATTGCAAACAAAGCTAGCATTCATTGTAACCAGGGGAGTATCACTTTTGAAAATGAGCATGGCCAAGTAATATCTGTTCAGGGAATCACAGGAAAACCTAAGTCTAGGGTAGTCAAGGCCAAACATCTTCTCAAGGGGACACGTAAGGGTCAGCAAGTTTTCTTAGTCAAACTCAACAAAGTCATTGAACCTAGTATGGAGACAGAACCCTCTTGGCTCCAAGAATTCTCTGACATCTTCCCTGACGAGCTTACAGGGTTACCGCCTCCTCGAGAAGTCGACCATGAAATCGAGGTGATCCCTGGAGCTCAACCCGTCTCAAAAACTCCCTATAAAATGTCCCTTCCTGAAGCCATTGAACTTAAGGAGCAACTTTCCCAACTCATTGAACAAGGATTTGTACGCCCCAGTAGCTCTCTGTGGGGAGCACCTGTTCTTTTCCAAAAAAAGAAGGACGGGACTCTCTGCCTCTGCATAGATTATCAAGGGCTCAATCAAGTCACTGTTAAGAATAAGTATCCTATCCCTCGCATCGATGAACTTCTTGACAGGCTTCATGGGGCCAAAGTCTTCTCAAAAATAGATTTGAGGTCTGGTTACTATCAGATTAAAGTCAAGGAAGCAGATATACCCAAAACAGCCTTCAATACCTGTTATGGCCACTATGAGTTTACTGTAATGTCATTCGGGTTAACCAATGCTCCTGCAACCTTCAACCGCCTAATGCAAGATATATTCCGTCCTTACCTGGATGAATTTGTGCTTGTTTTCTTTGATGACATCTTAATCTACTCCAAATCAATGGAAGAGCATGAGAAGCATGTGCGTAGAGTTCTGCAATTACTGCGCAGACACAAACTCTATGCCAAGAAGAGCAAATGTACCTTCTTTACTCATCAAATTGAGTATCTTGGATTCATCGTCTCCAAAGATGGCATCTCAGTAGACCCTGCCAAGGTCAAGGATATTCTAGAATGGCCACCCCCTAAATCAGTTCGTGAAGTTCGTGGATTCTTGGGAATCACGGGTTGGTATAGGATTTTTATCAAAGATTATGCCTTGGTAGCTGCACCCTTGACAGATCTTCTTAAGAAGGATTGCAAAATAGTGTGGCTGCCAATCCATCAAAACAGCTTTGATCAGCTGAAAGTCATTATTACTTCTGCCCCAGTCTTAAAGCTTCCTGATTTCTTCAAGGAATTTGAAGTGGTTACCGATGCTAGTAGTCTAGCACTTGGTGGTGTCTTAGGCCAAGAAGGCAGACCAGTCGTTTATACTTCCCGCAAGCTGAAGCAATATGAAGCAAACTATGCCACCCATGATTTGGAACTCTTAGCAGTTGTTCATTGCCTCAAATTATGGAGACATTATCTCTTGGGAGGCAAATTCCAGCTTGTAACTGACCACAAAAGTCTAAAGTGGATCTTCACCCAGCCTCAACATGTGGCAAAGGAGATGGATTGAAATTCTACAAGAATATGATTTCGACATCAAATTCCGCCCTGGGAAAGATAATGTGGTAGCTGATGCACTTAGCCGCAAATCTTTCTTGAATGCAATTTCAATGCCAAATAATCCCATACTGGTCAAGGTGGAAGAAGTCTCATCTCATGACCCAGATTATCAGAGGATGATAAAGTTAGTAGAAGAAGGGGGACATTCAGAGAAAGAGAAGAATCTAATCAAGGGATACTCCACTCATGAAGGAAGCCTCTACTTCAATCACAGGCTATGTATCCCTAAGGATCCTGCTTTAAAGAAACTAATCCTCCATGAAGCTCATGATAGCCCTACTGCAGGACACCCAGGTTATGCAAAAACATTAAATGCGGTAAGAAGAAGCTTTCATTGGGCAGGCTTGAAAAATGATGTGCTTCGGTACTTGAAACAATGTCTCTCATGCCAAAGGATCAAAGCTGAAAGGGTCAAGATGCCTGGAAAGCTTCAACCCTTAGATATTCCCCAAATGAAGTGGGAGTGCATTAGTATGGATTTTGTCACAAGTCTCCCCACTGTTCAAGGAGGATATGACTCCATTCTAGTAGTAGTGGACTTACTTACCAAAGTAGCTCACCTTATACCAGCAAAGAAGACCTTCAAAGCTTCTGATGTTGCTCGAATATTCATCAAGGAAGTCCTCAAACTTCATGGTCTCCCGAAAAGGATAGTAAGTGATCGGGATTCTGACTTCACCTCAAAATTCTGGCAGTCTTTATTTCAAGCTCTGGGAACTCAACTTTGCTTTAGCACAGCTTATCATCCGGAGATCGATGGCCAGACTGAGAGAGTCAATCAAGTAATTGAAGACATTCTCAGAGCATACTGTGGACGGGAACCCAGAAGGTGGATTCAATACCTTCCTCTGGTAGAATTTGCCTACAATACGTCTTATCATCAAAGCATAGGAATGTCACCATTCAAAGCACTCTATGGGCAAGAATGCTTGTCTCCTCTAAATTTCTCTGATCCGACTATAAGAGTTGAGGCATCCAGGAAAATGCTCGAAGAGATGGAGGAACAAACCAAAGCTATCCACCAAAGGGATATTAAAGCTGCCCAAGATCGACAAAAGCATTATGCTGACAACAAGAGGTCTGAAAGGATCTTCAAGGAAGGAGACAAAGTTCTTCTACGGGTGCGACCCAAACGAAGTTCTCTATCACTTGGGAAATATAAGAAGCTCAGCCCTAGGTATTGTGGTCCTTATACAATTATCAAGTGTCTAGGTAAAAGTGCCTATAAACTCCAACTCCCCGCCCATATCAAAGTCCATAATGTATTTCATGTAAGTTTATTAAAACCATATGTCCCCAGTCTCGATCATATTCTTGATGATGAACAAGTTGTAATCCCTACTCAAGGAGTCCTTGAATTACAGCCCAGTAGCATCATAGATTATAGGGAAAGGCAACTCCGAAATAGAACTCTTGTAGAATATCTAGTTCAGTGGAAAGATTACCCTGAAGAGGATGCAACTTGGGAAGATGAAGCTACACTCTTAAAGGATTATCCCCAATTCATGACGAGATGAGGAAATCTCGATTTCTTTAAGGGGGGAAGGATGTAACGTACCCATCTTCACTAATAAAGAAATGTCCATGTAATTATGAGTTTTTATGGTATAAATATCAATGATTTTATTATTTGAGTCATTTCTACTTAGAATCTTCAAATTCTGAGCCCAAATTTGGAATCTGCGCGCGATTTTACCCTAATATAGGATTTTACAGCATCCAAAACGGACACCGGATCAAGCCTATACGCTAATTTTAATCATTTTAGTTAAAAAACGGCGACCTTTAAACCTTAATAAATGCACGACCGCACGTCCGATTGACGAACGGTCTGAACCCCTGCGACCAGGAGAACCTCCCGGACAAAAAAATTTTTCGCCCCCCGGGGCAGTCCGGCACGCAAATCGAGGCGGGCGCCCCAAATTTGGGTACCTCGTCCCAAAATTTGGTCCGTACACACTTACTAGGGCGCCCGTACAAATGGCCACCCAAGAACCAAAGGACGACCGCCCACTGTATGGTCCACGCGTACCCTTAGACACCCAGACCAGATAAGGTACATGCGTACCACTCCTTTCCCAGACAACCGACACCGTACCTTTCCCCTAGACCCATGCAGGCCACTGATCCATAGCCTTTGAAGGTACACCGTCCTTTCGTCCTTGCTTTGCGCAGCGCCCGTACCCTCACCCCTCAGCTATATAAACCCCCGGGGTGCTCCACAGACGGCACGTATTTCTGTGTAGCGTATGCCCTGTTGTGCCGTTGTCCGTACCGCCGTCCGTCCATGTGTAGCGTACTTGCTGCAAGTACAGCCGCCCTTGCAGCCACCCCTCTCACACCCCCTCATTTGGCTCTTTTCAGATAAGCCAATTTTCCTCCATCCCCTTCTTGCTAGAGGCCAGTGTCCTTAACTCTTCTCTCCCCCCCGTGTGAATAGACTTACAGAGAGGCTTGCAGCCACCCCTCCCAGCCCTCTCCACGTTTTTGCCTTTGGCCTTAAGGACATCTCACAATTCCCCTCCCCCCATTTGCGTAGACTTTAGTAAGGGTTTTTTGACTCAAGCGAGGGTTCGTGCGCCATATTCTTTTGCTCGTACGGTGAGCAAACGAGCTCGGAATTCAGATCCGACTGAAGCGTTTCGATCGCAGCAGCGAGCTCTACAAGTGACGCCTAAGATGGCCTCATCCCGGAGACGACAAAATATTGCCTCAAGAGGAGCACGTAACAACGAGATGGAGGAAGATGCGCCCAATGCGGCTCCAGTCCTTCCTTTTCAAGCCCCTCAAGGAAACGGTGGCCAGGTTAGCTTGGTTAATTTTCAAAAGAAGAGATTTTTCCTTAAATTAGTATTAATGAATGGTGTCTTTTAAAATGAGGACATAAAAATTATATGAAGTTACGAATTATGTGATATTGTATTCGATAAATTACGTTGAAATTGTTATCTTCATGAATTGCGAATGCTATATTTAGTAAATTGTATTGAAGTTGTTATCTTTAGAATTCAAGATTTTTTTTGGCTTCAACGCTAACTCCGTTCCGTGCTTGTGTAGCCGGGCGGCGTCGTTAGCAAAGCCCGGGAATGGCCCAAGGTATCCCTCATACCTTTGGGAGAATAAGGATCGCCGATTGAGGCGAGAGATTATGAGGCTGCCTAGTTCTGAGGGCCCAGGCTAGTGCGGTAAATAAGCCCACCTTAGTGTGCAGACATCCCTCTGAGGAGCGGGAGGATCGAGCGATGGAGCCTGAGAGGGCAACAGGCCGGCTTGAGTCCTCGCCTGCGGCCGACGATGAGGTGTACGGTCTCGTAGGGTTTTGCCCAGCATGTAGAGGCTGGAAGGCCGAATTCTAGATCATCGGTAGAATAAGAATAAGAGAGCCGGTTTGGCTTGTATGGAAATGGATTCATGTATAAACTTTTTATATAATTACATCTTGTCTTTGGTATGATTGTATTACGTAAGAAGGCTGTTTTAACGAACCTTGTGAAGAAGGACCCTAATTAAGGAATATGTTTATTTATGTCAAACAGTGTGGTAGGATTAATTAGAAAATAAATTGAGGCGTGAGTAGGGTGGAAAGTGGGAGGATGGAATGCCCTGACGGCACCATCCTACGGACGGGTGGACCCGATTAGTCGGGTAGCTTTCCAATAGATTAAGTGAAAGCCCTACGTTAGATAGTTAGGTTCTTGGGCAACTCTATTCTAGAAGACTAGGTCAGCGGCTGTGCCTTGCATAAGATGAGGAAAAAAGCGTTGTCTCTAGAAATCAAGTCTAGTAGTTGCGCAATTTTTGATCAATTGCCCTATGGGTGATGCGGGATAGAGCTAGGTCATACCTATGAATCGTATCCTTGAATCTCTACAGGATCAAGGTGTCGATGAATAGGAAATTTTTCCCAAGATAAGACTTAGCGGACTATCTTAAGTGTTTCTCCCATTTTTAAAGGGAGGAACCTTACAATCATTTTCTTATGCTTTTAATATTTCCATTTGGTGTTTGTTTGTTCCTTTCCTTACAAGAAACTTGGTAGGGACCTTAGTGAACCTTTTATCCGGACCTCATGCCTTCTCACTAGGTCTTACGGGCGTCTCGGCATGTATCTCACTGAGCTTTCCCCTCCGACTTTCATGCCTCTTTATCTGGGATTTATAGGTGAATCAGTAGTAGGGATCTTTAGCTGGGCTTCCTCCGGTCTTCATGCCTTCTCATTGGGTCAGTAGTATACTCAGGGGGCAAGACTCTTCCTTTGGCCCTCATGTCTCATTTTTTCAATATTAATATTGGTTGCGGTCCTCATGCCTTCTCACTGGGTCTTACAGGCGACTCAGTAGTATCCCAGCTAAGCGTCTCCTCGACCCTTGATCAGGACCTTGATGGGCTTCCTCTGGTCCTCATGTGCCAACAACTAAGCGTCTCCTCAACCTCGCAAGGCTTCCTCAAGACCTCATGCCTTCTTAGTGTGACTTACAGGCGTCTCGGTAGTAGATCTCCTGCTTGAGATACTACTAGAGCTAATATGCATGTATGTACATGTATCTACACTCCAGTCTCATAGAAATGTCCATAATAAACCTGAGTATTCTCCTAGCCACATCTAAGTGTGGCTTCCTTGGGGCCTACATAAAATGACTCACCAACCCAACAACATAGCTCAAATATGGCTTAGCGATAGTCATGTAAATCAAACTCCCTGTAATGCACTTAAACATTGTAAGATCTTCCAAAATATTGTTTATACTACCTATAGCCAACTTTATGTTCTATTTCAATGGCACTAAGATTGGACTATAACCTATTATCCCACATTTGGACATCATGTCCAAATCATACTTCCTCTATAAAATCCAAATGCCACATTTGGACACCATGTCCAAAGCATGCTTCCTCTGTAAAAGCCAAATGCCACACATGATCTAATCACCTCTATACACAAGAAGCATCGTAGCTCACCCAAATCCTTCCTTTCAAACTTCTTTTTAAGGAGAATCTTCACCTCATGAATGTCACCATCACTATCCCCTGTGTGACAATCAAGTCATCAACATAGAAATAATACCCCTATCAGTCTTCATCATATATAGTGAAAATTTTGATGTAAATATATGAGATCCAATAGTGATAAGATACTATCCTACCTTGTTTTGCCATGTTCTAGATGCACGTTTCAAGCCATACATGGCTTTACACAAATTGTAAACAAAATCTAGATATGCATGGTCCTCATATCCTAGTGGGATACAGCATGTAGACCTCCTCCTATAAATCACCATTGGAACTGCATTCTTTACATCCATCTAATATAAAGACCATTTATGCAACATACAAACAAAATCTATCTGTCCATGGTCATTATATCCTAGTGGTTGCACCATGTAAATCACTTCATATAAATTACCATGTAGAAATGCATTCTTTACGTCCATCAAATATAAAAACCATTTCTTAGTTGTAGCCATACCAATGACTGATCTCACAATTGTCATCCTAGCAATTGAGTTGAAAGTGTCCTCATAGTCAATCCCATAGGTTTGTGAATATTTTTTGGCTACCAATCTTATATCTAAATTCTACTTTACTTTATAGACCCATCCAATTGCCTTCTTCTCCTTAAGCAAAGGCACTAACTCCCATGTCTCATTTGCATCCAAATGTATCCATCTCTTTGTCCATGGCATCTTCTCAATGTGTATGTCCAAGTACCTCCTCAAATATGTGGGCTCTATTCCTTGTACTACATTGACCATGGGCTCTATACCCATTATCTCAACCTGTCCTCCTAGATATGTGACCTCATAGACCTACGTACACCTAGATCACTGTCATGTGTTCTCAATAGTACTCTCTTTGTACCCACCATGCGTAACAACAATTGGGATCCTAAAATCCTCATCAAGGCTCTATTCTAAGCCACTATCTCCATTAACAAATGAATGACCTACTGAAACATCACGCATTCTGAAGGGTTGTTCCACTTCTCTTTTCCCTTTTATGATACATGTGAATTTAGAAAACATCAAGAACTATGAAAGGCCGATCCACTTATCTTTTACCTTTCATGATACCTATAGTACCACTAAATGATGTGTCAAAATTTTTGGCATTCTGCCTCAACCTTCTTGACCAAGGTTTAGACCCACTGCTAGAAGACTCCCTTGGTCATAGCACATGCGGTTGTTGCTCTCCATTCGTGTAACCACATTTTTGTTTAAATTAACCTCTATGGAATCCTTCACAACACTGGTGTGTACCATCTACTCACATCACATTAAAAGCAACATCTCTGCTCTCTCGCATTTCACGAGTAATGCGGTTATATCATCTATAACCTTTCTGCTCAAAGGAGTATCCAATAAAGATACATTTTTCTACCTTGGGTTCTAGTTTATTTCTCATTTCATATGGCACATGTACATAGGTAATGCAACCAAACACTTTCACATGTGCCAAATCTAGTTTTCTTCCAATAAACTTTTGTTCAGGCATCATATATTTTATGAGTTTCTACTATAGGGGGATTCTTTTCCATAATATAAAATGTAGTTACTACTACTTTAACCCACAAATAATGAGGCATGATCCCTTTATCATTCATCAATGCATGTGTAACTTTTGTAATATACATGTTCTTCCTTTTTGCAATCCCATTTTGTTTGTAGGGTGTACTGGCATGTGAATTACCTCTTTATCCCATGATTTCTTAGATAATCACTAAATCCATTAGAGAAATATTCTCCCCCACCATCTTATCTTAGGCATTTTATATACATGCCTTTGTATTTCTCAACCATTACCTTCAAGCTTTGAAAGTGCATAAAAGCTTCATTTTTCTCTTTCATGAAGTAAACCCACACCTTCCTAGTAGGCTCACATATTTGACTTCTAGAAATAGGCTCATAGATTTGACTTTTAGAAGTTCCTAGGCATGGAGTCTTATAAAATAGGCCTATGAAGAGGTTTCTATGCAATTATTGGATATAATTATACTTAATATCTTAATAATAATTATAAAGGATAAGAATTATACTTAATGTACCATTAATAATTACAAAGTATAATTACAAAGTATAAGAATTTTTCTTAGAAATTATAACTAGGTACAGAACGTATGATAGGAAAATCCTTAAAGGACATGAGTAGGTATGTCTTTACAAGTGTCTTTACAAGTCTTCAAGAGGTAGTTTTAATTGTTTGGTATACTATTAGGTATACCTACCTCTAGAGCAGGCTTGTCTTTAAAAGTCTTCAAGGTAGTTTTAATTGGTTGGTATACCTATCTCTAGAGTCATGTCTCTTAACTCATAATATTAGGTATACCTGTCTCTAGAGTCATGTCTCTTAACTCATAATATTAGGTATACCTGTCTCTAGAGTCACATCTATTCACTCATGCATCTAGACTCATGGCTCCTATGTCTAGGCCCACTACTCGCATCTATTAACTCATGCCTCTAGGCTCATGGCAGGCCCATTGCTTATGTCTGGCTAGACTCGTATCTTTCTTTTCACATGAGACTGTCAACTCAAGTCTCCCAACCTAAGAGATGTTTTAGCTTGGTTTTTAGAGTTTTTTACATTTTTAAACTTGATATGGAGTGATTAAGGCTTCTAATCCTAATTAATAATGATTATGCAAGTGATTGAGTGTTTATGTATTCTTTTTGTTTGATTTTGCATGCTTCTAAGCTACTAATTCTAATAATGCATGAACAAATATGAAATGCATGAATTTAATTTAGCTAACCTATTCTAATTCATACCTAAATAAAGCTTAATTCTTGTGTTTTCACCTAAAGTGGATTCCACTCTTAATCATAAGTTCTAAGTTATTCCTTGGTTCAATGTAATGAAATCTAAGACTTATGGGCTCGAGAATCATACAAATCATCACCACGAAACTAGGATTTCTCCCTCCAGGGTATGAAACTAGAATTCCCTAATGCACTTAGCTAACCTAAACACTTTCAAATTTCCAAAACTTTATGCCTTTCAAAGTGTGACATCCTAATCGACACCGAGCAATATTGGGTTATCCCAATAGCTTGAAATGGAGCTAAGTCTTAGGCTAGTCCCATCAATGGTACCAAATATGTTCAAATGTTTACCTTAGCCTTGTTAAATCATGTGTGGTTTAGTCTTGCCTTTGAGCTACAATATGAGTACACTAGCTTGTCCCTTCACGTCCTCACTCTGTCGCTCCTTTACTAAGGGGTTAAAGGAAGAGCTCTCTATGCCTAGATGGATGCAAGAAGAGATAGCCTGTCGATAGTTTTCTCTCACAAAAGGTGGATAGGGAAGATAATGGAAGAGGGAAACCTATAAACAAACCTATCTATCTACAAAATCCTTACAATGGTTCTCTCTCATAAAAGGTGAATAGGGAAGAAGCTAATGGAAGAGGGAAACCTACAAAACAAATCTATCTACAAGAAAAAAAGATTCATTAACATACATGTAGAGCTCACAAGTATTTTATTGCAAGGGAATGTATGTGTATTTTGTACTGTCAAAATTGACTTATATATAAGTAGTGTTCACACTAGGCCTGCCAAACTTAAAAATGGTCTAGCCACTATTACCAGTCTTAAGTAAATACATACATGAAATTATTAAATTCTCCCTATTTGGCATTAAGCTCATGTTAAGGCTGCTTTATATATTGTAACGCCATCTTACAAAAGATAAGTGTATATTTGAGCGGGTAAGATGGCAAAGCACCTTAGGGTAGGTCAAGTGGGTGAAATCATGTTATCTTATAAAGTGGTTAACAGACGATGCTAGACTTTATAAAGTAGCCTTACCTTGAGCTTAATGATAACTACAAAAGTAACCAACTTAGTACACATACTTAACACTAAAACTAGTGGCCTTTGACTATTTATAAGTTTTATCTAGCCTAGTGTGAAAGCTAGTCATTTATATATAAGTCAATTTTGACTTCAGACTAGAACTAGTGCCCCCCCCGAGACTGTCTAACATGAAACCTAGCCATTTGTATATAAGTCAATTTTGACATTAAGTAATACATATTCATTCCCTTGAAAATAGAATATTTGTGAGCTCTCCTTCTTCTCTACTCTTGCTTTTATTTTGTTAGATTCTTGCATACTTGATGGTTTGGTTACTTGAATAGGCTTGAGTGTAGGCTTCTCCCTCTCATTAGATTCTTCTCTACCCACCTCGGGATCCATCAGTCTAGCCTAACCCCATCTAGTCCCGTGGGTTAGCCAACTGCCCACCCATTGTAGTGATGGGATCCATTTAAGACTTTGGATAGGTTTTGTCCCGGGTACCAAGAAAAGAGTTCCCAGGCCCCCTAGCCGAAACTTCATGCAAACTTCAAGCTAATCATACCACTTACACACCCAATATGAAATTGCCTATTTCACAGATTCAATTGACTTTAGAACAATCTTTTAATGAAATCATAGTATCATTGATCATAATCCTCCAAAATATCCGGTTGAATTCTCATTTCCAATCATTCCTTCATCGGTGTACATATGGCATCATTGGTAACCAGAACGCTCACCACTTGTCCACTCAGGGGCCTTTTCGTTCCTAGCACATAGTACCCGGCAATATAAAAATCAAGAGGACTCATCCATTGAGGACCAGCAAAGTCAATCAACCAGATCCATGCCCGAACTTAGAAAACAACTCTTACTCCTTGTTCCAATATCTTCCCCGACGCACGTGTGGGTATCTTCGGTGACCCAGAGCCCGAGCACCGTATGGTCAGCACCCTCTAGGATCCTTCGCAAGTCACCTAACTCTTCACTCATAGGCCGCTTCCTTGGTCCCTCATCCACCGTACTGGAAGCTCACCATTTAAATCAAACCGAGGCTGCTCAAGACCTCATCCGACCTTGCTACGCGAGACGTTCTCTGTTGACTCTCTGTCACAGCTGTTGCAACTTTATCAGTTAGGTCTCCACGACCTCATTTGCAAGACGGTCAAAATGCTTCCCCAACATTATTGACATAAAACAGTCATTTAAAAACAGGTCATAAATACAGTTTCTATAACGAACTCTCGTCTTTCCACATTGTTCCACATCAATCCACATTACGTAATCCACATCCAATTTATATGTATTCCCATTCTCATCCAATCACATCTTTTTCCATCTCATCACATGTTTCCTCATTTATCTTCATCACATCTCATCAACTCGCATCTACCCATATCCACATCTCATCACATCCCATTCATTCACATCTCATCCATTCATATCTACCCCGATCCACATCACATCACATCCATTTCACCTCACATCTCATTCATTCACATCTATCTTGATTCACACTCCATCACATCTCATCCATTCACATCACATCTCATTCATTCACATCTATCCCGTTTCACATCACATCACATCACATTCATTCACATCACATATCATCCATTCACATCTATCCTAATTTACATCACATCTCATCACATCCATTTCACATCACATCTCATTCATTCACATCCTATATCATTCATTCACATCCCGATTCACATGACATCACATCTCATTCATTCACATCCCGATTCACATCACATTACATCTCATCCATTCACATCCCATATATCATTCACATCTCATCCATTCAATTCCCATGTACGATTACTCACATCTATTCATACATTCACATCTATCATTTCATATCCACATATATTCACGTCACATCACATCTCTTTACATCACATCTCATCCACATCCACATTACATTCACATCCACATCTATCATTTCATATCCACATATATTCAAAGACTATCGTAGGTAAGAGGGGGTGAAATGAAATAAGGTGCTATCACTTGGTTATATGGCTAGTGGCTTATGATAAGCCACTAGCCACACATAGCCCAGCGACCGACAACACCTTATGTTGCATCACCCCCTCTTCTTGGGTGGTGTATGCCTTTCTCACTTGCTAAGTATATACCTCCTCTAGAGGGCTACTACTCACCTTCCCTTTGGGTGGTGTATGCCTTTCTCACTCCCTAAGTATATACCTGCTCTAGAGGACTACTACTCACCTTCCATCTTATTGGGTGGTGTATGACTTTGTAGAAGGGTGGTGTATGCCTTTCTCACTTGCTAAGTATATACCTGATCCAGAGGGCTACTACTTGCCTTCCCTTTGCTATAGAGAGTAAAGGATTCTCAGAGATAACCTACTACCAATACAAAGACCACGATCATGGTTAGATATACCAAGATAGTGGTATTAAAATCATACCTCAAAAAGAGAGGGGGGAAACATGTTAGTGATGTGAAAACATAATGAGGAAAAGAGAGAGAGATAGACATAGAGGGAAAGAGGGAGGGATAGAGACAAATATACAGACACACAGTGGGCAGCTATAGCCTTTCTTTAAAAGACTATACCTCAACAAGAAAGGGAGAAGAGAGAGATAGATGGAGCAACCGAGAGGAGAGAAACTACTACTAAGAGATAGAGACAGATAGACAGATAGCGATGGTGAGAGGAGAGAGACCTTACCTAGCCTACTACATGTCTAAATTTTGAGAGATCTTACATGAACTACTGAGAGAGAGAGAGAGAGAGAGAGAGAGAGAGAGAGAGAGAGAGAGAGAGAGAGAGAGAGAGAGAGAGAGAGAGAGAGAGAGTACAGCGACCGTACCTAAACTACTGCATGTTATCTAAATTCTGGCATGGGTTTTAAATTTGACACTTTTTTTTTTCAAACCTAGCATTACCTTCTATAACTTGCAAACTTTGCCTTTAGAATCAGGAACCACAAAATTACTATGGTTTCTACATGTATACCTCCTCCTAGAGATTCCCATTGCATTTACATCCATTTGGAGAATAGCCCATCTCCCCCTTGTGGTGCCAATACACAAAGGGTGTAGATTATGGTTAACCTGGCTATATGTGCAAAAGTTTCTTGAAAGTTAGAACATTCAACTTCTTATGTAAAACTAGTCGTGCCATTCCAAAGTACCATGCGCTCCGTATTTTGCTTTAGTGACACAAGTGCCTTATGCCTTGGAGGATGACCTACAAGGTCCCAAGAGTGGTTTTTCAAGATGGAGTCATATTTTGCTTATATGGCTACCATCCACTTCAAATCCCCTTGTGCTTTAACAAAGGTGGTAGGCTCTTGATTCTTGAGTACCTCTATTATAAGAGCAAAATTCATAAGATTCTCCCAAGCCCTATTGTTCTCCTCTAACTTTCTAGATCTATAAACATTTTGAGATACATCAGTGATGGTGGCTGGAGGTTTTGGTGCATCCAAAAGTTGCATGTAACACTTAGGGAATGGCTTACTTTTTTGTGGTACATGCTCGTGCTCTTCATCCTCAAAATCCATGTCCATCAGAAATGGGGTGGGCTATGGACTAGGGGGTTGGTAATGCAGAGGTAGGTGTTGAGAAGCAGGGCTTTTTGTGGGTGTGGTGGCAAATGGGGACGTAATAGCTGCTTGATCCTTCGTTGGAACGCTCAAAATATGTTCTCAGCTTATGTAGGATCATACTAAGAATAGCAAGATACAATCAACATATTCAAAGAGACATCTTAAGGTGCACTCTTGAGGTTTTATTTGCTACAAGGAAACTATTTTTGTCAACCTATCTACATTAAGTTCTGGCCAGTATCTCGTACCCCCATACATAGGTAGATGATATGGTTCTTATATACTACATCATGGAGTATCCGTTTAACAGATGGTGTTGTTTTGTGGATTCTATAAAGGATTCGCTGATCTGTAATTTTGATGAGGTGGCCTTTGGTATATATTAGGCCCAACTCTACTTGGATATAAAAGGTCTATTGTATCTTTGGTATATATTAGGCCCGACTCTACTTGGATATAAAAGGTCTACTGTATCAGTAACACCATGGGTTACTTTATCATGGAGTATCCTCTGCATTGTGGCATACTTATGGATCTGGTTTGAGTCTTCTTGAGGCTCCCTTTGATTGGATTCATCTGTAACGGCTCACCGGATCTAATTGGTTGCATCCTCACACACATATATTACATATCCTGAGGCTAGATCTATCACATGGGTGCTTGTAGCTTGGACGTAGAAATACCACTGTCACTGTTGGATTTGAAGAAATGATCCATTATCTTTTGTGCAAATGTTGGTGAGAAGGCACACCAATTTGGATCTCCTATTAGATATCCATCTTTGGCACATCATCATACCCTTTGATGCAATGTGTTGACGGGTGTGTTCACCTCCTAGCATTTTTGGCATTATCTTAGGTGTGAACACCCCTAGCATTAGTAGCATTAACTTAGGCTAATGAGTTGTGGGATTTGGTTATTACAAGATGTCATATCAAGAAGTGGTTACAAGAGGACTAGTGGAGGGTTAGAATCTTGTGGAGGTTATGGGAGCCCAAAAGTCACATGGGTAGCCGAACAGTCACATGGGTGCCCAATAGTCACATGGGTATCCCAAGAGTCACATAGTTGGATGGCTATATAAAGCCCCTCGTGTATGCAAATTGGATATGATATGATATGACATGACTATGACTATGGTAGGTACATGATTCTTGGACACTCAATATGTGATATACATGAATCTTGGATGCATAAGATGATGGATATGGAATACACTATGATGTTATGTTGTTATGCTTGTATATTTATCTTGTGTCTTTTATATTGTTCTTGATCCATGCCTCCTACACCATGCTCATGTGTACACTTGTGTGCTCTTGTGAACCTATTTATAGGATTAGTGTTGATGGATGGAGATATATTGCATCAGTTTGCTGCAAGGGCTTCTCAAATCAAAGCAGGGCTCCTTTATAGCTCTATGATTCCTCAATGGATGCTTCTACCACTTGCACAAGATGACTTTGTTTGACCGCCATCAACAAACTTCAGCCTCCTGATGCTTGGCAATTCCGTTTCTGATGTATCATCTGGATTGGTATTTGCCCTTCTCTAAAGGTTGGTCAAAGAGGCTTTGGATTAATCATCGGAGGACGGACTTATGGTCCCATGCTTGCTGCAGTATGGTGGTTGCTTTGGAGGCTCCTATGGCTTCTACGATGTTGGTGATGGTTATGGTGGAATGGCATATAATTATGCAGGCTATGGCTCTTGGATGTAGTCATCGCTACAATTATGGGGGTGGAGGTTATGGTGTTAGTAGCCATGGTTATGGTAATGGGCATTACCACCCTTACAATACGTGATGTTTGTTGGAAAAGGTAGAGGTTAGAAAAAACTCCATTATTGTAAGTTGATTTGTTGAGGAGATTCAAGGTTCACCTTGATCACACAATAATATGATGAAACTCAATGGCAGTGCCATTTGAGATGGCCTCAGTTTTACAGAGAGTAAGTTCTTAGCAAGACCTGGCTATGGCTCTTGGATGTAGTCATCGCTACAATTATGGGGGTGGAGGTTATGGTGTTAGCAGCCATGGTTATGGTAATGGGCATTACCACCCTTACAATACGTGATGTTTGTTGGAAAAGGTAGAGGTTAGAAAAAACTCCATTATTGTAAGTTGATTTGTTGAGGAGATTCAAGGTTCACCTTGATCACACAATAATATGATGAAACTCAATGGCAGTGCCATTTGAGATGGCCTCAGTTACGGAGAGTAAGTTCTTAGTTCTTGGAAAAGGTAGAGGTTAGAAAAAACTCCATTATTGTAAGTTGATTTGTTGAGGAGATTCAAGGTTCACCTTGATCACACAATAATATGATGAAACTCAATGGCAGTGCCATTTGAGATGGCCTCAGTTAACGGAGAGTAAGTTCTTAGCAAGACCTGGCATGTAGTAGACCTTGTTAATGGAAATGATTTGACATTTGGAAAGTTTATATTGATCTTACCAAACTCCATATAAAATTTTATGTTGTCATCTCCAAGATGAACTTTGAGAGGATTGATTAATCTTTTATAATCGTTGCAATAGCCATGATTTATTTTAGGTCATGTGATGTGTAGCTCTGATATCAAAGTACCATTTGCCATCTTAATACTTGGAGTCATGTGGGCAAAAGTTGTAATCTTTAGAGTTGAGGTTTGTAAAGTTTGCTCGAAATCGAGGACTTCGCTGTTGTTAGTATTGTTGCTGTTTGCTAGTGATGTTGCTCTTAGAATAATGCCTTTCCATGCATACATAAGAGGTTTTTTTAAATAAAATAAACACTAAAGTTAAGATCAAGCAACCTTGTGTGTGAACGGCAAGAACCTTGGTATTGTACCAAGCTCTACTTGTTGTTGGGAGCACACTTAGTCTTGCACCAGTGTGGTGCACTAGTATAAGGGCTTTGATCAAATCAAACACTTAAAATGGCATACGACATGTTAGCTTTCATGATCCATCTCATCTATGCCTACTACATGGAATGCAACCTTGACCTCCGTGGGAAACTCGGGGTGGACAACTTGATGAACTTGCATAGTAAGTAATGAGACAATATAATTACATCAATTGTTGAAGTATTGTCTTGAAATTGTTGAAGTATTGTCTTGAAATATGATATCAATGGAAAAATGACAATAATATTGAAAGTGAGAGGGTGGAAAAGACGCTTAGTTGGAATACTACCGAGATGCCTGTAAGTCACAGTGAGAAAGCATGAGGTCCAGAGGAAGCCTAGCGAGATCCCGACCAGGTTGAGGAGATGCTTAGTTGGCATGAGAATCGGAGGAAACCCATCGAGGCCCTGATCAAGGGTCAAGGAGACGCTTAGCTGGGATAGTACTGAGTCATTTGTAAGACCCAGTGAGAAGGCATGAGGACAAGAGAAAGCCCAGTGAGGTCCCGACCGATATTAATATTGAAAAAATGAGACATGAGGGCCAAAGGAAGAGTCTTGCTTCCCCTGAGTATACTACGAACCCAATGAGAAGGCATGAAGACTGGAGGAAGCCCAGCTAAAGATCCCTATAGAGTCACCTATAAATCCCAGATAAAGAGGCATGAAAGCCGAAGGGGAAAGCTCAGTGAGATACATACCAAGATGCCCGTAAGACCTAGTGAGAAGGCATGAGGTCCGGATAAAAGGTTCACTGAGGTCCCTACCGAGTTGCCAGTAAGGGAAAGGAACAAACAAAAACCAAATGGAAATATTAAAAGCATAAGAAAATGATGTATTGATTTCTAGAATGGAGTTACTTGTTGGGTGTTGTAATTTCAGGACCCAAGGGAGGACTCACCTTGTGGACTTCCAGAGATGAAGCTGACTTCCAAGACACATGGAGCAGAAGCAGGTGGCTACATCGACATAGACGGTAGCACACGAGTGCTCATGGACGAGATTTTTCATCAGCATATATTGTGGACTCTTCTCATTAGATTGATGGAAATCATCTTCCCACCATCTCCTTGGTCTACCCCATTAGTTTTTGTGGTTCTACATGATATATTGTATAACTTGAAGTGGCTTGCATTGTACCTTTTCGGGCAGCCGCTTCACAGATTTTCATGTTGTACTTGGCATTCATAGGAGATAGTACACTCCCAACTAAACAAAGGGGAAGAGAGGTGTTGACGGGTGTGCACACCCCCTAGCATTTTTGGCATTAGCTTGGGTGTGAACACCCCCTAGCATTAGGAGCATTAGCTTAGGCTAATGAGTTGTGGGATTTGGTTATTACAAGATGTCATATCGAGAAGTGGTTACAAGAGGGTTAGTGGGGAGTTAGAATCTTGTGGAGGTTATGGGAGCCCAATAGTCACATGGGTAGCCCAACAGTCACATGGGTAGCCCAAGAGTCACATGGTTGGATGGCTATAGAAAGCCCCTCTTGTATGTAAATTGGATATGATATGATATGACATGACTATGACTATGGTATGTACATGATTCTTGGACACTTAATATGTGATATAGATGATTCTTGGATACACAAGATGATGGAAATGGAATACACTATGATGTTATGTTGTTATGCTTGTATGTTTATCTTGTTCTTGATTCATGCCTCCTACACCATGCTCATGTCATGTACATGTATACTCCATGGCTTTGCTAATACAATGGTGGTCAAATTGGGAGCTATCCAATGATTATGAGCATCCTTGATGCCCCATTGTTTCCTACTAATTGCATCATTTACACTTTGCAGTGTACTGCAATCATTATAAATCTCTGTTTTTGGCTCTTTAGTTGGATCTGGGTAGCAAGTATCGGTCTGGCCATGGAAATCTTCACTCAAGGTCTCAATCTCTTCATCCTTAAAATAATAGGAATGCCAATTGCCTGATCTATAATTTTGATGAGGTGGAATTTGGTATTTCACATCCCACCCACTTGATTCATTAATCTGATCTGATTGTATTAGTGATGGGTCAGGAGTATTCGTGAGCCTACTGTTTACTAATGGGCCAGTTCTATGCCAACTCTTCTCTTCTAGGTTAGATCTGATTCTTGGCTAAAAGACCACATTAGGGAGTTTGGAAAAATTCCATTACTTTGGCAATTTTATTTTTAATATACCTTTTGGTGTATCTTGAGCATACTAATTGTAAAGTTGTCTCGCAGAATGTGGATTTAGAACCTACTCTTTAAGACCTTTGCAGGAACGATATGTCACATGAGGGAGTTTGATAAGATCTTAAAAGGGTTTATCATGCCCCCATTTTTCGATCTTGCAAAATAGGAATTTGGATTTTCCCAAACTCACTAATATGGTCTTCTAACATTTTAACGATGGGTTGGATTCGTTTGGCCATGCCTGAGTATGGTTAGATCTATTAGTCTGCTAATGTTTCGGTGCTAGGTTAGATCCACCAATCTATTGTCTCTCTTTTTACTACACGTCAAATTTGCCACTCTGTTAATTTTTGGGTGCTGGGTTGGATCTATTGACATGTTAACCATTGTTGATGAGCATAATCTTCAAGATGTAAGGAGGAAAATTGTACCATATCACGCTCACTTTTTGGGTAAAGTTGGAAATAGGTGTCAAGCTTGGTAGCCCACTCCTCCAACTCTTGCGGAGATGACCCGTCACCTTTGAACTTTGATAGTGAGATTTTGTCTTTGACATCCTTGGAAGATATGTGGGATGGGTTATCATGTTGGGTAGAGGGCTTGAATCTTTGCATCTTCGAGTATGACTCCATAAATTGTGCAAAGTCTTTGTAATCCCTCTTGATGATATTCGACAATTCCATCCACTTCTCGTGAGCATCCCTTTGTCTTTGGGCAAAGGACATTTGATTCCAATCGAGTGCAATCTCCTCATCATTCACAAACACCTCATCCTCTTCCCTTGAATGCATTGCCCTAGAAAAGGTACGACCCTTTGATGCATTGAGGTGAGACAAACCCGAATGAAAAGAAGGAGGAAACATGTCCTTGACAAGAGGTCTCCGTGCATCCGCCATGAATCCCCGAGTGGATGCTCCCAATGGATCCTCTTGTACGGCCTTCATGGAATCCTCATTCAAGATGCCCTTGCCTTTTCTTTGCTCATAGTCATCATAATTCCCATGCTTTTCTTGTGCTTGAGACTTCCCAAACTTGTCCTCCATCACACCAATCCGTGAGGATAATGTTTCAAAATGAGAATCAAGCTTGGAGTCTAAGGTCTCCAACCGTTGTACAAGCATTTGCATGAGGGTGTCATGGTTAACCGCCGCTTGTGTCCCTTGAGAAATTTGATTATGTACATTGCCCCCATTGTCTTCATTGATGAATGCATCCCTTGCATCCATATTACCTTCCATGTCCTCATCACCAATGATCATTTCTTGCACAACATCCCCACCCTTGCGTGGTCTTCCCTTCGGCATAGTGAAGAAATGCAAGATGTTGGTAGAATGCCCAAATGATGTCGGAATTGGACAAAAGAAGGTTCTATGGGTAGGTAAAGGTGTCTACTATCCTCCCAAATGAACACAGTAAGAATTAGGTGTGGGCAAGTACTCTCTGTTTTAGGGTTTGTGCAGGACAGCTGAAAGTAGTAATTTGGCTCTAAAATGCAAAATATATGTCGGAATTAGGATTTTGATGGCTCTATAGAAAGCTAACGGAAGATAGAACCTACCCCTAAAAGCATTATGATTCAGTCAAATTGAAAGTATATTCTGTTTGACTTTGACCAGAAAGTCAACATGACTACTTTGATCGAGATTGTGATATCCGATTAAGGGGTTCTATGGCTCATTTGAAAACTCTCAAGGAGTAGAATAGAGTCGTGTAATCACTCGGACCTAATCCCAAAAACCCTAGGACTGAATTAGGGTTTTGTAAAATCCCAAAAATTCCCAAAATTCGGTCCCAAATCTCAATCCGGCTACAAATGATTGGTGTTTCTCCCCTTGGTAGTTGTGAATAACTCTTCAAGTGTATCCATAGGGTAAATCTCCAATCAATAAGCTTGTTTGGCTCCCTTGTTGGAAAAATTCCGCCAGAGTCTCCTTTGTAATTGGAACCAAATCTCAAATGAAAATGCAACTTCATCCACACAATATGACGGAAAAGGGGCCCCATTGCCCAAATGCATCCACAAAGTCGATGGTGAGGATTGTTGAGGACGCGCGTTGAAGCTTGCCGATCTCCCGGCCAAGCTCTTCTCACCCCTTCACCGAGTTTTCCTCCAAGGTGAAGGTTGAGGCCATTTCTTCACACCGGTGTACCTAATCCCCCTTTGTACCGCTTTACCAAGCAATCACGGCACAAAGAGTTCAAGCCATTCTCCCCTTGGCCTCTCCAACCAATGCCAAGGTACCCTCACACATTGCTAGATTCTATAGAAACTTGAAGTGGTAGCAATGGTGAGTGTAGGTACAAAAGCTCCAACACAAACCAACAATTCACAATGCCCTCACCATGGCATTTGCATAAGCATTTGTTAACCACAATCAAGGCATTTGCAATTGCATTCCAACAATCCCTTTCACATCATATTGACAAATGCATGCTTCCAAAACTTATGCTCTCTTATGCCCATGTGTAAAACATAGTATTGGCATGGCTATGTATAGCATCCATAGTGTCCATATGGCATCAAGATGAGCATGAGGGACTCCAAAAACATTGCATAAGCTTGCTATTCCGTCAATGGCATGCCAAATGAGACATAATGAAGAAAATCCCCCAAAATGTGATCTATGAATTGGCCAAGCTCATGTGGAATCAATTCCTTTCACCATTGCCATCAATAATGCATGGAGAAGCAATATTGGCATGTGAATGGTCAAGCTTTAATGGTTAATTTCTGAAAATTAGGGGAGTTTGAATGTGTCCAACCCTAATCCATTCCCAAGCTCCACCAAATGCTTCAAACTTGCAAGGGATTGATCAAACCACTCACCAATGTCATCCGGAAAGCTTCAATGGTAGAAAATGTTGAAGAAGCCTCTTGTTGAAGAAAAACGTAGCCCCTTTTTGCTCCCTGATTTGCAGCCAAAGAACACCTCCCATGTGCTTGAACATAGCTTGAAAATTGCTCCAAACAAGTGCTAAAAACCCTCTTGAATGGCTTCCATCTCATGAGGTAGTAAAGCTAGGCTTCACCTAGCTCTCCCTCCACACATTTCAGCGCGATTTTGAGGCGTGAGCATGCTGCAGCCCGCCGTTTTCTCTTCTTTGCCTCCTTCATGAGATGATTAGAATGGCAATGATGCCTATGAAGTATGTAAAAGCTTAGCAATGAAAGATATGGTCAATGTGGCAAGGTATACTAGGGTTTCTCACAGCCATGGAAGAATGAACAAAAGCTCTCCAATCTTGAGAAAAAAATTTGCAAGAAGAGGCTCAAATGAAAGATCTCAGTGAGCTCTACAAAAACCCTAAGGTTTGGCATCAAAACGGGTAAAGGAAGAGCATCCCATGGCTATGGAAAGCTTGAGGAAGAAGAAGATGATTACTAAACGTGATTAGCAGAAAAGTTAATTGCAATTAGTCACTTGCCCTAAGTTTTGGCCCGACTGCCCCAAATTTTTGGTCCAGAGGCCCAAAATTTGGTCCAAAAATGGCAAAATTGGCCAAAATCACTCAAAATTCAAGCAATTTCCATGAAATGCTCACCATCTCCATGAGATTAAGCAAGATTAGAGAAGATTTGTCAAGAATCACTCAAGGATTACAAGAAAATGAGAAAAAAAATGAAAGAAACTCAAATTTTCAAGCAAATTTTCCCAACAACCCATGCATGCCCATGATCAAAATCAAGAGCTCTGATACCAATTGGAATGAAGGGATGTAATGCATGAAAAATATGAGTAATCACCATGTAAACATGATGCCTAAGTGTGTTTAGTCTCTCACCAAGAGAATGGAAATAGCCTTCCACAAGCCAAGAGAGAAGCCATGAGCTCCAAGAAACATAAATTTCCATTTCTAAAAATGATCATCAAAAGTTACAACCATGGTCCAAGTCCCCTCTTTTATACATGGACTTGTCCCATTATTAACCCTATTGAATAAAGTTCCTACTTTATTACACTAAAGAAATTGTGATAGGGCTACCTAAGTTTAAGGTTGATGGTATGTAGAAAGTATGTGAAGCATGTCAATTTGGAAATCAACCAAAGCATGTATTTACACATGATAGAAATGTGAGCAGGAATGTACTAGATGGCATGAGCATGAGTAATGGGATTAATAAGTTAATCTCAAGGAGTCAAACTTGAATAATAATGAGATCAATCCACTTACATCGATGATAAGGATTCCAACAATCAAGGCCTATAATTAGTCAAAAATGTCACTAGTTGAAGTCTTATTGGGACTTTCATATAATTAAATTCTAAACAATTGATGCAAGGCTAATCGTCCCCTAGTTTACGTGATAGTAGACAGATTTCTACCTCATGATTGCATCTTCTAGGTTATATTTTAATTTTGTTTTGTGAACAATCGATAGTATAATTGGTAATACGCTTGATCAAGGTAGAGCTTTTGTGTAGATAGATCTCATCCCACATTGTATGTGTGTGATTTGAGTTGTGTTGTGCAGCACATTTGGGTCAAGGGTGATGGGAAGGGTTTCCAGAAGGCATCCTTATTGCAATTTAGAGTCCTTATCTGGTACATCAAAGTGGATATAATGCATCAATTTTACACACAAAGTTGATGCACTGAATCGACTTTGTATGTAAAGACGATATCATCATATGTCAAAAATAAGATAATAAAACTTTATGTGAAAAAATAATATGATTTTTCACTTGAAAACATTGTTTCTAGTGGGTAATTCAAACAAGTCTTTACTCTAGCTAGAACACTTTTCAATCGAGGGGAAAATTGACAACTTTGCTATTTGTAAATAGTCAAGAATTACATGTATATTCTAGCATACCAAGAAAGTAAGGATCAAATCCCCAACATTGGACATTTGGCACTTCATGGTGTACTCTATTTTACAAAAAATCATTAGGTAAAAAATCTCATAATTATCTAAAGTCTTGCTTTAAGGCATTATTTCTAGTTTGTATTTTTTTATTTTTCATTTTGAGACTCATGTGCATCAAAACAACACTTTTAAAATACATATCCAGAATTAGAAAAGTAGAGCTTTTTTTTTTCTTGGGTTTTTATATTTTACAAGGTGTTTTCAATTACAATAAGCTTGCAATGTTATTTATTTAGATTTTTTGTGAGTATTTGTCTCAGTGTGTAGTGTGTATGCATAGTGTCAAGATTGGTTCACAAAAACACTCAAAAAATAAAATCTTCTTTTTATGAGTTTTTAATATTTGCAAGTTTCAATATTTTTATAAGTTTTGTGAAGTGCTTGTGCACATATTGAGGTTTAACATTATTTTATATCAAAATTAGAAACTTTTAAATTTAAGAAGATCATACATGTATCCATTTTTGTAAAAAGTGTAAAAAAGCACATGGTTTATAAACGTAGAAATGCAATTCTTGAATTGATTTATAAAATAGCATATTTTAAAGCCATTCTCATGTTTTCAAGTATTTTTTTTATAGGAAATATTTTTAGGTAACCCAAGTCAGTTACCTAAGTTGCCTGCAATAGTGTTATTAGTTTAATCATCTTGGTCTAGTCTCTAGTGTTAAACAATCCTAGAATGGTATTCATCATGGTGATAGACATAGATTAAGCAACATAATTAAGGTGGGTTAAACCACACTAAGAAATCCATGAGAGAGAGAGGGAGAGATTGCACACTTAACACTAAATTCTATTGCATATCTCAAGTGAACCATATAATGATATAGGCTTTCTAGCCTTATCCCACTTTACATGTCATCATCCAAGTTGCAACTCCTTTTCCACTCTTTTGGTTAACACTCACATACCATTCAATATTACATGTGGCATTCTTATCTTGCCACAATATCTTGCACCTCTAGGGTGCTTTCCCACATACACACAACACCGTGATTACATCTCTCAACACCCCCTCTTAATTGAGGTGTTCCACAACTCACCCATCACCCATCAATGTAGCATTGCTCAACCGCAGCAATCGCTACCTCTCAACACTCCCCCTTAATGATACATTGGAGTGTCCATAAAATAACATGTCTCCATAAGAGTGAATGTGACTACAAATGTGAGATTTGTGTAGGAGATGGTGCAACCATGGGTTGCATGACACCGGGTTGACAACAAGTTTATAAGAGAAGGGGTACTTGAAAGGGTTTTGGACTATTGGTTTCAGTCTGAGTAAGCCACTCTTCACGAGTGTCCACAGTGTGGTTCATCGAGATACAGGCAAGATGTCTAAGGACAAAGGGTCCTTGTTGCAAAAGTCTTACGATACTTCCTCATCATTCCACGTATTTAAACGTAAGACATAGTCTTGCATATGGTTGTGATTACCATGTAAGTGAGTTTTTATATGTACACAAGAAACCGTAAGACATAGTCTTGTATAAGTTTTTATTTTTTATACAATTTCATGATCTTATTTTAATTGCACTATTGTAAATTTTGGTACACTTTGGTCATGTGGTCATTGTCACTTTCGAGTGAAACGAATAGATAAGAAGAGAATAACATTTGATTGTGGTGCCAAGGCAAATTTCATGCAAGAAAGTCATCAAGTGCAAGTAACCCGCGTAGTGAAGTTGGCATGCTTGATTATTGTGGAATGATACAAGAAGACATTATCAAGGTTGGGTTCAGATAGTTTTCTATGTTCATTTTTTATGTGAAGTGGTTCAAGGTGGTGACTCAAGGACCATAAGCAACTATGCACAAAGATAAGAGCAGATTTGTTCAAGTAGACTCCACAAAGATATGGACAAACCAAAGGGACATATTCGTGCTACTAGAGCTTTGTGAGCAGGTTGTCTTCCCAAGAGATCATAGGCGGTTGTTTTTAATCCAAATTAATTTGTGCAATAAATAAATATTTAAAGATATGAAAATATCAGATGAAGTAGAGGTTGAGGAACCCACTCAAAGCACAAGAAGCAGACATTGATCGAGTTGAACAACTAGAAGAAGGATCAAATCAAGGTTTAGTAATTCAACAACTAGAACTTGAACCATAAGCAAAATACTACAATGGCTAATCCAGAATTCAAAGAAGAAATAGAGGAACAACTTTCAACACAACCACCTCCAATGCCCTGAAATAGAAGAGGACGATACGGATGAACTACCTTCTACTCCTACAACAAACGAGGACGATACGGATGAACTACCTTCTACTCCTACAACAAACGAGGGTATGGATGAACTACCTTCTACTCCTACAACAAACGAGGCTATGCCTATTGACAAAGATGCAAATGGAGAGGTCTTTCTAGAAATAGATATATTTGGAGCCATGGATCTAGTTGATGATGAGAGACTCGAGTATGAGCTATAACATCTTATTTCTTTTTTATTTGACAAGAAATAATTGATTTTTGTCATAGTTTTCTTGTTTAGACATGATTAATGTAAGCTTTGTCAGACAATTGTCGTGATTTCTTTGGTAGACAAATATTGGCATATTAATTTCTTATAAATATTGTTACATATCTTTGTATTTGTTTGAAAAGTAACTAAAAATTGGGTTGATAAGGACTATGAGAACTAAAAACACTTGAACTTTTTTCAGAAGTCACACCAAACAAAAAATTAAAGCAAAAGAATTATGTTTTTGACAGCTTTTTCGATGCTATTATCGATATTATGGATGACACTGATTTCGATGCTTTTTTGGACACAATCATATATGGTTATTTCGACTATCATTTCGATGACACGACTATCATTTTGATGACATGACTATTGTCAAAACTAGACAATGAAGACTAAATATCTTGTAGTAGTGAAATATCAAGTTAATAACCTAAGGCATTAACTAACCTAAAATGCTAGCTTGGCCACACTTGTGCAAAATCCCAGCTGCTGTCAGACAAACACAATACAAACTCTATGTACCTTGTCTCTGCAAAGTGGATGCGACAGGCGGCTACATATCATCTATGGATACGTGTGACTATCAACAGGGTTAAGAACACCAAGAGAGAGTAAGTAGTTTCCCATGAGTCTTTCCCATCAGCCAGTTTGATGCTATGTCTATCTACGAACAGATCTAAGACTCCATCCCAAATCCTAGATACCTAGTGATAAGTAAGGCCTTGGGAGGTGGTTTGGGCATAGCACTTTATGAGCTAGCCACATAATCTTTTACATAAGACACACTCTCAAGGCTATGTTAGCATAGTCTCAAGTTCCACCATAATCTTTTACATAAGACACTCTCTCAAGGCTACGTTAGCATAGTCTCAAGTTCCATGACAATGTAAAGTATGGCTTGTGTGTCTCACACACTAGCACGAACCAACTAAGAGCTCTCGATTAATGGACTCAAAGAGCTCCATGAGAGGGGTGCATATGATGATGACTCCATGCTAATGAAAAATGTGGAATAAAGGGAAAGTATAGTTATGAAAGAGAAAGGCCAAAGGCCAAGGAGTGGGGGAGGGACCGAAGGCCAATGACTAGTTCCAAGGGAAGGAAAGAGGGAGGGGGGAGGAAGGGGCAAGGCATGGGGCCTATAGTAGATATAATAGGTGCAAGTGCACATGCACGTGTAGATGCATGCACAATTATCCGAACAATAGCACTGAGTAGAATGTCTTGAATGTATGTGTCTCTTTGATTGCTATCATTTGTCCATAAGTTTACTAAATTTTGTGTCAAGATATTTATCTTTGGATTCCCGATTATCATTGGAGGTAGGTAGGACAAATTGTCCATATCTTGCAGTTTTTGCAGAGCACGTGAATTTTTTGCACATTTAGTTTTTGCTCTGTCAATCTGATTGCTAGCATCATTTAGTTTACTAAATTTTGGTCAAGATATAGACACCACTTTTCACATTCATTTTGTTGCTCTTTTAATCGAGTCCATTGGTGCTTATACAAATACCATAGTGCAACGATTATAATAGCGCTCCATAAATTGTTGCCTTAACTAGCCCATTTTATTTTACTACCTCAAACACTTTTTTCCTATTCATCCACTTCCTCTTACCTTTTCATGTTTGCCAGTCACTTTGAGAGAAGCTACAATGTAGGGGGCATAGTGTCCCTTATAGCTAGAGCATAGATCCCCTCCTTTATTGGACGAGTTTGTGTTTGTGTTTTCTTCTTGCCTAAAACAAATGTATATTTAAAATTTTCGTTTTCCACCTTGCATTCTGCAAACCTCACATGAATAAGAAATGTTTTTGTGAGAATACAAGGGTAGAGTGAAAAAATATGTTGGCTTGCTTGCATTTCATTTCAATCAAAAGTATATTCTCAACTCTATCACTTTGCATTATGCTTACAATGCAAACAATACATTATTGAAAGAAGCCCCACGACAAATTTCAATATGTTGGTTATTCTCAAGTCTATCAGTACTTCACATCATAAATGCAATGCAAGGCAATAAATTATGGAAAGAAGCCAAGAGAAACTCGCCCAAAGGACATGGTCCCCATAGCACATTTTTAAAATTAATTTTTTGTTTTTTGGAGGCTTTTGCTTGTCTTTAAAAAAATAAAATAAAATCTTGCAAGTAGTAATATGGTTTTCTTTCTTCTCATTCCAAGTGTAAATAGTGCCATAGAGAGTGTGTTCATATAATACGGCCTTGCTATCTAGGTAATAGCGAGAGGATACTCAACCTTTGTCCCCGGCGTTTTGCTTTGCAAGGATCTATTAGTCATCATTTGTCTTCATCCCAACTTTGTAACGCACGTTCCCATGTATAAAGGGGAGCTCATTTCCCGTGTGGAGTTGAAAGACCCGAATAGATTAGATCTGAGGCTAGAGGAGATCTCATATATATATATATATATATATATATATGGGCTGCACATGAAAGCTTGAATCAATCGTCTTACATCCCCACCAAATCCATAGCCATGGTACAGCAGGGGAGCAAAATGCATGCCGTCATGCTCGCCTTGCCAGCAACAGGCCATATAAACCCCATGATACACCTCTCCTTCATGCTTGCATCAAAGGGGCTCACCATCACCTTCGTAAATACCGAGTCCAACAGACAGCGCACGCGGCCGGTGTCGTCTTCAAGTGATCATCATCCACCCAACATAAGGTTTGCTTACATTCCCGATGTTTTGCCTCCTGAGCGTGGCGGCAACACAGACATGGCAGAAATGGTGGCTTGTATGTATGCCCAAATGCCGGGCCATTTCGAAGAGCTCATGGAAAGCCTCGTGCAGCAAGAACCCCGGCCCACGTGCATCATAGCCAACACTTTTCTCAATTTTGCTCAGGAAACAGCGGGGAAGCTTGGCTTACCCTACGTGTCGTTCTGGCCGCAATCTGCTGCGAGCTATGCGTCTGTGTTGATGGTGGCCAAGGGGTACAGGCCACCAGAGGGTAAAGGCTGCTCAAGCTTTCTATCCACACGAATTCTCTATGGGATTTTTTCTCATGTCTATTCTTGCTTAATTGTTGAAGTTCTCCAGCTAACCACGCTTCTTGTGCAGAATCCCAGCCGTCAGACCTTATCACATGCGTTCCTGGGATGCCGCCCTTCAGATTGGAAGAAATGAACGGTTTCTTGAAATGCTATGATCCTCACGACTTTATGTTTAAAATGATTACGGCGCCCTTCCAGCGCATAGGGGAGTCCGACTCCATTTTGATCAACAGCTTCGACGAGCTGGAAGAGGAGACCATCGCGGCTTTGAAGGACTTAGAAGAGCAGCCCGTTTTGGCAGTGGGGCCTTTGCTGCCCGCTTCATTTTTCCAAGCTGAAACGGAAACGATCAGCGCTGTGCAGGAGACGGCGGCGATTTGGGCGGACGAGGAGGATCACGATTGCTTGAGCTGGCTGGACAAGCAGGAGGTGGGCTCTGTGGTGTATGTTGCCTTCGGCAGCCTTGTGGTGATGACTGCAGAGCAGATTGCAGAGATCGCCCTGGGCTTGGAGGCCAGTCAGAAGCCTTTCCTTTGGGTTGTCCGCCTAGGTCTCATGGCAGGCGGTAAAGCTGCACAGCTTCCCCAAGGCTTCCTGGAGAGAGTCAACGAGCGCGGCCTTATCGTAGCATGGGCACCCCAACTCAAGGTCCTCCTGCACAACGCCATCGGTGGTTTCTTCACCCACTGTGGGTGGAACTCCACCTTGGAAGGGATCAGCGCTGGTGTGCCATTGCTCGCCTGGTCCTCCATCTCCGACCAGGCCATCAATTGCAGGTGCGCCGTGGATGGTTGGAAGGTAGCGCTGTACTTGGAGCGAGGAAGTGGAGGCCTTGTGTACAAAGACGAGATTGAGAAGAAAGTGAAAGAGCTCATGGAAGGGGCACAAGGCTGCCAGGTTAGGACAAAAGCCAAAGAGTGGAAAGTGGCAGCCTGCAAAGCTGCAGGCCTTGAGGGCACCTCTCTCAACAATCTGCAACTCTTGGTTGAAAAGATGCACACTTGGATACAACAATGTCCCGACTCCTACTTAGGTACTCTCCATTATCTAAATTTAAACTATGGCCCAAATATAAAAGTTGATTTAGGACAAATTAAAATTCTACCTCTCTTTTTTTGGCAGATGACTGCTGATGACTGGAATAGAAGAGAAAAACGACAAGGTCTGAGTGTGGTAGGAAAAATAACCCCTAGTTCCTAGGAAAAATAACCGTCTTGCAATGTATTTTTCATGGCATAGATTTGAGCGAAATCTTTACTTGTCTTATATAAAAATATAACATTGATTGTTATCGTGTCCACGAGGGAATAACTACGAGAATATTTATTTACTTGAATCAACCACATGCTAGAAAATAATTTGCCTTATGGACCATAAAAATAGTAACACGTGTTTAATTAATTTGCATTTTCAAAAGAAGCATGCTTGTTGTGATGTTTTTATATCATGATTTTATTTCCTAATAATCACAATATTGTTACAGCACCTAGTAGTTCTTGAGCTATAAAAGGCAAACGTAGACTCGCATACAGCACCAAGATGGCTCATCGTCGAGCTATGGATTGTTGGAGTATGGTTTACACCATACTAACCGCATGTAACAACATGCACCAGCCGTTACAGCATAACAACCTTGTAATTACCTCTTCCCTCTATTTAACTAGAGGTCGACCCATTGTAAACAGTAGTCGTACATACATCAATATACAATACTTGGTATTTGTACCAATTGTCATCTTGTTCCTTTGTTCCTTTGTACCAATTGTCATCTTGTTCCTTTGTTCTCTGTTCGTCTCTATTTTTGCACACGCAGCTTTCACGGAGACCTTAGCCTCAACCCCAAATCCTTACATGGTATCATCGCTTTCCTTGGGAGCCTAGCTTTCGCTTCAACTCCTCGTCGGTGTCCACATCTTCCAACCGAGTCTGGCCTCAGCACCCACCTTGTCGCCGACTTAGCCGCATCTACAACACCAGCCATGGTGTTGGCTTACTCACGCCAGTCCTGTTTTCCTCTACTGGCTCAACCCAGAGAAGAATTTGTTTCAACAGTCCCCTCAAACGATGGGGGGCTCCTACGTGCGTCTGCTATTACCCATTTCGCTTACACCTATTCCAAAGAACCAAGACCTCACACACCATCCACAGCCTCTCTACGAGCAGTCTCTAGCTCCAGCCCTAATGCTGGCTCTGTTCTTGCTATTGGCCCTCATGAATCAGCTACCCCTATAGCACTAGATGTCATCCCTGCAACCACAGGATGTTTTTCACACACGGCCCCACTGCGGCTCACTTTGCAACAACTGCCTACTAGTGGCTCTTCTGCAATAGTTGAACTCTTCTCCTCCTTTTTCAATGGGGGGAATGGTTGCATAAGCTGCATCAAACGCCCCTCTGAGGGACACTCAACAACAATTGCCCTAGCGGGCCTCATATCTACAACAGCCTAGCCGGTCTCTGAGGGACACTCAACAACAACTGCCTACTAGTGGCTCTTCTACAATAGTTGAACTCTTCTCCTCCTTTTTCAATGGGGGAAATGGTTGCATAAGCTGCATCAAACGCCCCTGAGGGACACTCAACAACTGCCTACTAGTGGCTCTTCTGCAATAGTTGAACTCTTCTCCTCCTTTTTCAATGGGGGGAATGGTTGCATAAGCTGCATCAAACGCCCCTCTGAGGGACACTCAACAACAATTGCCCTAGCGGGCCTCATATCTACAACAGCCTAGCCGGTCTCTTTGCTACCCTCGCCTTCTTGTGCATCATAGGCCCCTACCATCGAAGCCCCCTCCTTAGAGGCACACACAATGTTTTCAGGAGAGGCTGCCGCCTAGCCCTCTGTTGCGCATGCAACAATCATGCATGCATTGACATCCCTGTCTCCTCTTGCAAAAGAACATGCCCATGGTGGCTCACTGAAGACTCCACAATCGAGTCTCTTCTTTATAGCAAAATTTCACAGCCTCTTCCGACTCATGATGAGGATCTATTGTTTTTATCGGACTAGGCCTTCATAGCCCTGAGGCACTCGTACGTTCTTTGTGCCTCCGTCCTCCCTGTAAGATTCCTCCCCCAACCCCCTTTTGATGTCTAGTATCTTCCCCTGTAATCAATCCCTCTTCAGAAATATGAAGACCTTGTTTCTAACTGTTTTAATCTAGAGAGAGAAAATATTCTAGAGAGAGAATATTCAGATTTTTAGTATTTTTGGATAGAAAATTATCTCATCTTATTAAAATAAGTTCCCCTGAAACAGAAATTCAAAAAGAACTTTCCAATGTGCAATTAGAATTTATTGGAAATGGGTATAAAGGACCTTAGCCTAAGGGTCTAGATTTTCAGAAATTTTTGGATTATGGTCCAATTAAGGTTCCTATGGGCCAATAGCATCAATCCATGTGTAGGGAGGAGATAAATCCAATTTGTAAAAGAAGATACCCAAAAATGAGTAAATGCTCACATAAGATGAAGAGTTGAAAATGTACAAGGTTTATTAGTAAAAAACTATGAGCAATATTAAAAATATGAGATATTTTGGGTATCCAAAAATGAGTAAATGCTCACATAAGATGAAGAGTTGAAAATGTACAAGGTTTATTAGTAAAAAACTATGAGCAATATTAAAAATATGAGATATTTTGGATATCCAAAAATGAGTAAATGCTCACATAAGATGAAGAGTTGAAAATGTACAAGGTTTATTAGTAAAAAACTATGAGCAATATTAAAATGATTCCATTATGACACATATGTAAGGAAGGGGAGTTCTTTAAAGGAGGTGCATATTTCACATAAGATGAAGAGTTGAAAATGTACAAGGTTTATTAGTTAAAAAACTATGAGCAATATTAAAATGATTCCATTATGACACATATGTAAGGAAGGGGAGTTCTTTAAAGGAGGTGCATATTTCACATAAGATGAAGAGTTGAAAATGTACAAGGTTTATTAGTTAAAAAACTATGAGCAATATTAAAATGATTCCATTATGACACTTATGTAAGGAAGGGGAGTTCTTTAAAGGAGGTGCATATTTCACATGCTTGAATGAGTTTTAAACTCATAAAAATTGAGATATTTCATCTCTCCTCTCTCCTAATTCAAGTCTAGTTCCAAAAAGTTAGCTTAACTGACCTAAAAATGGTCAAAAATTGACCAAACTGATTTGGAAAATTCTAGAATCAGTTTGTTTGGTTAGGAGCTCAATTTTTCCTCTAAATAGAAGCCTCCCCCTTGTTGAAAAATATATAGTGTTTATGCATCGTTACTCTACTCCACCTAAGCCAGAAACTGTGAATTCATTTAATAATTCACTAGTTTTTGGAGCTTCCCTCTTTCTTCAATCCCCATTAGTGGCTCCATCAACATACTTAACCAATTGATTGGTTGGGGGCCTCTACCTGAACAAAGAATCAAGCAAGTTGTAAGGTAATTAGTGAATATTGATCTTTCTATAATTTCTCAATGTTTCTCTTTTCTCAACCCCTCTCAAGCTTGAGAAGTTTAATTGGTATGGTTTTTTTTAAATGCTATTGAAGTTTGAATAGTAGTGAAGAGTTACATAATTTAATAAATGCTATTGAAGTTAATTTTCATTTATGTTTAAATTCTAATGATTTTTATGTAAATTCTCTCTCTCACTCAAGAAATGGTCATACTCATGACCCGTTCTCAATCCAAATCAAGCTTTTCATAAAGCTTTTCCTTAACCCAAGATTAAGCTATGCTTGAGGCCAAATTAATGGCTTTTTTCTATGCTTTTAGTTTATGTATATTGATGATTCAATCCATTATGGATTAATAATCCAATTAGAGATCATTTTAATTATTTCCTTAATGATAAGCATTATCCCTTAGAAAAATTGAGATTTATCAGTCATAGCAACGGAGCTATGGCAAAGTTTTTATAAAAATTATGTATAAAATAATCTCATTCAAAGCATAAAAAGAGGACTTCCTACCATATTCTAGGAATTATCATCCTAGATTAATTGAAAGAATTTCATTACAATCATGGAGAAATTGAATTTTAATATCATGCATAAAGGATAAGTTTTTATATCAAAAGTGTTATTTTTATCATTTTTATTTCATGCATAGAAGTATGCATAATGGATAAATTTTTATATCAAAAGTGTTATTTTTACCATTTTTATTTCATGCATAGAAGTATGCATAATGGATAAATTTTTATATCAAAAGTGTTATTTTTACCATTTTTATTTCATGCATAGAATTATGCATAATGGATAAATTTTTATATCAAAAGTGTTATTTTTACCATTTTTATTTCATGCATAGAAGTATGCATAATGGATAAATTTTTATATCAAAAGTGTTATTTTTACCATTTTTATTTCATGCATAGAAGTATGCATAATGGATAAATTTTTATATCAAAAGTGTTATTTTTATCATTTTTATTTTCATGCATAGAAGTATGCATAAAGGATAAATTTTTATATTAAAAGTGTTACTTTTATCATTTTTAATTTTCATGCATAGAAGTATGCATAAAGGAAAATTTTTTATATCAAAAGTGTTACTTTTATCATTTTTAATTTTCATGCATAGAAGTATGCATAAAGGAAAATTTTTTATATCAAAAGTGTTACTTTTATCATATTGGATTTCATGCATAGGGGTATGCATAAAAGTTGATTATTTTATTATAAAAGTGTGACTTTTATCATAATTGAATTTCATGCATAGAGGTATGCATAAAAGTTGATTATTTTATTGTAAGAGTGTTACTTTTATCATATTGGATTTCATGCATATAGGTATGCATAAAAAGATATTCTTTTTATACTAAAAGTGTGATTTTCCTCATAAATGGATTTTATGCTTAACTTAGATGCATAAGAGAAATTCTTTTATTCTAAAAGTGTAATTTCCTACCAAATTGAATTTATGCATAAGAAGATGCATAAAAGATTGATTTTAATTTCGAAAGTGTTAGTCTCCTTAAATGGAATTTATGTATAAATAAATGTGTAGAGAAATCTTATATCAAATATAAGAATTCTCTTTTTTTAAAAAAAAAGATATGAAATGTGATAAGATGTGATAAGAGGTGTATGAGATGTGATAAGAATTGATAAGATGCGTATGGAAAGTGATAGGATGTGATAAGAGGTGTATGAGATGTGATAAGAATTGATAAGATGCGTATGGAAAGTGATAGGATGTGATAAGAGGTGTATGAGATGTGATAAGAATTGATAAGATGCGTATGGAAAGTGATAGGATGTGATAAGAGGTGTATGAGATGTAAAAAGATGTGATAAGATGTGTATGAGATGTGATAAGATTTGATAAGATGCGTACGAAAAGTGATAGGATGTGATAAGAGGTGTATGAGATGTAAAAAGATGTGTTAAGATGAGTTAGGATGTGTTAAGATGTATAGGGGATGTGTTAGGACGAGAATGGATGTAATATGGTTGTATGAATGTGATGTGGATGTATACATGTAGATGTATATGTATGAATGCGAATGTTGATGTGGATGTGGATGTTACGGATGTGTATGTATGTATGTGGATGTGTATGTATGAATGAGGATGTGAAAATGGATGTATGTATGTAGATGTGGATGTATGGATGTATGTATGTAGATGTGGATGTATGTATGTAGATGTGGATGTATGGATGTGATTGTGAATGAAGAGGTGGATGTGGATGTATGGATGTAGATACGGATGTGGATGTATGTATGTGAATGTGGATATATGAATGAGGATGTGAAAATGGATGTATGCATGTGAATGTGGATGTATGAATATGAATGTGGATGTGTGGATGTGGAAATGGAGGTATGGATGTATGAATGTAGATGTGGATGTATGCATGTAGATGCGTATGTATGAATGTGAAATTGGATGTACGATGTGGACGTACGAACATGGATATATATGTAGAATTATGAATATGAAGATGTATGGGAGATAATGTAGTCTATATGAGTGAATGGATGAGAACGAGTACACACTGAATGGAATGTGGAATAAGTAATGTGGTCCGAGAGTGGATAATATGGAAAGACAAGAGTTCGTTATAGAAACTGTATTTGTGACTGTTTGTAAATGACTGTTTTATGTCAAGAATGCTGGAGAAGCATTTTGACCGTCTTGAGGATTAAGGTCATGAAGACTGAACTGATAAAGTTGCAACTGCTGACGGAGAGTCAATGGAAGACGTCTCGCGTAGCAAGGTCGATCGAGGTCTTGACCAGCCTTGGCTCGATTTAAATGGTGAGCTTCCGGTACGGTGGATGAGGGACCAAGGAAGCGGCCTATGAGTGAATCGCTAGGTCACCTGCGAAGGATCCTAGAGGGTGCTGACCATACGGTGCTCGGGCTCTGGGTCGCCGAAGATACCCACACGTGCGTCGTGGAAGATATTGGAACAAGGAGTAAGAGTTGTTTTCTGAAACCGGGCATGGATCTGGTTGATTGACCTTGCTGGTCCTCAACAGATGAGTCCATGGCTCTTTTATATGGATCTGTGGGTTGATCTTGCTGATCTTCCACGGAGATTCCATTCTATTATATGAATATATTGCCGGTTACTATGAGCTAGGAACTATGGAAAAGGCCCCTGAGAGAACAGGGGTGAGCGTTCTGGTTGCCAATGATGCCATAAGTACACCGATGAAAGAATGACTGGAAATAAGGATTCAACCAGAGACTTTGAGGATTGTCATCAGTGACATAATGGTTTTATTAAAGGATTGTTTTAAAGCTAGTTGATGCTAAGAAAAAGGCAATTTCATATTGGGTGTGTAAGTGGTATGACTAGTTTTATGTTTGCATGAACTTTCGGCTAGGGGGTCTTGGAACTCTTTTCCTTGGTACCCGGGATAAAACCTAACCAAATTCCAAATTGGATCCCATCACTACAGTGGTTGGGCGGTTGGCTAACCCATGGGATCGGATGGGGTTAGGCTGGACTGATGGATCCGTAAATCGAGATTTAAATTCTATTATTACGATAGATAAATAAATCCCGGATAGTAAATTGTTCTATGGATAGGAATCAACGGCTGTGCCTCTTGATGGGGAAAAAAGCGTTGATCCCAATGATCCAAGTGCAAGTTTCTTCCTTGATCTGACCAAGTACCGTTAGAGGTGCAGTCGGATCGGTTTGATCAGTAATGATCTTGACTACGTTAGAGTAAAGAGTTATCCTGGTGGAATCGCCCATGCTTTCTGGGTAAGGGAAGTTTTTTCGGGTTCGGTTTTTGAAAAACCGACGGATTAGTCTCTTGTCCGGATATCCGTGGACGAGGCCCCGAGTGTGGGTCCCTGCCCCGCGCATGAAGTGCTACTTCCGCTGCTAGTACCCCGAATCTGTTGCACGGTGGGAACAGGGATCCCACAGTTGGTATCAGAGCAGCTTTTGAAAGCTAATAAAGATAATTAAATTCTTATCTGAAATTGGTAATAAGAATTCAGAAACAACATTTTCATAATGTATTTTCATCCCGTAAGCTTCTTTAATGAAGAAATTTTAATCAAAGAAATTGTTTTTATAGATGGAAGTTCCACATTTATCTGGTATTCCCGACCTCACCCAGTCTCAAGATATGATTGCATTTGCCTTCGAGCATCTCATCTCTTCCGCTTCAACTCAAACAAGCCGAGCAAGACTCGCACGCCATTTCGCGGATTTATATTTTCCTACCCCAGCGGAGAGAATACAATATAAGTGGTTTGCATGGCAATATGTCCACGCCCATTGCAACCGTCGTACAATGCTGTGGCAGAATCTCTCATTGACTATGATCCTGTTAAAGCTGAAAATGGTGCGTGGTGTCATTCTATATCATTCGACACCTCGAAATTTCAGACTTTCATGTCGAATTTATAGACTCCTTAGTCGATTTATCCCTAAGGAGAAAATAATAACTCCCTTCGCAGTTAGAGAACTTATGTAACAGGGCATGACTATGGCCCAGTACCGTCGTCTTATGCGTCTCTCGAAGAGATTTTGAATTTTGGAGCCGAGCCACTCTATGTAATTATTGCAACTTGTATATAAATATACAAATGTTTTTTTTAACGGACGATCGGATAAAGAAAAATCTATTTATCAGACTTAAGTCATAGATCTCCAATAAGATCAACTGAGGAGCAAATTATGTCAAAAGTTTATCAAGACGTACAAAAAGGTTGTAATTGTTTGATATAATTCATACAAATTATTAATTCAAATTGAAATTCGTAAATTAGTAATTGGGTCTTCAATTGGAAGTACCGCAATTGTATGGAACCCTGACTTGCTTGAGACCTAGACATGATGGTATTTACCTTATAGTTTCGAGTATCATGACTATCCGTATATACCGAGGGTATAACTGCAGCTCTTTACCGACAATATATACGAGTAAATCTAAGACTTGAAATTATAAGCGTTAATGCTATCCAGATGATGATTTTGAATGTGGTTGATATGATTTTTAATTCTGTTTGAACTGATGAATTGATTTGGATTCTGATTGAAAAATGATGATCCTTGAAAATGGGTTGAAATGTAATAAGCTGAGCGAAACCACAATGTGGATGATTGGGACGAGTCCCTGTAATGATAAATGATGAAAATGATTCAGCAAATCACTATGAGATTAGTGGATTATGTTGTCAAATTGCTACTGTTAATACTTGAGACGGTAGATCAAGTTAAGGAATGACAAATTAATGAGAACTTGCTTAACTTAAATTCCGTGGAGGAATGTTCAGAAGGAAATTTTCGGTCTAATGGACCATTATCGTGTTAAAGATATGAATGATATGATTTGAATGAATTGTTATTTAATGATGAATTCTATATAAGGGATATTTATCCCCATATTCTGTTGGGTTGATCGGAATATAAGGAACCCCAGAATAAATTGGATCTTAAGCAAAAAAGTTGTCCTCTACTTGCGAGATGAGGACATCTTGCACCTTTTAAGTGGGGTAGAATGTAAGATTCCTCCCCCAGCCTTAGAGGTATACAGGAGTAAGAATCTCCCTTTCTGATCTTATAATTATTCTCTCTCTAAAATAAAAGAAAGATTCTGTTTAAAAAAGGAAGAACCTTTTTCCTGAATACTTCTCAAGAGTCCCACCTGTTTTAAGGATTCAGAACAACGAGTTCAGAAGTGAGAATTGATGTTTTGGATATCAAGGTTTTGGTCTCGAGTACGGCCCAAAAGAAGTTCTTTATCTCTTGGGAAGTATAAGAAGTTATCTCCCAGATATTGTGGACCAAAGAAAGTAGGTGATTTAGCTTACGAACTTCTTTTATCTCCTCATCTCAAAGTTCTGAATGCCTTCTATAGAAAAATGTGCCAAACCCAAATCATGGAAAGACGGTAAAACTTCAGTGGCAAGTTACCGTTGGCTTCTAGGTTACGCTAGCTCCTTCCTTTATATAAGTCGTAACTTTTACCTGTCGCTCACAGTAATCTTACTTCCATCGATCTCCCTTCTTCTAATCTCCTTCATGGCTTGGCAACAGGAATTAGTTTTATCCATGATGATTTCTCACCTTCAAGACACAAGTGAGTCTGTGAAGAAAGATTTTATTGAACAGTATGAGCGGTCACTTTTCCCTCACTTGGAAACGTCTGTAGCTCAGACCAAATGGCGGACCTATCAAGACATAACTAGGGTAACACCCTGGGGTCAGCAGCACTTTCGTAACAATGTCCGCTTGGCCATGGTTATCGAAGCCTTGGGTTTGGGTCCCCGATACTACTGCGTCATGAGATCAAGACATCTTGGGTTTTCTGAGCGGGTCTTCTTACTGGCGTGTTTTCTTCCTCATGAGAAGATATGCCTTTACCCCGTTTTTGGCTTACCTCTCAGAGGTCCTTTTGTTAGATCACCTCATACCACTAAGATAGGTGCAGCAATAACCAACAGAATTATTCCCATAGATGAGTTACCTTATACATGCGCAGCTTGTGAGTGCTGCTTTTGTGATCATATGATGGACGGGCTTATGGAAGTGTAAATAGTTCTTCTATCTTTACTGTATAAGTTCCGAGAATGAATAAAGTTTAAATCTTGTTCTTATCTTGAATCTTGCTCTCTTTGAGACTTTTTCTTGGTGGTTAATCCTGATTTAAATTTTTTCTCTAAGTCTCATAATTCGTGCATCTTGCGAAATTATCCCAGTTTGCGAGATGAGGATATCTCGCGTTTTTTAAGTGGGGTAGAATGTAAGATTCCTCCCCCAACCCCCTTTTGATGTCTAGTATCTTCCCCTGTAATCAATCCCTCTTCAGAAATATGAAGACCTTGTTTCTAACTGTTTTAACCTAGAGAGAGAAAATATTCTAGAGAGAGAATATTCAGATTTTTAGTATTTTTGGATAGAAAATTATCTCATCTTATTAAAATAAGTTCCCCTGAAACAGAAATTCAAAAAGAACTTTCCAATGTGCAATTAGAATTTATTGGAAATGGGTATAAAGGACCTTAGCCTAAGGGTCTAGATTTTCAGAAATTTTTGGATTATGGTCCAATTAAGGTTCCTATGGGCCAATAGCATCAATCCATGTGTAGGGAGGAGATAAATCCAATTTGTAAAAGAAGATACCCAAAAATGAGTAAATGCTCACATAAGATGAAGAGTTGAAAATGTACAAGGTTTATTAGTAAAAAACTATGAGCAATATTAAAAATATGAGATATTTTGGGTATCCAAAAATGAGTAAATGCTCACATAAGATGAAGAGTTGAAAATGTACAAGGTTTATTAGTAAAAAACTATGAGCAATATTAAAAATATGAGATATTTTGGGTATCCAAAAATGAGTAAATGCTCACATAAGATGAAGAGTTGAAAATGTACAAGGTTTATTAGTAAAAAACTATGAGCAATATTAAAATGATTCCATTATGACACATATGTAAGGAAGGGGAGTTCTTTAAAGGAGGTGCATATTTCACATAAGATGAAGAGTTGAAAATGTACAAGGTTTATTAGTTAAAAAACTATGAGCAATATTAAAATGATTCCATTATGACACATATGTAAGGAAGGGGAGTTCTTTAAAGGAGGTGCATATTTCACATAAGATGAAGAGTTGAAAATGTACAAGGTTTATTAGTTAAAAAACTATGAGCAATATTAAAATGATTCCATTATGACACTTATGTAAGGAAGGGGAGTTCTTTAAAGGAGGTGCATATTTCACATGCTTGAATGAGTTTTAAACTCATAAAAATTGAGATATTTCATCTCTCCTCTCTCCTAATTCAAGTCTAGTTCCAAAAAGTTAGCTTAACTGACCTAAAAATGGTCAAAAATTGACCAAACTGATTTGGAAAATTCTAGAATCAGTTTGTTTGGTTAGGAGCTCAATTTTTCCTCTAAATAGAAGCCTCCCCCTTGTTGAAAAATATATAGTGTTTATGCATCGTTACTCTACTCCACCTAAGCCAGAAACTGTGAATTCATTTAATAATTCACTAGTTTTTGGAGCTTCCCTCTTTCTTCAATCCCCATTAGTGGCTCCATCAACATACTTAACCAATTGATTGGTTGGGGGCCTCTACCTGAACAAAGAATCAAGCAAGTTGTAAGGTAATTAGTGAATATTGATCTTTCTATAATTTCTCAATGTTTCTCTTTTCTCAACCCCTCTCAAGCTTGAGAAGTTTAATTGGTATGGTTTTTTTTAAATGCTATTGAAGTTTGAATAGTAGTGAAGAGTTACATAATTTAATAAATGCTATTGAAGTTAATTTTCATTTATGTTTAAATTCTAATGATTTTTATGTAAATTCTCTCTCTCACTCAAGAAATGGTCATACTCATGACCCGTTCTCAATCCAAATCAAGCTTTTCATAAAGCTTTTTCTTAACCCAAGATTAAGCTATGCTTGAGGCCAAATTAATGGCTTTTTTCTATGCTTTTAGTTTATGTATATTGATGATTCAATCCATTATGGATTAATAATCCAATTAGAGATCATTTTAATTATTTCCTTAATGATAAGCATTATCCCTTAGAAAAATTGAGATTTATCAGTCATAGCAGCGGAGCTATGGCAAAATTTTTATAAAAATTATGCATAAAATAATCTCATTCAAAGCATAAAAAGAGGACGTCTTACCATATTCTAGGAATTATCATCCTAGATTAATTGAAAGAATTTCATTACAATCATGGAGAAATTGAATTTTAATATCATGCATAAAGGATAAGTTTTTATATCAAAAGTGTTATTTTTATCATTTTTATTTCATGCATAGAAGTATGCATAATGGATAAATTTTTATATCAAAAGTGTTATTTTTACCATTTTTATTTCATGCATAGAAGTATGCATAATGGATAAATTTTTATATCAAAAGTGTTATTTTTACCATTTTTATTTCATGCATAGAATTATGCATAATGGATAAATTTTTATATCAAAAGTGTTATTTTTACCATTTTTATTTCATGCATAGAAGTATGCATAATGGATAAATTTTTATATCAAAAGTGTTATTTTTACCATTTTTATTTCATGCATAGAAGTATGCATAATGGATAAATTTTTATATCAAAAGTGTTATTTTTATCATTTTTATTTTCATGCATAGAAGTATGCATAAAGGATAAATTTTTATATTAAAAGTGTTACTTTTATCATTTTTAATTTTCATGCATAGAAGTATGCATAAAGGAAAATTTTTTATATCAAAAGTGTTACTTTTATCATTTTTAAGTTTCATGCATAGAAGTATGCATAAAGGAAAATTTTTTATATCAAAAGTGTTACTTTTATCATATTGGATTTCATGCATAGAGGTATGCATAAAAGTTGATTATTTTATTATAAAAGTGTGACTTTTATCATAATTGAATTTCATGCATAGAGGTATGCATAAAAGTTGATTATTTTATTGTAAGAGTGTTACTTTTATCATATTGGATTTCATGCATATAGGTATGCATAAAAAGATATTCTTTTTATACTAAAAGTGTGATTTTTCTCATAAATGGATTTTATGCTTAACTTAGATGCATAAGAGAAATTCTTTTATTCTAAAAGTGTAATTTCCTACCAAATTGAATTTATGCATAAGAAGATGCATAAAAGATTGATTTTAATTTCGAAAGTGTTAGTCTCCTTAAATGGAATTTATGTATAAATAAATGTATAGAGAAATCTTATATCAAATATAAGAATTCTCTTTTTTTTTAAAAAAAAGATATGAAATGTGATAAGATGTGATAAGAGGTGTATGAGATGTGATAAGAATTGATAAGATGCGTATGGAAAGTGATAGGATGTGATAAGAGGTGTATGAGATGTGATAAGAATTGATAAGATGCGTATGGAAAGTGATAGGATGTGATAAGAGGTGTATGAGATGTGATAAGAATTGATAAGATGTGTATGGAAAGTGATAGGATGTGATAAGAGGTGTATGAGATGTAAAAAGATGTGATAAGATGTGCATGAGATGTGATAAGATTTGATAAGATGCGTACAAAAAGTGATAGGATGTGATAAGAGGTGTATGAGATGTAAAAAGATGTGTATGAGATGTGATAGAATGTGTTAAGATGAGTTAGGATGTGTTAAGATGTATAGGGGATGTGTTAGGACGAGAATGGATGTAATATGGTTGTATGAATGTGATGTGGATGTATACATGTAGATGTATATGTATGAATGTGAATGTTGATGTGGATGTGGATGTTACGGATGTGTATGTATGTATGTGGATGTGTATGTATGAATGAGGATGTGAAAATGGATGTATGTATGTAGATGTGGATGTATGGATGTATGTATGTAGATGTGGATGTATGTATGTAGATGTGGATGTATGGATGTGATTGTGAATGAAGAGGTGGATGTGGATGTATGGATGTAGATACGGATGTGGATGTATGTATGTGAATGTGGATATATGAATGAGGATGTGAAAATGGATGTATGCATGTGAATGTGGATGTATGAATATGAATGTGGATGTGTGGATGTGGAAATGGAGGTATGGATGTATGAATGTAGATGTGGATGTATGCATGTAGATGCGTATGTATGAATGTGAAATTGGATGTACGATGTGGACGTACGAACATGGATATATATGTAGAATTATGAATATGAAGATGTATGGGAGATAATGTAGTCTATATGAGTGAATGGATGAGAACGAGTACACACTGAATGGAATGTGGAATAAGTAATGTGGTCCGAGAGTGGATAATATGGAAAGACAAGAGTTCGTTATAGAAACTGTATTTGTGACTGTTTGTAAATGACTGTTTTATGTCAAGAATGCTGGAGAAGCATTTTGACCATCTTGAGGATTAAGGTCATGAAGACTGAACTGATAAAGTTGCAACTGCTGACGGAGAGTCAATGGAAGACGTCTCGCGTAGCAAGGTCGATCGAGGTCTTGACCAGCCTCGGCTCGATTTAAATGGTGAGCTTCCGGTACGGTGGATGAGGGACCAAGGAAGCGGCCTATGAGTGAAGCGCTAGGTCACCTGCGAAGGATCCTAGAGGGTGCTGACCATACGGTGCTCGGGCTCTGGGTCGCCGAAGATACGCACACGTGCGTCGTGGAAGATATTGGAACAAGGAGTAAGAGTTGTTTTCTGAAACCGGGCATGGATCTGGTTGATTGACCTTGCTGGTCCTCAACAGATGAGTCCATGGCTCTTTTATATGGATCTGTGGGTTGATCTTGCTGATCTTCCACGGAGATTCCATTCTATTATATGAATATATTGCCGGTTACTATGAGCTAGGAACTATGGAAAAGGCCCCTGAGAGAACAGGGGTGAGCGTTCTGGTTGCCAATGATGCCATAAGTACACCGATGAAAGAATGACTGGAAATAAGGATTCAACCAGAGACTTTGAGGATTGTCATCAGTGACATAATGGTTTTATTAAAGGATTGTTTTAAAGCTAGTTGATGCTAAGAAAAAGGCAATTTCATATTGGGTGTGTAAGTGGTATGACTAGTTTTATGTTTGCATGAACTTCCGGCTAGGGGGTCTTGGAACTCTTTTCCTTGGTACCCGGGATAAAACCTAACCAAATTCCAAATTGGATCCCATCACTACAGTGGTTGGGCGGTTGGCTAACCCATGGGATCGGATGGGGTTAGGCTGGACTGATGGATCCGTAAATCGAGATTTAAATTCTATTATTACGATAGATAAATAAATCCCGGATAGTAAATTGTTCTATGGATAGGAATCAACCGCTGTGCCTCTTGATGGGGAAAAAAGCGTTGATCCCAATGATCCAAGTGCAAGTTTCTTCCTTGATCTGACCAAGTACCGTTAGAGGTGCAGTTGGATCGGTTTGATCAGTAATGATCTTGACTACGTTAGAGTAAAGAGTTATCCTGGTGGAATCGCCCATGCTTTCTGGGTAAGGGAAGTTTTTTTGGGTTCGGTTTTTGAAAAACCGACGGATTAGTCTCTTGTCCGGATATCCGTGGACGAGGCCCCGAGTGTGGGTCCCTGCCCCGCGCATGAAGTGCTACTTCCGCTGCTAGTACCCCGAATCTGTTGCACGGTGGGAACAGGGATCCCACACTCCCATTTGCAAGGGAGCCCCAGTTTCTTAAACCAGCCCGAACAACACTCAAATCAGGGCCTTTACCTCTTGAAACATTGGCTCCCTCAGTTGATGGGGGGCCCACACCCTCACTCAGGTTCATGGCACTTGCCCATGCCAATGAGCTCATTGGTTATCAAGCTAACATGGCCACTTCATCTTGGCCACATGCAGACTCCGTCTCTGCAACTGTTGCATCAAACTATGATCTCTAGCATAACAGTAAAGACCTGAGATGCACACGGACAGAGTAGTGAAAAAACTTCCCCTGAGATGCAATTCAAGTAAGGCCAAGATACCTAGTATGATGGATCGGGGTTGAAGTTGACTACAACAAATAGATGTTGGATGGGTTAGAACAACAAGAACATCATATGAAGCAGCAACGTGACCCATTTGTGGGATAAACCAGAGGCAACTTTGCACTTGATCTCCTTGACACGGAGATTCAAGGGGTTCAAGAGCCCCTTGGATTCTTGATCCATAGATAGCTTGAAAAACTCAAGAGTTTGCAAAGGCCTATTGATTTTTATGCAATAGTTGTAGAGATAGAGTCTGTATGTGGCCAAGATGAAGTGGCCATGTTAGCTTGATAACCAGTGAGCTCTTTGGCATGGGCAAGTGCCATGAACCTGTCTGAGGGTGTGGGCCCCCCATCGATTGAGGGAGCCAATGTTTCAAGAGGTAAAGGCCCTTATTTGAGCATTGTTTGTGCTGGTTCGAGAAACTGGGCCCCCCTTGTTGCAAACAAAGTATGTTATAGTGGTTTGCCTGATGTCTAGGTACATGTTCTTGGATAGAACTTTAGCAACATCAATTTTTGGTATGATATTGTACCTGTTTGTGATGTCCAAGTGTGTAGAAGGTATGGCATTGCAAGACAGAAGCCCAATATCCATAATTAAGCCCTTCACCCCCTAGTGTTTGTGTATAGCTTGAATGCTAAGATGGCTATGGATAGCTAGTTTTTTTGCGATGTGGGCTACATCTTGTGGATTGTGGCTTCATAAGCTATTAAGAATACGAAATCAATTTACTGTAGTGGGTCCTCACCACATGACTGGGTCAGATTTCATGAATTCATACATGGTGTGCTATGGTGAGTTTAGTTTTAAGGAAAGTTTTGTTTTTCAACACTAGTTGTGACTTGGCATGCCAAAGCAACGAAAAGATGAATATGTGCATATGGTTTCTCTTGTTTGGGCAATATATATTGTTGGTGTTTTCTATCCTCGTGGAGTTCTCGAAACCTCTCTCTCCATGTAAATAACAAATGCAAGCTAGGGTGTCTTCAAATACCTTATTGGAAGATGGATGTAAGTTATTTTGCATGCCTAGGGGGACATCACTAACCTTGCTAGATTTAGATTATTCTTGGGCATGGGTGAATGTGAATTATTGTTGGAGCACTTGGACCACTTTCTTTAATTATCCCATTGTCTGGAAGAGCATTTAAACTTAGAAGCAAGTAGGCCATTATCATAATCTCAGTAGTAATCTAATAGTCTAGCTATGCACTCTCTATGCCAATAGGTTTTTCTACAGTGTGGCCATTTGAAGCATAAACCAAGTGCTGAAATACATCTTTGCATGAAGTTATGTGGCTCAAAGCGAGACTGAGTCTACTTAGCTAAGTGTGCCTTTGCACTCACAAGTGGATCCTTGTTGGGACATAGTGTCTGCGCGGAAGGACTAGCAGTGGACCCGACAAAATTGGAAATCATAGTAAAGCTGCAACCACCTAAGAATAACATGAATTAGCCAGATTCTTGGGATTAATGAAGTGACACAATAGGTTCATGAGAGTTTTGGCAAATGTAGCAATACATTTGTATAGTCTAACTGTGAACGGATGTGGACTATGTCTAGTTAGGAGCATGTTAGTAAGCATTATAGAATTTGAAACAAATGCTACCTTTAGGACAATTCTCTAAGAGCCAAACTTAGAGCTAGGGCTCCATGTGTTCGTGGATGCCTCCGACTTGGCCATAGGAAGTGTATTAATGTAGGAATCACATGAAGGATTGTTCAGACCAGTGTATTATTATGCAAGAAGAAGACTGTCTAAAGTAGAAAGGAATTATTCCACCATGGAGAAGGAGTCATTGGGAATGATTTACTTAATCAATACATTCAGGCACTATCTCTTGGGGAATTTTTTCGAATTTCATGTGGATCATAAGGCACTCTTGTATTTTGGTAAACAAGCCAGACTTAGCAGGCAAGCTAGTTTGATGGATGCTATTGCTGCAAGAGTTTGAGTCACAATTAAACACACCCCAGGAAATAAACATGCAATTGTAGATTTCCTATGGAAAGCTCTAGATGGGGTGGAGGATGAATTTCCAAATTCACATCTCTTCATCAGAGATAGAGAAAAACCAAGTTGATACGATGAAATGCTGCAATTTCTCTTTGACTTATTTTTTCTAGAGTACATGTCAAGAGATAAAAGGAAAAAATTGACCCTCCAGAGCAAGTCATTCATGGTGGCAAGAATGTTATAAAAAATGGGCATAAACCATATCCTAGAAGATGTGTTCCGGAACATGAACATCACGTTGTGGCAGAGGCACATCAAAGAATCAGTGACGACCACTTTTTCAAAGAAATCATAGGAAGGAAAGTGTTCCAAGCAGGATTGTGGTGGCCAACAACATTAAAATATGCCCACACATTTTCAAAAGTGTGTGACATGCGCCCAACACTAGGGCAATTAAATGATTCGGATAGAATGACTCATAGTCCTATATTGCCACTCGAGCTATTCCAGAAATGGGGTTTGGACTTTGTAGGCCCGTTTAAGCGAGCATCTTAAAGGATAGGAAACAAGTGCATACTGGTTGGCATAGATTATTCCACAAAGTGGTGGTAGAAAAATCTCTTAAAGACTGCAAGGCATCTCAGTAAAGCAAACTTTTTGAACGAAACAATCATGATAAGATTCAGATGTCCAATTGAGATAGTCAGTGAGGACTAGGGAAGCCATTCCCAAATGAAGTAATCAAGAGGCTGATAGAGTAGCACATGGTAATACATAAAAAATCAACAAACTATTACCTATAGGCCAATGGATAAGAAAAATCCACGAACAGGATCCTGAAAGAAATTTTGATCAAAATAGTGAATGAGAATAGGAAAGATTGGGACACTAAACTTCACTCTACATTGTGGGCATTTAGGACAACCTACAAGAATACGACATGACTCGCACCATTTAGCATGGTGTATGGGCTGGAAGTAGTCGTACCCATGGAAATCTTAACCCAAAGTCTCAGAATAGCTGTGGCAGAAATGTAACCTCGAAAGAATTAGAAATTCACAGGTTTGAGCAACTCCTGAAATTAGATGAAAAAAGATTGTATAGTGCATGGATATCTGAAATTGTGCAGAAGAGAAGGAAGCTCCAAGTGGATATGAATAACAAATTCAAAATCTTAGAGGAAGGATATGTAGTTCTTTATTCTCCTCAATAATGGACCTCACCTAGGAAAACTAAAAATGAGATTGGTAGGTCCATACAAAATCATCGATAAAATGGGGACATGAACTTTCAAACTAGCAAGCGTGGATGGAGAGAAGCTAAAGAGGTCTTTTGTCTTCACCTGTGATTATAGAAAACAAAAGTCTTACTATAAAAGATTTGAAAACAATGACTAAAATCAAGTACGAAACAAAAAATGATCATACCTGGAACGAGCCTAACCACCATATGTGTTTCTCCGACTGCATTACTAAAATACTTTGAACTCGCTTCAGTCAATGATGTATCAAGTGCTCCATTCATCAATGTAATAGTAATCCTTTCCATTTTCTTTTCCTTCACAACCTCACACTCATCCAGTTTGATAACAAATTTCAAAATGCCTTTGCACTCCTCAAATGTTATTCCATAAAACTCGACCATTCTTCTTTGAAGTTGTTGTAGATCTACAAATATATTGTAGGGTCATACACAGTGGTTCCTTTACCACCATGAAATATTTCTTCAATATGGATATATTGCCCAATAAACTCATCTATACTTTCATTCAAATGACCTCTTATCCTCCACACACGGCTGCTGGATTTGGCACTAAAACTCGTTTAATCCTTTGATCTCTCCAAGTTGAGGATATCGCATGGAAAATCGAACTATATCCCTTCCTACTAACTCCACTAACATCAAGAGCCTCTTGGATTGTAGTGCCATCAACTTGATTATTGGATATAAAGTCCTCTACAACATTACGTTTGATTGTTTTGTATTTTTTTTCTTCAATCAAACCTTTTGCTACACCACAAGAAAGCAATCCTTTTATTTGTTTAACAGGAAGAAGGTTGGGATCCATAGTTTCTTTTGCAAGCTCCAATAGTTTCCTATAGTAACAACACAATATGCCTATATCATTCAACACCTCCATTCTTGTTTTGCGTTAATGGAGAAAATAGATATAGACATTTGAGAGCCTTTTTGAGTATAAAAAATGAAAAATTTCAAACTAGCCTTGCTTCCTGAATTCTTCGCTTGCATCCACCAGCCCCAGCCTTCAAATTTATAATGTTTTTAATCTTCCTGCTTCATCGTAGTCTGTCTCCAAGCACGGTTCTCTTCCTTCTTGCTCTTGTCAACTCTTTTTTACTCTTTGAATGCTCCTCAATTTCATTCTGCAACTGCTGCTCCAATTTTGCACGAATGGCTATCTCTTGCATCCTGCCCCCCTTTTCTTGTAGGTACATCATTTTATATGTTTCTGCAAATGCAGACTACACTGAAATATAACCAAGAAGTCCATTTTGTCCATCGCCGCCCGCAAACCTCAGTAGTGTGGTTGGATTGACAAATGGAGGTGTAGAGTTTTTTACTAGACATTTTGGATATATGCTTCCATCGCACCATAAGTCAATATGTTGAAGCTCTCTCTTCTCATATTTTCCCGTTGTTGAGCATTCAGCACCGTATCCTTTCGTCTTTTTTGTGCTGGAGCATATTGTTCTTCTAAGTCGATGTGAAGATGGTGTAATGCCTTCTTCTGAGATTGTGACTCACTAGTATAGACCATTTTTTGTGCTTGTGAGGTTGCAAAGTTTGCTTGTCAATCTCATAGTCTTTTTGTAACATGAATCGTGGAAGTGTAGTGGTATCCATGCAATCATCAAGTTCAGTGATGGATTCTTTATGAGAGGCCTGCACACGTCGTCAAAAGAGATGCGAATCTTCGGGAAACAAAAAAAAAACTAAGGAGATATTTAATGCAAAATCGTGTTAGTTGTCTTATTCCTTTCTGAACTGACAGTTCTATAGTCCTTACTGATAGTTCTGAGCCACGTTTCCGTATTTTATTATTTTTGAGGTCTTTTAGGAGAGAAATAAATCAAAAAATAGTGAATTTCTTATAGGGCCCCAAAATGAGCTCCCTTTTTCTCTAATGAGTTGCTGAGCGGAAAAACAGGCACATTATTGAGATTGCGCGAGCATTGATGGGAGAGAAGAATATGCCACATAGCTATTGGACTGAGGCTATTTCTACAGCAGTTTACATCATGAACAGGACTCCAACTATACATGATGTAACTCCAGAGGAGAGGTTTACTAGCAGAAAACCTGATTTCTCTCATCTGAAAGTCTTTGGATGCATTGCATATGCGCATGTGCCACATGAGCTGAGAACTAAGCTAGATCCAAAAGCTGAAAAATGTGTGTTTATTGGGTATTCCCTTGAGCAAAAGGGATATAGGTGTTATAACCCTGCTACACGTGAGTTAAGGGTAAGAAGGGATGTTTTTTATGAGATGAGCAGCTGGTATGCTGCTGAAAAAGAAGCTGTTGGGGCTGATGTGAGTGGAAATGTGGTTGCACATATAATGCAAGTCAACAATCTCAGTCTTTGAGTGGACCAGGAGAGTCCTCATCTAGTGGTTCAGTTGATAGACCATGGAGTGGCAGGTTGCATCATAATACCAGTCCTGCAAATGTGATTAGTACATCACATAAACGCAAAGAGAAAGTGGTTGAGCCCCTTAGTATGCCTGGCATTTTTGCAGGGCATTCTCATGTTGATGGAGAGTCTAGTGGCTCAGAGATGAGCCTTGATGAGGATCTTGGGATACCAGCTTTTCTATGAGAACACTTGGTGTAAAGAAGGCTATGAAAGCCATGAAGATCTGGGAGAGTGAAGAATCCTGTGTAGAGGTCTATCTATGATAGTTATGTGGCACATCACTATGCATACATGGCAAAAGTTGTACAGGTTGTAGAGCCCACATGCATTGATGAGGTTGTTGGAAATGTGTGTTGAGAAAGCTACTTGCAGATTTGGGTCTATCTCAGTGGATAGACAAGTTGTCATTTTCTGTGATAACATCAGCAGTATACAGTTGGCTAGGAACCTAGTTTTTCATGCTCACACGAAGCATATAGAGGTTCACTACCATTTTGTCAGAGAGAAGGTTTTGGCAAGAGACGTTGACCTTGTTTATGTATGCACACAGGATCAGGTCGCTTACATCTTCACCAAAGCATTGGGTACAGAGAAGCTCCGTAGATTCAGGGCTTTGCTTGGTGTACATGAGATGGAGTTGAGCTCGAGGGGGAATGTTGAGATATCGAGCTCATCTAGAGGCCGGTGGACACTGATGACCTGCCTGGGGGATAGGCCCCACACTTACACCACTGGCATGGTTGGTGAGATCATGGGTGATATGCGGCCAGTGGGATGACAGGCTGCATGACAGCCATTCTAGAGACTGGCATAGTTATAGCGCCAGCTCATTTAGTTGGGTTCACACTATAGAGAACCCTAGTATGTATTTGGTTGAGTACCTTTCATATTGTGTGTACTCTTATCTTTGTATATGGTGTGTTGAGTGTTGTGTGAAGAAGAAAAAAGATTTTCAACCTCTCACATTGTGTGTTCTCTTTTAGGGTTTTGTGAGTGTGTGTGTGCTTTGCAAGAGCTCAAGCTCTCTTCTCCCCTACATCTTTTCAATTTATAGGTGAGGGAGGCCATTAACTAAGTCCAACTAAGTTCTAGAATTTTCTAGCTTCAATTTGGCTGAATTTGGACAAGATTTGGACAAGTTTGGCTCCCTTTTTTATTTGGTTTGATCCAGGAGAGAGGAAAGATAAAAATATCTTAATATTTTTGAGTTTAAAACTCCTTCACATGTGTGAAATAGGCACCTACTTGAAGGCTCCCCCTTTCCTTACCAAGGTGTCAAAATGGTATGATTCCTCCAAAATAAATCATTGTTTTAGTAATATTTCATAATTTTTAACTAATAAATCTTGTACTCAGTCAACTCTTCATCTTATGTGGACATTTACTCATTTTTAGGTATTTTCTTTTATTCATTGGATTTATCTCATATCCCAACACTTGGATTAATCTTATTCATCCATAAGAACCTTAATTGGACACCATAATCCAAAAATTTTACAAAATCTTGACCCTTAGGCTAAGGTCTTTTAAATCATTTTTAATTGATTTCTAATGCACCTTGGAAAATTATTTTGATTTTTTGTTTCTGGAAAATATATTTTTGATATTTGCAGAATTTATATATCCAAAAATATCCTAATATTGAATTACCACTCTCTAGAATTTTTTATCTCACTAGGCAAAAACAAGAAAAAATAATATTTTCTCGTATTCATAAACAGGGAATGATTATAAGGGATTGAAGTAAAGACTTACTCATTATTCAAGCTGAGGAGGAATCTTATATCCCCTGCGCCAAAATCAAGGCAACCCCAGAAGAACGCTAGCTCAACCTGCAGCCTCCATGCAAAGCAGTCTCCGAACTTCCTCCCAAAATTGGAACAACCAAAGAGAGAGAGTTCCACCTCAAACTATAACAGCTAGAGCTGTCACTATAGCTAATGAAGTGGAGGAAGAAAAAGGACAGATCTATGCAGCAGCAATAAAGCATCAGGGGAATAATCGTCAATTTTTTAGTCCTCCAGACTCCAGCACAGTACCAGGGTAAGCAATTCAAGCTTTTGATTGATTCAGGCAGTACTCATTCTTTTATTTCCCGAGGATGTCTGCATAAATTAGTCCTAAATCAAAAATCAGGGAAACCTATGCAAGTGAAATTGGCTAGTGGAAAGATTCTTTTCACACACCTTGAGACACAGACCTTATTCAGTTAAGCCTAGATGGGAATGTAACAGAGTGCCAATTCAGAGTCCTACCCTTGGGAGTCTATAATGGAATCCTTGGAATGGATTGGCTCCAAAATAATCAAGCTGACATTCATTGTCACAAAAGAACCATCTCTTTCCTTGACCTTCACGGGAATAAAGTTCAAGAAACTAGAATTCTCAGATCCCTAGTGCTGCAATTAGTCAAGGCTTCTAAATTATTTAAAGGGCTCAGAAAGAGGCAAGTTGTTTATGTCGTTAAGATGAATCCGATAGACATAAAATGCAAGGCTAAAGAACCAGAGTGGTTAAGTGAGTATGCAGATGTGTTTCCTGAAGAGCTGACTTAGATGCCTTTGTCTCGTGAAGTAGATCATGAGATCGAGTTAACCCCCAAAGCTCAGCCAATGGCTCAGTGTGCATACAAAATGCTAGTCCCTGAAGCCATAGAACTTAAGGAGCAGTTAAGACAACTGTTAGAGCAGTTATTCGTCAGACCTAGTGTCTCACCTTGGGGTGCGCCCGTTCTCTTTCAAAAGAAGAAAGATGGAATGTTAAGACTCTGTATTGACTACAGAGGATTGACTATAGAGGATTGAATCAATTAACAATTAAGAATAAGTATCCTATTCCTAGGATTGATGAACTTATGGATCGGTTAAGTGGGACCCAAATGTTCACAAAGATAGATCTCAAATACAGGTACTACCAGATCAGAATCAAGGAGCAGGACATCCCAAAGACAGCATTCAATACTTGCTATGGGCATTATGAGTTCACAGTCATGCCGTTTGGATTGACTAATGCCCCGACGACGTTTAATTATCTTATGCAGGATATTCTCAGAGAATACTTGGATGATTTTGTTCTTGTTTTCTTTGATGATAGCTTGGTATACTCAAAGAATGGTGCATATCATGAAGATCATGTGCGCAAGGTTATGGAAATCCTAAGAAAACACCAACTCTTTGTAAAAAAGAGCAAGTGTTCTTTCTTTGTTGACCAGGTGGAATACTTGGGATTCATAGTATCAAAAGATGGGATTTCTCCTGACCTCACAAAGATCCAAGCAGTCATAGAATGGCAAGAACCCAAGACAGTAAAGGAAGTCAGAGGATTCCTAGGATTAACCGAATGGTATAGGATATTTATACCTAGGTATGCTCAGATAACATCCCCTTTAACTAACCTTCTCAAGAAGAGTACCCTTTTTCAGTGGACTGTAATGTGTCAGAGTGCCTTTGTGATAAACTAAAGATGGCCTTAGTAACCAACCCTGTCCTTAAGTTGCCAGATTTTACCAAACCCTTTGAGGTAGTTACTGATGCCAGTGGGTTTGCCTTAGGCAGTGCTCTTATGCAGGAAGGTCATGTAGTGGCCTATGAATCTAGAAAACTCAGAACACATGAGAGAAATTATGCCGTCCTCCATGACTTGGAGTTACTCTCAGTAGTTTATGCTCTAAAGTTTTGGAGACATTATCTTTTGGGATAGAGGTTCACCTTGATGATCATCAAAGTCTAAAGTGGATCTTCACCCACCAAAGGGATCTCAACATGCGTCAAAGGAGATGGATGTAAACCCTGCAAGAATTTGATTTTGAAATTGAGTATGAACCAGGGAAAGAAAATGTGGTGGTAGATGTGCTTAGCAGAAAAGCCTCCTTGCTTGCAATTACAGTGGTGTCAAATCCATTGATCAGTGAAGCAAAGGAGAAAATCATGTAGGACAAATTCTTTGCCCCTATTGCTACCCTTCTAATGTAGGAAAGCAAGACTCCTCAAGAAATGAGTCGAGTTCTTGGGTACAAATTGGATGAAGGATGCATGTATTATAATAATCGGCTATGTATCCCCAATGATGAGGGAATAAAGGGAAGAACTCTGAGAGAAGCCCATGATAGCCTAATAGATGGACATCCAGGGGCTAAAAAAACCTATATGTCTGTTAAGAAAAGCTTCTTCTGGCCAGGACTCAAAAAGGATGTACTTGATCATGTGCGAAAATGCTTAATGTGTCAGAGAGTCAAGGCAGAGAGAGTCAAGATGCCAGGGAAACTACAGCCTCTAGACGTTCCTAAGATGAAGTGGGAATGTATCAGTATGGACTTTGTCATCACTGGTGGATACTGTTGCATGAAGATCAATGCAAGGATGCAACAAAAAAGACACTTAGGGCTCTTGTAAAGAGTTCCAAGTTGTAGATGAATGTGGGAGAGGGCTTGACAATAATCCCACATGGGAACTTTTGGGAGTTTTAGAGTTTTTGTATAAAAAGTGGCTCATTTGAGAGCTAGAGGAGGACTCTTTGGTCATTTGGTTGAGAGGCTCATAGAGAGAGCTTGCTCCATAGCTCCTTCTCATGTGCTCTCCCAAGGCTCTCCATCTCCATTCTTGCTTCAATCTTGTACTCTCTATTTTCTACGTATTCAATGATTTGAGGTTGTTGTCTACACACTTGCTAATCTAGATTTCTTAATGATGTTTTGATGCTAAAATCTGATTTGTGAATTGTAGAGTGCATGTGATGAAGCTTGTGCATGAAATGATGTGTAGTTGAGGCTTGTGTGATAGCTCTTTGCATGTTAGATTCTTTGCATAAGTTGTATTTTTGTGCTTAAGTGTAGCCTAATCTTGATGCGTTGATTATGTTAGATTGAGAAGGAATCAACGATTGATTGCTTGATTGTTGAAGAAGGATTGAGTAGGATTAGAAGTCATTAGTGTGTGGTTAACTAATCTTCTCCCATTCGGGATAGCCTCTATGCGCTAACCGGGTTGCATTCACGGATTGACAAAGTGTGTGGGTTGGAGTGTAGCCTCCGCTATGCTATGATGTCCCAAACAATAATTGCAATCAAGTTACAACTCCATTTTTGTGGTAGTTGACAGGCTAACCAAAGTTGCCCATTTGATTCCAATGAAAGAAACATACACTGTAATGGATATTGCTAGAATTTTCATGAAAGAAATCTTTAAATTGGATGGCTTACCTACTAGAAGGATAGTAAGTGACAAAGATCCCAAATTCACATCGAAATTTTGGACTGCATTCTTCAAAGCAGTAGAAACTTTCTTGGATCTCAGCACAGCCTATCACCCCCAAAAAATGGCCAGACTGAAAGAGTGAATTAGGTAATAGAAGATATCCTTCAGTCATGCTGTGGTAGTAGGGAACCCAAAAAGTAGTTAAGCCATTTACATGTGGTCGAATTTGCTTACAACGCTTCTTATCATCGAAGCATTGGGATGAGTCCTTTCAAAGCTTTGTATGGAAAAGATTGCCTTACACCGTTGACTTGGTCTGACCCATTGATCAGAGAGTCGCAATGTCCAGACAAATGCTTGATGACATGTACCAGCAAATGCAATCAATCCGTAAAGATATAAAGGCAGCCCAAGATAGGCAAAAGCAGTATGCAGATAAAAAGAGATCAGAGAGAGAGTTTGAAGAATCAGATATGGTCTTCATTTGAGTACGACCAAAAAGAAGTTCCTTATGCTTAGGGAAGTACAAGAAGCTCTCTCCCAGATACTATGGGCCATATGTTGTCATAAAGAAAGTGGGCGATCTAGCCTATAAACTTCTTCTGCCTCCCCATCTCAAGGTACATAATGTTTTCCATGTCAGTTTACTTAAGAAATATGTACCCAGCCCGAGTCCACTTGCTTGATGATGAATAATTGATCTCTCCGCCTCTAGGCTAGATGGTACTCTAACAACCTGAGGAAATCCTTGATGTTTGGGAGAAGATTCTCAGGAGCAGAGTCCTCAGAGAATTTTTAGTAAAGTGGAAGTTCTTCCCTCTAGAAGACACCACCTGGGAGAAAGAAGAAGAGTTGGCAAAAGATTACCCCCACTTTGCGAGATGAGGACATCTCATGTTTTTCAAGTGGGAGAGAGGATGTAAGATTCCTCCTCAACCTAAGCTTTACTTCAATCCCCTGCAATAATTCCCTGTTTTTGAATTCAAGAAAATATTATTTTTCCTTGTTTTTGTCTAGTGAGATGAGAAATTCTAGAGAGTGGTAATTCAATATTGAGATATTTTTAGATATATAAATTCTACAAATATCAAAAATATGTTTCCCTGAAATAGAAAATCAAAATAAATTTTCCAAGGTGCATTAGGAATCAATTAAAAATAATTTAAAAAGACCTTAGCCTAAGGGTCAAGATTTTTTAAAAATTTTAGATTATGGTCCAATTAAGGTTCGTATGGACCAATAAGATTAATCCAAGTGTTGGGATGAGATAAATCCAATGAATAAATAAAAATACCCAAAAATGAGTAAATGCCCATATAAGATGAAGAGTTGACTGAGTACAAGATTTATTAGTTAAAAATTATGAAATATTACTAAAAAATGAGATATTTTGGAGTAATCATACAATTTTGATAGTAAGGAAAGGGGGAGCCTTCAAGGAGGTGCCTATTTCACACATGTGAATGAGTTTTAAACTAAAAAATATTAAGATATTTTTATCTCTCCTCTTTCTTGGATCAAACCAAATCAAAAAGGGAGCCAAACTGGTCCAAATCTTGTCCAAATTCAACCAAATTGAAGCTAAAAATTTCTAGAACTTAGTTGGACTCAGTTAGTGGCCTCCCTCACCTATAAATAGACCCTAATTCTTTTGTATTCTCATTTTTGAACTAGACCATGCCAGTATTACCTTAAAATAAGTATATTTTCTATTATTCCCTAAAAATCCTCTACATTTTGGAGAGATTGGAGCTTCTCTCTCTCTTCAACCTTCCTTGGAGCTTTCCTCAACATACTAACCAATTGATTGGTTGGGGGCCTCTCCTAAGAATAGAGAATCAAGCAAAACAAGAGGTAAGGTGTGACTTTATGGTTTTCTCTTAATCTCCTAAATGTTTTTCACTTCTCAACCCTTCTCAAGCTTGAGAAGTATTCAATTGAATGGTTTTTCAATGCAAATGAAGCCCTCTAATGAATTTTAATGATTAATCACATAAAGTTTATATTTATGCTTAATTTAGGATGTCTTTTATGTATATCTCTCTCTCCCACAAAGAATGGTCATCCCTATGACCAATTCTCAATTCAAATGATGCTTCTCATGGAGCAATTCTTAATTCTAAAAGCAAACTCTATGCTAGTCAAGCTAGAGGCCAAAGAAGTGGCTTTTTAATGCTTTTATGTTACTTAAATTATGATAAACTTAGGGATTAAGTCTATAAATTAGATATTGGTCCAAATGATAGTTACTCTATCATATTGTATTACTAAACCTTATGCTTTTCAAAATTATTAAAAATTATCAGTAATAGCAAAGGAGCTATGGTGAATTTTTTGAAAATTAACACATTTTTTTATGCATAATGTGAAAAAAGGACTTCCTACCATATTCTAGGATTAGTCATCCTATGTTAAATAAATAATTCTCATCATATCCATGGAAAATTAATTTTTAATATTTATGCATAAATAGTTTAATTAGAGAAAAAGAGAAATTTTAGTAATTTCATTTTTATGATAAAAGAGGAATTCCCATGATAATGGAGATCCATGTATTCCAATGGAGAAAGAGAAAATTTGGAATACTAAAATAATGAATATTTTATTTAAAATTAAAGAAGAATTTTAGATAAATTATTTTTATGCATGAAAAATTTAAATGATGAAAGTGAAATTTCCATCATAATTGGCATTCAATCATTTAAATGGAAAAAGAAGAATTCTTGGTATATTAGAATATTGAATATTTTTATTTAATTTAAAGAGGAATTTTAGATAGATTTAAGTTATGATAAAAGAGGAATTCCCATGACATTTGGATTGCACTCATTAAATGAGAAAAAGAGGAATTTCAAGCTTATTCAAAAAATAGATATTGATATTTAGTTAAAAGAAAATTTTTATGATATTTAAGAAAAGAAAGATTTGAATTAAATTTAGGTGTCAAAAGATGAATTTTAACCATAATTCTACCTAGGGAATCAAGGTTGAGAACTTAAATGGTAGAAAGAATATCTTGTCATATTAGGATTAATGGATATTTTTATGTAATTTTTAAGAGAAATTTTAGTTAAAATTATTTTATGCATGAATAGATTTAAATGATGAAAGAGGAATTTCCATCATATTTGGAATTCAATCATTTAAATGGAAAAAGAAGAATTCTTGGTATATTAGAATATTGAATATTTTTATTTAATTTAAAGAGAAATTTTAGATAGATTTAAGTTATGATAAAAGAGGAATTCCCATGACATTTGGATTGCACTCATTAAATGAGAAAAAGAGGAATTTCAAGCTTATTCAAAAAATAGATATTGATATTTAGTTAAAAGAAAATTTTTATGATATTTAAGAAAAGAAAGATTTGAATTAAATTTAGGTGTCGAAAGATGAATTTTAACCATAATTCTACCTAGGGAATTAAGGTTGAGAACTTAAATGGTAGAAAGAATATCTTTAGATATTTTATGTGGCTAAATCACTAAATTGGTATTTACCCAAAAGTAGATGTTTATCTGAAGAAAATCCTTGTTAGAACTAAACCGAATGATTAGACTATGAGAGTAAACCTACTTGTCCATCTCTTGATCCGAATCAAGCAAAAAGTTCGTGACCAATTCCAGTTCCTAAATACAAAAAATAGACCACCGTTGAATTAAACTAGTTTTCCCTTGACCGAAATCACCAAGAATCTAGTTGGACAATCACACAAATAATGGGTAGATTACCCTGATGAGAGATCAAGGATTCTCATTATGAAATTGAAAAATTAGGGAAAAAGAGGTTTTTGTGGAACCAATCTCAAACTAGGAATTTTACTCGCATAGAACCTCTGTTTTCATTTAAAGGATTGTTTTATGCTAGAATGCTTGAGGAAGCATTTGGCATGTGTTTTACTAAGAGGAGGTTCGTTGTTGCAACAGCTGGCGGGGAGTCATTGAGGGACGTCGCTCCGCGGCAAAGCTTGCCGAGGTCTTGAGCAACCTCGGTACGGTTAAAATGGTATGCTTTCGGTACGATGGGCGAGGACCGACGAAGCAGTTCCTGAGTGAAGTGCTAGGACACCTAAGGAGGATCCTGGAGGGTTCTGATCAGGTGATGCACGGGCTTGCGGTTGCTAGGACACCCATGCGTGCATCGAGGAAGATTTGGATGGACTAAAAGGAAAGATCTTTGTGAATCAAATTTTGATACTGGATCTTGTTGGTTGGCCAACTTATCTTCAACGGAGTCCAGAGGACACATTTTGTAATATAGTGGTCGGGTGGTTGGCTAACCCATGGGCCAGCTGGGTGAGGCTGGATTGGAGGATTCCTCCAAAATAATTAAGATGCAATTAGTTACGTTAGTTAGATTAAGTCCTGAGAAGACCTTGTTCTGTGGGAGGGGATTAGCCGGCTATGCCTCGTTAAAGGAGGAAAAAAAGCAGTGATTCCATGGACCAAGTGCAAGTCTCTTCTTGATCTGACCATGTGACTTCAGGTTCGGTCAGATCAATTTAAGTAGTTAAGACTTTGACTCATTAGAGAAAAAAGCGGTGATTCCATGGACCAAGTGCAAGTCTCTTCTTGATCTGACCATGTGACTTCAGGTTCGGTCAGATCAATTTAAGTAGTTAAGACGTTGACTCGTTAGAGTAATTCCCCCATTAGAAGATTTTTCCATGGCAGAATCGCTCATGCCTTCCGGGCGAGGGGAGTTTTCCCAGGCTCCGTCTCGGAGGAACCGCTTGGGCTAGTCTCTCGTCCGGACATCCGCGGGTGAGGCCCCAAGTGTGGATCCCCGCCCTGCACGGGAGGCCGACGGTACTTTCGCGGTGTCTTCCTCGGAACCCCAGAGGGGGGATCTCATAGGAGGGCTGGCACGACATAGCTAGCTCTTATGTCCAAGATCTCCTCCATGTACTAGCAATGTGCGTATGCTACTAGCCATATTTGGATTTCGTGGCGTCGTCCTCGGAACCCCAGAGGGGGGATCTCATAGGAGGGCTGGCACGACATAGCTAGCTCTTATGTCCAAGATCTCCTCCATGTACTAGCAATGTGCATGTGCTACTAGCCATATTTGGATCGATAGCCCTCTCGAATAGCTCCCGTGTAGTCACGTATATCTTTCGGCACATAAGCAAGCAAGAAGGCGGAGTCAAAAGCAACAGCCAATCCAAAATTTCATTTCTTGGTTATCCTCAGCAACTTGTTGGTTCTTGACAAAAGGTTCACCTCTCTCTCTCTCTCTCTCTCTCTCTCTCTCTACTCACAACACCTCTCTATCAAACACCCACAAACACCCCTAATTAGTTTAATTTAAAATATAATTAATATCTCACACACAATTCTCTCTCTAATTAAAATCTAATTAATCTCACATACAATTCTCTCCCTCTCTATCTAATTAGTTTAAAATCTAATTAATGTTTAGATTCTAATTTATGTCTAACTAGTGTTTACAACCTAGTTAGTGTTTTATTAGTCTCGTTTAATCAGTGCTTAATTAGTTTATTTTAGAGTTATTTAGTTTAAAAATAGCATATGCATACTAATTAATCCTACTTTAATGGAACTTCACTTACATATAAGAAAATCAAACTAGAAGGAAGTGCACCTTTCATTTTTTTGGTTGGATGTTGACGATGCCAATGCACGGGAGGTTTGGGAGGGAAAACTTTGGGAGAGATGGGCTAAAGAGTTTAAATACAGAGTGGGAATTTAAAAATAGGTCTAAACTTTGGGGGAGTTGGGCTAAATAGACTAAGACAGTAGATTGGCCCTAGAACCAATCTCCATTTACATTGGCCCTAATTACATTCTCCAAATTGAAATTCGAATTTCCCCCCAAAGTCTCAAATTTGAATTTTCTCCCAAATGTTTAAAGATAGTGTTGCTTTGGTGATGGTAGCTTGGCCCTAGGGCCAAGGTGCTAGCAAAGAGGATGTTAATTTATTCTTGGAAGCTTAGCCTTCGGCAGCTTGACCCTAGGGCCAATCTCTATGAGCAAAGATGGTGTTGCTCTAGTGATGGTATTTTGGCCCTAGGGCCAAGCTAGATTCTTGGTAGCACTCCAAATGTCTATTAAGCGAACACGTAACTTAGAAGTGTTGGACGTAGATGGTTGGGAAAATTACGGATGAGGGTGGTTTCAAATCCAAATTTCAAAATTGATACGGGCATGTCGTCTCATGGACATTATCAAAGCAAAGGAAATTTGTGGATGGTTTGTTGGAAAGGCAAACAATCCTTGTTCATGTGTGTACCTAATGTCTGTCAAGCTGATTTTTGAAGGGATACATGAGCCACTAGTCAAGGAAGTTACATGAGCCACTAGCCAATGAAGATCTAAGGGCAGGTGAATGTTAAAAAATATGCATATTGGATCATAGATGGCCAACATTCTATCTATGTTGCCAAAGGCAATTGTATCAGAGGATAATCTTGATCCGAGCTTACTCTACCTGAAAGATGTTTATAGGTATCAAAAGGCTCGAATTGTTGTGAATGCACCTCCAACAGTGACGGTGGCCAGCCATCTCCAAGATGGCAAATCTAGAGGCACAAGCATTATTCAATCACGAAGTAGCCCTACAGTGACATATTAAAGCACTTGAGAAGCTTGTACGAGCATTATAAAAAGCCTTCAAGAACAGCAATTGAAGTCCCAAAGGGACACCCTTCTCGTGTAAATTGGGATGTAAGTCATAGTATCTTATGTTTTTTAATCTTATTTGATAGCTTTTTTGATGTACCAGAATTGGAATTATCTTGTTATTTATGTTCTGTTAGTTTTTTCGTGATGACATAATTTCTCTTCGAGTTCTGAATCATTAATGGATGCCTACTTTGCACAGAAGTAGGCACACATGGTTACATGCCCCGACAACATCTTCTATACTTGGCTAAAGATATAGAAGATGTCGAGAATGGAAAACTTGGGGGAAAGAAGCCTAATTGATCTCATTTCAGATGCTTGTGTGGTTTAGAAGAGGGACGTGATCAAGCTTATTCAAACAGAGCTTTTGAAAGGGGACATCTTGCTCTCGAAGAGTGTTGCAGATACGGAAAAATATTAACATGGTTGATAGAGTGATGCTACTGAAGCAGGATAAGACTTTGCAAGAATAGCTATTTCTTCAATTCAACAATGTTAATGATTCAAAGAAATGTAAGGACTAACAGGAGTTGGAATCAACTTATCACGTTAATGATAGTGTCTACCATGTGCTTCATCGAAAGTGTGAGCCAAGGGATAAAGGCAAGATTGCAGGTCGGTAAGACGAACTTGGCAAATGTAAAGGGTTACATACAATAGATTGTTGCTATCAATAGGTAAGAGTACATTGTGACTGATCTTCCATGGCGTATTCCCATTGTGAGCTTAGAGATGAAAGGCGAACACTTTTTAGCACGATTTTATCAAAATCAAATGCCGATTGGATTGTGTGTCTTGGATAGCACAGAAGGGAGTGCAAGAGATATGCAGTGGAGCATTGAGAGATTTTCTCAATTGTTGAATGGCATCATGGCAGTCTCACAATCACAATATGCATTCCTTGCCTTTTTAAAGATTGTTGATATTGTGCGTCTACAAGATGCTCTACAAAAATTTCTTGGATGGCATAGAATGTGCTATGGTGCTCTACGTTTTGTGTATGATGCACCATGTAGCAATGCAATTGAGCTCTTCAATGTGCTTATTTTTTTTAGCAAGGAAAACACGTATGGACATGACAACTATGTTGGCACTCAGGGTCCCATCTTAGATGCAACTATGTTACCATTGGAGTATGATAAAGTAAAGAGTATGGACCCCATAGTCTTTTTACAACTGAAAAAGGCCATGGTCATCGATCAGTGCATAAAGAGTCTATGTATGCAAGATCTTATAATGATTGATGCATATAGTAATGGCTTTGTGTCAAAGCAATCACTGAAGGAAAAAAGAGTGGTAATATGTCTAGTTGAGAGAGCTCAAGACCGTGATGACATGCATTCCAATCTCTTGGCATTTGCAAAGTTGGATCATAGTGGGCAAAGATCCCTGAGGACCCACAACCAACTGTTACTTCTACCTCCCAAGCATCTGTTTCGCAAGCAGCTGAAGAAGCCCAACCCTTTCCTATGAGACAAATTCTAATGTAGGTTTGGTTTCTAAGCTTATACGCTTAAAGAAAAGAAAATAATTTGTGTAACTGTTCACTAGATGTTAAGAGAGATTTCTTCTGCAAAAGGAGTCTCATGAGCTAGCGGCATTGATTTTGTAAATGTTTTTTTCTTTATTGAATATAAATGTGTCATTTACCCTAAGGTGTCTAGTCAAATATTTTGTGGAAGTTATTCTTGTCTCTTTTATGCACAATAGAATGGCCCTAGGTCCAAACTACATATGAAAAGTCAAGTTTTTTTGCTATGCTGCACAGTCTTTTGTATGCACAATATAATGATTTAATAATGGTCATAGAGCCATTATTTTTATGCACATCAACCTTAAGATTGGCCCTAGGGCTATTCTTGCAATGCTCTAGTGTATTCTTCCAAGAATGTCCCCAGGACCATTCCAGTCTTGCATGCTCTTCGAGCCTCAAGATCATATTGGAATGGCCATGGGCCACATCCAAGAATGGCCCTAGGGCCATTCTTGATGAGCATGTGCATGCAAGAATGGTCAGGGGGCCATTCTAGCCTTGGTGCCATCCAACTTTCTTGCATGCTCTTGGGAACCCAAGAATGGCCCTAAGGCCATTCTATTCTTTCACAAAAAGGTGCAAGAATGGCCCTAGGGCCATTCTTTCATGGCAACTAAGGCCACTTTTTTGATATAAGGGCCTCAAAAACAACCCTATAAGTTGCCCTAGGGCATGCAAGAATTTCCCGTGGGCCATTCTTGCATGATCCCAGGGCTATTCTCTAAGTCTAAGGCCATTCTTGCATCCTCTTTTGGTCTTAAGGTTATGTTGGAATGGCCATGGGGCATCCAATAATGACCCTAGGGCCATTCTTTTCATGCAAAATAAGTGTAAGAATGGGCCATTCTTGATGCTCTTGTGCATCAAGAATGGCCCTGGGGCCATTCTAGCATGGGCTTGGTGGATCACCCAACTTTCTTGCATGCTCGTGGGCATCTAAGAATGGCCCCTAAGGCCATCCTTGCATGGCAAATAAAGCCCTTAAAGGCCTCAAAGAACATGTAAGAGTGGCCTTGGGGAATCCTTGGATGGCCCCATCGCCATTCTTACATGACCCGATGGCCTCAAGGTCATATTTGAGATGGCCATGGGGCATCCAAGAATGGCCCTAGGGCAATTCTTTTCATGCACAGGAGGTGCAAGAAACAGCCACTACTTGCCTTACAGGCCTCAAACAACATGCAAGAGTGGCCCTAGTGCATCCTAGAATGGCTTCAGGTGCAAGAATGATCCTAGGGCCATTCTTTCATGGCAAATAAGGCCTGAAAGAGTAATCAAGAGTGGCCTGAAAGAATGGCCATTCTTGTCATGCACAACAAGTCCAAGAATGGCTTGTGGGCCATTCGTTTCTTGCACCACAAGTCAAAGAATTATCCCAAGGCCATTCTTACATCCTCTTTCAATCTTAAGGTTGTGTTGGAATGGCCATGGGGCAACAAGAATGGACTTAGGGCCATTCTTTTCATGCACAACAAGTGTAAGAATGGCCCATTCTTGATGCTCTTGGGCATGCGAGAATGGCCCAGGGGACATTCTAGAATGGGCTTGCTGGATCACCCAACTTTTTTGCATGCTCTTGTGCACATAATAGGTCAATTCTCATCAGGGATTTAATATTCACGTGATCACAAGATTTTTTGTGATAATAACACATGTGAACAAGTTATTCACATATTCTCATGTTACCGTTCACAAAATAACAGGTCACTTGCCATTTGGGAACCCCTTAAAATCTTGGCTACACATGGGAATAAGCTATTCACATGTTCTCATGTTACCATCTTCACATAATAGCAGGTTAGTGGCCACCTAAGAAGATTTTTTATGCCCGAAAAAGATAATTTTTTTAGGCCCTTGTGAAAGCTTTGTGAATATAGCATGTGATCACAAGATTTTTTATGTTATTAACATATGTTATTAACATGTTTACATGTTCTCGTTTATGTCAGTGAAATCCCTGATTCTCATCTCTCCACGTATAGATGAGCATAGAGTGTCCTCAGGGAAAATTTATGCTCCATATATTGATGAGAAGAGAGATATTCTCTTCTTTAATGGCATAGATCCAATTTATAACTTTCTTACCATTTTATATTGGCTTCAAGACATGCTTTTTTTATTTTTGTGTTCGATGAAGATTGGCATCTACTCCCCTTGTACCTTGTTGAATATTAGAATGTACAACAATTGCCTATCTAGTCTCCCTTGTGTCTACTAATGGTGCAAAGTAAACTCGTATCTACATACAACCATATACAATGCACAAGCTAGTATAGAATAGTTATAGCATAGGTTTCTAATTTCACATATACTGCTTGTGCTTGATACAGACCCAGAAAATCAAGCATACCTCCCTATACCATGTGTTGCGCGATATGTGAGAGAGCGTGATCCTCTTAGAACATCCATTTTTCCTATTCCAATTGATGAAATGTTTGAAATGAATAATGTAACCTTTATGTTCCATTCTTCAACCATATGAGAAGAAGGTCTTGGACTTCTTTTATCCTCTTCTCTTCCAAGAGGTGTGACGATTCTTCATTATGGGGAGACAAGTACTATCTCCATGATTGGAAGGACTTGTGCAAGTTGAATCCAAGAGCTTTAAAGTACTCATTTGAAGAGGATCCCAAGGTAGATAGTCCAGAGGATAGGTGTACATCGTTGGTAATGTAGAGTATGAAAATGTAGTAGGATACATAAATAGCTGTCGCATCAAGGCACAAACATGAGACCAAATGTATGTTTTACTCTTCACCCAGAATTACCCCCTTGATAAGAATGTCAATTCAACAGAGTATGGCTACATATGTGTGGAAACCTTATGCAATATTCATGCTAGTGAAGAGTTGTTAGCTAATCTTTGATTCTATGTACATTCTTGATGATTGATGACATGAATATTAATCGTTTACATTTAATTATTTTTCCAAGTTAATCTCTTTCATAGTTTTAGTGTAAATGTCATGATTGTTGTACATAGTCTATTCATGTTATTTTTCATACATGGAAAGAATGGCCCTAGGCCATTCTTGAATGCCCCAAGCCACTCCAACATGGCCTTGAGGCTAACTAAGAATGGTTAAGGACCATTCTTTGATACCTCGTGACAACTCCAACGTGGCCTTGGAGTGAAGCAAGAATGGCCTTGGGCCATTCTTTCTCCTCTTGTTCATGTGAGAATGACTCCAGGACTATTATTAGATCCGTCAGGGCCATTTCAACATGACCTTCAGGTCATTTGGGCATGTAAGAATGGCCCTAGGACCATCATTGCAATTGTTGTGCATGAGAAGAAAGTACCTAGGGCCATTCTTAGATGCCCGAGGTCACTCCAACATGATCTTGAATTAGAGCATGCAAGAATCTCCTAGGGACATTCTTAGATGCCCAAGATCACTCCAACATGGGGCTTGCATTATAGCATGCAAGAATCTCCCTAGTGCCATTCCTATTCCTATTTGTGCATTAGAAGTATGGCCCTAGAGGTCATGTTGGAATGGCCTTGGGGAATCATAGAATAGCCCTTGTGCATGAGAATAATGGTCTATTCTTAGAATGGTTGTGTATGAAAAGAATGTCCCAAGGGCCATTGTTTCTCTTCTTGTTTATGTGAGCACCCTTACATTGGCTGTTCTTAGATGACCTAGGTCCATTCCAACATGACCTTGAGGCTATTAGAGCATGTAAGAATGGCCCTAGGACCATTCTTGCAATTGTTTTGAATGAGAAGAATGGCCCTAGGGCCATTTTTTGATGCCCAAGGCCACTCTAACATGGCAATCAAGCCATTAGAGCACGCAAGGATGGCCTTGGGGTCATGCAAGAATGGCCCTAGGGACATTCCTAATGCTATTGTGCATGGAAAGAATGCGCCTAAAGCAAGGTTATCATAGTTTAAATTTTGTGCAAGTTAGAGAATTAAATTGGCTACCACGTCTTTTTATTTGAGAACTGTTTACTTATAGTTAAGTTTTGTGCATCCTTTTAGTTTGTTGAGATTTTCATAATGAACTGGATGCTACCAAGTCGTTGCAAAGTTCTAATGTAGTAGAATTATAGCCATTCTACTATGGCAGCAAATATATCAAAAGTTCTATCTAGGAGCTTTATTACTCTTAAGTAGATATATATTTCCTTGAGAAAATATTTGCTTAAAAAAGAACATATTAGTTTAGTATGCATATAGGCACACCATTGTCTAGGCCATATCATGCTTAAAAATGTTATCATTAGAGGTATTTTGCACAGGAGCCTCTTATGATCCGTATGAAATAACTATAACATCAAGCATTGCGGATACTAGCACGAATAAAATTGCCATTGAAGTTGTGGAGGAGTCAATTCCACTTGAGAAGGAGATTTGTTCAATACAAAACACATCTAAGAGAGCAATGCTGACTATGGTATTGGATTTAAATGGATTACTCTTGAAGTGTTACTTCCAGCCATGTTCTCTACACCAATCCATTATGTATGCTCCAAATAGATACCTTATACTTTGTCCAGGGTGTATATCATTTTTGTAGAATGTTTTAGAAAAATTCAATGTTCATATCTAGTCAACTGCAACACAGGAGAATGTTCTCCCGATGGTGAGAGCTTTGTCCAGGGTGTATATCATTTTTGTAGAATGTTTTAGAAAAATTCAATGTTCATATCTGGTCAACTGCAACACAGGAGAATGTTCTCCCGATGGTGAGAGCTTTGTAAGAGAAAGCTGGGAGAATACTTCCTTTCTTTGTTATTTGGAGTCATAATGCATGTTATAGTTTTGTGAGACGAAAAAAGTGTTTAGAGGCCAGATAACCAAGGTGTTAAGGCAATGTTTAAACCACTTGTAAGAATGTCAAAAGTCTTTCAATATGATCCAGGGAGAGGACAGTTCTTATTGATGACTCTCCATATAAAGCTTGTGTTTCTCCCTCTAATAACTAAATCTTGCCAAACAAGTTTGATTTAGATAAGAAAGATGACAATTGTCTCATGGGAGAGCTACTACCATACTTAATGCTTCTTGATGATGCAGAAGATATACGTATTGTCGTTGAAAATAATCAATATGGTCAGCTCCCAATATCGAATGGCCATGATTTATATAACCTTGTTATTGACAAATGGTAAGAGTATAATGTGATTTGGTCACAAACAAGGTTCAACACTGGTAAACTTCCTCTTGCAAGTCAATTACAGGACTCTTCTAAGGTGAAGGACACAGGTGGAAAGAGAGGTGATAAAGGAGAATCGATTGGTGCAAGAAGCATGCAAAGCCTTAGTGATAGCTCGTCTCACATCATGGGAGATGAGATGAAGGACATTCTAATCAAATAAGGTCCTCAAGTTATTAAGCATGAAGCCATCAAAATTGATTTCTCTATCTAAAAGATTGGGTTGCAAAGGAGGGAGTAACTTGAGGTCTCAGTCGGCAAAGGCATTTATCAATAAATTGCTAAACGATCATGGTCTTCTAAATATCAGTAAGTAGAGCAAAGGTATTATCCTATCTAAAATTTCTCACTATATTACAAATATAGAATTTCTCACTATATTACAAATATATTCAAAAACTGTGTACTGTAACATTCTTTCATCACATTAGGACCTCAATGGAAGGCTTCTTGGGCCCTTTTATTTGGTAGTTTAAGGGAGTCAAACCTTTTCTCTTAAGAAGAAACGTTTTCTAATTAGAAGCTTCAAAACGGCTACTTTATTCGAATTTGAATTTTGGGGGGAAATTGGAATTTAAAATCTAGCGAATAAAACCATATCATGTAACATATCTATGGAAAGCTCTTGATGCGTAGATCACGGATCTGTAATCTCCGCTCAAATCGGAGCTTGTATGTAGAAGTTATGGAGGTCCGAAAATTGTAAAATTACCCTCCCCCCTTTTTGGGGAAAAAGTGCACCCTTTGACCACTCTTACACCTCTCTTAAAAACCCAACATTTCAGTCCACATGGCAACCCCCCATTTGGCTATTCCTTAATCACCTTGATTAGGCTTGGGCAAATTAAAGGGCCCAAGAAGACCCCATTCACTTCCTAATGTGACCTTTTGTGTGCAGGTTTTTCTAGGTTGTAGAATTTCCAAAAGATCTATTCATGTAATGCAATGGATCAAGAACTTTAAATCAATATATAACTTGGAAGTTTACAAATATTCACAAAATGACGTACATGTTTATTCTCTTGATGAATCTATTCAAGTTTTGTGGAGATTCTCTATTCTCTTGATGTACATGTTTATTCTCTTTATTTAAGTTTTGATGGATTATTTCAGTGTTTACTGTCTTGAACTTTGTTGCATTTTTTCTAGTGTTAGCCTATAGTGGGAGTGCATCCTATTCTAAGGAGGCTCCTTTATTGCAATTTTTCTCATATTTTGTTAGACAGTTTCTTCATCGGAGTGCACCCTCTTGAGGTTTGTTCATAAGTGTGTTCACAACATAATGTTTATATACCACTTGTTTCTTATAATGTACCTAAAAACCATTCTACAATCTATTTTTTAGTATCTTCTCTTTTGTCCTTCCATAATTTAAAGCCCCTCGCAAGGTTTGATTAGCACCTTGTACTAATAGCTTTCCACAAGGAGTTTTGAATGGCCCTAGGACCATTCTATAACATGCAGCTAGGGCCATTCTTTTATGGTAAATGCAGCTATTTTCCCTTGAAGGTCTCAAAGAGCATGCATGAGTGGCCATGGGGCATCTTCATGCACACAACAAGAGCAAGAATGGCCTAGGCCATTCTTGCATGACCCCAATTCCTCAAGGTCATGTTGGAGATGGCCATGGGGCATCCAAGAATGGACCTCGGGCCATTCTAGCATTGGCTTTTTGGATCACCCAACTTTCATGCATCCTTCTAGGCATCAAAGAATGGCCCTAGGGCCATTCTTGGATCATCCAACTTTCTTGCATTCTCCTCAACATCAAAGAATGGCCTTAGGACCATTCTTTTCATGCACAACAGGTCTAAGAATGGCCATGGGGCCTTTCTTTTTCATGGAAAATAAGGCCCTTGTTTAGCCTCAAAGGCCTCAAAGAGCATTCAATAGTGGCCTTGGGGATTTCTTTTCATGCAGAACAAGTTCAAGAACGGCCCTAGGGTCATTTTTGCATGACCACAAGTCCTCAAGTCCTTTGTCTGTAAGTTTTCTCAAGGTCTAGATTAGCATGCCTTACGAGGACTATTATATTGTGGTAATATATTGTTGTGTAAGAAAGGGTACAAAATGATCCTAGGGCCATCCTACTATACACACTTTTGTACTATTGCTCTTTGAAATGGCCCCAAGATCACTATACCACTAGTAAGGCCTTGTTTGAGCCTAGACACATAAAGGGTTTTTATTCTTTCCTTGTCTTATAATGAATAAAGGAATTTGGCTAATTAGGTGTGTTCCTATTTCAGATAATAGTATAGGTTTGCGAGCCGTCAAATCCGTTGATGCTATGTTGGCATGTTTCATTATCTTTGGTACCATGACAACCAATGTTTGCATGTGTGCCTTCACTTAATTTAAAGATCAAAGAAGGATTCTCATTCTTGATATGATTGAAATACTTCTTGAATCATTTCAACTAGACCATGTTGATGAGATGCCATATTGGACTAAGCATATGCGAATAGTTCAAGAAAGCAATGAATTGTACCATGCTGTGCGTTTGGATGTAGAAAATTTCTTTGACTTTTGCTTTAAATGGTTCGAGGTTTAGATTTGGAGTAGATGCAAATTAGATGATATTCTTCACATCCTCAATTTATGTCTTCCAAAACATCATATGAAATTCAGGTATGTGCTGAGCCAAGAGATGTGCCAAGACACTAGGATGTTCTTTAAAAGCCCTATGTTCTTTGGCTGTGAGCATGCTTACCACAAGAACCTACCAGCAATCTAGACATATTTTCAAGACTTGGATGGAGACAACACTTTGATTTTTGATGACACACCGTATCAAATTATATGGAACGTGCCAGGTTCCTATCTTGTTTTTCCAAAGCGGTGGAATTAGACACCGAAGGAACTTCAAGGCTTCTTAAAAATAACAACTATCCATTTGCTGTTTCAATGGTTATATGCTCATAATAAGAGACGCTACACACAGAACAATGTCTTTCAGGCTAAGATTAATCTTGAAACAAAGATTGTATTGGAGGAATAATTTCAAGCCAAAAAACCCATCTTGACATAGAAAATCTCAATGGGTATCCCTTCACTATAACAGAAATGTAATTCTACTATGTACTCTCCTATGACACAATGTACATTTCTCACCAAATATAAAAATTTAATGTTATTTGCTAGAGCCTCAAGTCTTATGTATCTTGTTTATTGGTCTTTCTCTTTTCTTTATTATTTATGTAACATTCTATAATGGTGTTTCACCACACAAAAATACCAAGAATAATTAAAAGGCAAGTGCAAGGAGAGAATCTCCATGTTGGAGGAAAAGGTGATTTTCAAGTAGAGTGGCACATGGCGGAGGATCTTAAAACACTTAAGTGCATGTATAACGTTAGTAAAGGAGGCAACTCAAAGTCTCCTTGTCTTTACTACAAAGAATCAGCTCAAGTAATGGATTCCAAATGGTGGAAGAGAGCACCTAATAGAGATAAAGTTAACCCTAACTTCAAGGCCATTCTTGACATTCCACTATGTAATGTTCACATATGCACATTGCATGGTCTATGTCGAATTATTGAGAAATTGGTATTTTTGTATATTGGATTTGCTTGGAAACTCCGTCCCGAAAAAAATAGAAAGGATGCTCTTCAAGCATTGAAAAAAGTGTTATCCAATATAGGTCTGCATGGAGGTGATGTTCATATCACAAAGGATTTTAAAAAGTCTACCAATGGCAAGGAGGTACCAATCAAGCCCTCTATTGGTGGTGTTAAGGCAAGAAGATTCTTGTCTCGACCCAAACACAGTAGTAAGCAAGTAAGGCAAGGTAGAACAGTTTCAAGGATTAATTATGGATTGTGGAAGCAAGTCCATAATGTCGTGAAAGATCATGAGGCAGATGGGGAAGCACGAAATGTGAAGGCAGAGGTGTGGAGGTCTCTTGATCAACTCTTCATGTTCTGTGACAATGTAACATGGACAAAGAGTGATTAGAAGAACTTTGAAGAGGCAATTAAACATTTTGGTCAATGAAAAAGATGCGTGGACAGCCTGCAATATAACTCACTACATGGTAAAGTTCTGTCTTCTTCTTTTACTTAAGTGTGATCCTCTTTTTTTTTATAACTTACTATGCATTCTTATTATGTCTCTCTGAAAATAGCATATCATCTACAACCACCTTCCCTATTTTGTCAAAAAGTATGGATGCCCAGCAATTTGGTCTACCCAAGGCATGGAGAAGTCTCACTACATGGCACGTAATGCATTTTTCAGACACACACAACACTACGGAGGGAGTCAAAAGGCAAATAGTCTGAAGGAAGTCTTCCAATGGTTTTACCGAGGCATTCTACAGAGGCTGCATGCTAAAAGAAAAGTTGCTAGTTCCAAAGTCAAGCTTGCTTTTATTCTAGCCCAAAAGCAAAGACGAAGACAAACTTTGGACAATTCAATGGCAGCAGAGAGACATAGACAATGGAGGGATTCGAAGATATTTAGAAACCATAAATGGACAAGTAAACATGAATAGCAGTTTGTAACTTATTCGTGTTATGTCCACATGTTTTCAAACTCAATCAATAGATTTTTATTTTGTGGAACAAGTGACTCTTGGTGTTATGCCTATATGTTTTGAGACTCCATCAAAAGTATTTCTTTTGTGAAACATGTGATCTATATTAACAAGCATCAATACATCCATGAGCTACACACAAAAAATTCAATCAATACTACTTAATTATGCTAGACACACTATTGATCCTTACCAATAAGGTACTGAGTGTCAAACGCTTTTAGAAGCTACTGAGTGTGGGAAGAGTATTGAAGTGTCGTACGGTGATGGGACAAATGCAAAAGGGTACTGATCATCCGTACGAACAAGGAACTAATGAGGGAAAGATAGAGGATCAAAGACTTTGTACAAATCAGTTCAACTTTAACATAATGTTTATGCTATATTTGATGACTAAATTCTATTACTCCCAGGGCCTGCCAATCAGAACTCTCTTTTTGAACTTGATTGGACTCTTTTTCTTCCTTGTTGGCTTGATGTCGATTGTCTGTTTATCAATGCTTGCCTCTGTTGCTTGTCTGGGAGGGGTATCCTTGTCTTCAGCTATCTCCACGTGTTCTTCTTCTTGGATTGTGTCGCTTGATGCAATCATGGGTGGCTCTCAAAACCTTATGAGCTTGTGTTTTCCATAGCCCTCCAGACATTTGGGCTCCTTAACACCACATGCTAATGCATAAGAAGTGTAAGACAAAAAGTAAGAGGCCCTAGAGGCCTAGAGGCCTCCTTATTCACATAATCCCCAAATATATCTATGGCAGACAACCTCTCTATCAAAATGATCTTTTCCTTTTGCCATGAAAGATCATGTCCACCTAAAACCCTAGACAAACATTTAAAGAAGTAAACAATGGCTTCTCCATTGTTGCTCAATTGCCTATGGTAAATCAAGATCTTAGCACTGCCTAGATCATGAATATAATGAGCTAGGCTTGACATTTTGCCAAACCCAGCCGGCGTGCTTCCACTTGTTCTCTGGAGGAATGTGTCATCCTCAATTTGTAGCTGCCACATATCAAAAGATTGGAGTGAGACAATACACAACAACAAAACATTTAAACACAAGATAAAGTATTTGATTTGAAGTAACAAGATCATACCTTCTCATTTTCATCAGCAACAAGAAGTTCATCTTTCCAAAGATTTATTCCTCTCCCCTCCAGTCCAGCCTCTTCTTTAAGCTTTCCCTTGTATAGTGCTGAGAGATTCATAGCTTCCTATGTGAGCTGGAAGGCAGCTTCATCTGGCTCTTGGAACTTTTCAGCCTCTTTGAAACAAATAGTAAGGGCCTCTGTAGGATCAAAAGTTGTTTCCAAAGCCAGTAGTGAATGGTCATCCTCTATGCCAACCTCCTTATCAAGCCTTGAAGCCTTGGCAATAAGTGTTGCCATATATATAGGCAGTGATGTGTGTGAACACACTTAGGACCGCCGGGGCACTTTTTCCCTCTTTAGGAGGTTTTTTCCCCCGGCTTGTATATACGCCCATCCTTCTTGTTGAAAGAACGGTAGAGGAGGAGGAGACACACACACAGGAGCAAACCCTAATGTATATTGCAAACCCTAACCATAGAGGGAAGCCATGTCCACTCTCACACAAAGCATAATGCACTAATCCATAATCCACACAACACACAATGAGTTGTGTCCACACTCTACTAACCCTAGCTAATGTCCACACACTATGACCAGCTGGACACGCGGTCATTTATGTCTCACACATGTTCCTACCTAATCTGCCAGCACATAGCATAGCTGGCTCACACTGACATCGAGCTTGAATCTCAACAGCCCCTCTCAAGCTCATGATGTACTGCTGATGAAGATGTAGATGAGCTTGGGATATCAAGACTCTCAACACTCCCCCTCAAGCTCATCCCATGTACTCCCAACATAGTCCAGAAGTACTCAAACTTCTCCCTGCTAAGTGGCTTCGTAAAGATATCAGCCACCTGCTCATCAGTCTTCACATACTGAAGATCAACTGTACCATCCAGCACCTTCTCTCTGACAAAGTGATAATGGACCTCTATGTGTTTGGTCCTCGCATGAAACACTGGATTCTTTGCCAACTGTATACTGCTCATGTTGTCACAATGAATGACAACTTTGCTATCAATAGTCTCACATAAATCTGTCAAGAGACTCTTTAACCATATAGCCTCACAAGTAGCAATGGCTGCACCCCTGTACTCAGCCTCTATACTGGATAAAGCAACTGTAGGTTGCTTTTTGCTACTCCAACTCACCACGGCACTTCCAAGTGTAAAAGCATATGCACTAGTAGACCTCCTGTCATATGCGCTACCTGCCCAATCAGCATCTGTGTAGCCATGTATGTCCAAGCTTTTACCACTCTCATAAAATAAACCATAATGTGCTGTGGTCTTCACATATCTCATGATGCGTCTCACTGCATCCAAATGTGGTTTCCTGGGGCTCTGCATAAACTGGCTGACTAGCCCCATAGCATAACTCAAATCCGGGCGTGTGATATGAGACTACCAACCATCTTCCTGTACATAGAAGGATCATCCAATTCCTCGCCATAATCAGCCCGCAACTTCACATTTTGCTCCAATGGTGTACTCATAGGCTTACACCCTGTCATGCCATACTTCGCCAACATATCCACAATGCATATTGGCGCTGTACTAACCAAGTACCTGCATGATCTTTCACCACTTCAATTCCAAGGAAGTATCTCAACTCACCAAGATCTTTCATGTCAAATTGCCCACTCAAAGCTTTCTTGACATGCATCACATCTGCACCATGATCACCTGTGATAATCAAGTCATCCACATAGATGACTAGTAAAACAATCCCATGCTCTGTCTTCTTCACATAGAGTGAAGAATCTGCTGTAGAAATCTGAAAACCAAGTGAGATAAGATATCTGCTCATCTTATCACTCCAAGCACGAGGTGCTTGCTTTAGACCATACAATGCCTTTTTCAACCTGCATACGTGAGTGGGATATCTAGGGTGTACATACCCTTCTGGCTGTGCCATGTACACTTCCTCTTGTAGATCTCCATTCAGAAATGCATTCTTGACATCCATCTGATGCATTTCCCAGCCATTAGCTGTAGCCATAGCAATGACTGCTCTCACTGTGCCCATCTTAGCCACTGGACTAAACGTCTCATCATAATCCAATCCTTGGGTCTGTGCATAACCCTTTGCTACCAATCTTGCTTTATGTCTCTCAATAGAACCATCAGATTTGCACTTCACTTTGTAAACCCATTTACATCCAATAACATTCTTGTCCTTTGGTAGTGCAACCAAGTCCCATGTATCATTATGGACCAATGCGTCCATCTCCACATCCATGGCTTTTTTCCATACATGCTCTCCAATAGCCTCTGTATAGCATGTAGGTTCCACATGCTTCACCATAGATGTCATATATACATAGTGCATAGCAAAATCTCTATATGTCAACCTGTCAACAGGATATCTGACTCTCTGGGATCTCCGCAATGCCTGCGGGTCACTCTGTACACCTGTAACTCTAGCATGTGGTGGCACATATCTGTCCTGCCTAGCACCAGGTGTGCGTAAAACAGGTATGCCAAGCTCCTCATCCAGGCTCTCTGAACTAGATGACTCATAACCTGCGATTCCAATTCCTTCGACTTTCTTTTTACCTTTATCCATAGCACTACTCCCAGTGCTCACACTCTCATGCCTCAAACATCCTGACCATGTACGTACACTACTACTCTCAGCTTCTGCTGCTGCTGGCCCAGACATAGTAGTAGAACTAGAACTTGCTTGTGATGGCAAGTTCACATGAACATCAGCCTCAAGTGACTCAATAACACCCTCATCTTTTGCTTTGTACCAACTAGCAAGCTCATCAAACACCACATCACGTGAGATGACCACTTGTCTAGTTTGAGGGTTATAACATTTGTATGCCTTTCGATCCTGTGCATATCCAACAAATACACATTTCTCTGCCTTAGGATCCAACTTCCTTCTTCTTTCATCAGGCACATGTACATAAGCTATGCATCCAAAAACTTTAAGATATCCTGGCCTGTAACCTGTGAGCCGCATCTCTGGCGTGCTTCCATGAATGGCTGCTGTAGGTGTTTTGTTCAATATATACACTGCAGTAGCACATGCTTCTGCCCAATAGTAATCTGGCATGCTCTTTTCATTAAGCATTGCCCTTGCCACTTCACATATGACTCTATTCTTTCTCTCAGCCACACCATTCTGCTGAGGTGTATACCTGCAAGTCAATTGTCTTCTTATTCCATGCTTCCTCAAGAAATGCTCAAAAGCTTTTGAGGTGTATTAACCACCTCCATCTGTCCTCAGACATTTAATCTAACAGCCATACTGCTTTTCTGCAAAAGCTTTGAAATCCATGAATTTTTCCAACACTTCACTCTTCTCTTTCAGAAAGTATATCCATGTCATCCTGCTGAAATCATCTATGAATGTAACATAGTATAAACTGCCTTTGATAGATGGGTTTTGTGCAGGACCCCATACATCACTATGTACGATCTCAAGTGGCCTGTTACTCATATTTCCTTCTCTAGGAAACCTCAACCTTGCCTGCTTCCCAAATTGACAGGCCTTCACAAACATGCATATGGCCATCATATTTGAACCTAGGCAATCCATTGACAATGCCTCTTGTTTGCATGTTCTTTAATCTCTGTATATTGACATGGCCAATCCTCTTATGCCACATATCAATGTCCTGTACCACATTCCTGCTCTTTGAGAACATGGCTGATTTTAGCTCAGGAATTCCAGCATCCAGCTTAAACAATCTTCCTTCTTTCTTGCCTTTAGCAATCACTCTACATCCATGTTTGAAATCTTCAACGAAGCATCCATGCTCGTTGAAACGAACCTGTAATCCCTGTTCCACCATTTGACCAACTGAGGCCAAGCTTTTAGTGATCGAAGGCACATACAGCACATCTGACATAGACTTTGTCTGACCATTGTGCATGACCAATGGTACACTTCCAACATGTGTAATGACATGCTGGGTATCATCACCTGTTTCCACATAGCCTTTTACATCCATAGGCTTCATATGCTCAAACCATTCACCATGACATGTCATATGGTTTGATGCTCCTGAGTCCATATACCATGTGTCATCATTCTCAGCATTTGTCGTCATAGAACCCACAACATGCTTCATGGCAAACAAATGATTTGCAGTGCCATCATTGCTACTTGATGCATAGTTTCCACCATGTTGTGCATAATTTCCACCATAATGACCACCACGTTGTGCTCTTCCCCCTCTCAAATCATTCTGTTTGATGCTCCTGAGTCCATATACCATGTGTCATCATTCTCAGCATTTGTCGTCATAGAACCCACAACATGCTTCATGGCAAACAAATGATTTGCAGTGCCATCATTGCTACTTGATGCATAGTTTCCACCATGTTGTGCATAATTTCCACCATAATGACCACCACGCTGTGCTCTTCCCCCTCTCAAATCATTCTGTTTACGGAAACAATCTCTCGCCATACGACCATATTTGCCACAATAATGGCATTCCACATCTTGCATAGAATTTTGTTGGCCTTGCCAACGTCCTCGACCACGAGGATTACCTTTGCCTCGCTGAGGTGCATATCCACGACCACCTCGAGCACCATATGAAGGCTGAAAATTCTGTTGTGGAGGCTTGTCCTGCCATCCACGACCATTACCACCACGTCCTCGTGATACAAATCTCCCCCTGCCTCTAAAGCCTCTCTGCGAGTAGAAAGCCTGATTTATGCCATCATCATGGCTAGTAGATGCATCCAGAAATGAATCACTGAGCTTGATTTCCTCAACCAACAAGAGTGAAACCAACTCATCAAAGTTGGGTAGACCTGTACTCTGAACTGAGATAGATGTATCAAAAGATTTGTATTCCTTGCCAAGACTACGCAAGGTAATATCCACCAAATCATCATCAGGCGTGGGGGCATTTATTGTGGCCAATGCATCTGCAAACTTCTTGATTTCTTGCACATAATCATGTATGCTCCTTTTATTCCTTTTTACATTATGTATCTGCTGTCGTAACTGAGACTTGCGAGCACTCGTATCTGTATCAAACATCTTGACCAAAGTATCCCATGCATCTTTGGGATTCTCAGCATCCTGTATGTGTATGAGCATAGCATCAGATATACATATAGACAAATAATGCAGCACTTTGAATGCTCTCTCTGACCATTGCTTATGAGCAATAAGCTACTGCTGTGTAGGTTGTCGAGGTAGCTCAGGCTCAGGCTCAGCACCTGTAATGAGATTCCAAAATCCTTTCCCTTTCAAGAAACTCTTTATCCTGTACTTCCATGCCTGGAAGTTCTTCCTATCCAGCTTTTCACCAACAATCTGAACTGGATTGTCCGACATGTTTGTTCAATGCATACACCTTCCGCACACTTCAAATCTGTAAATGAGCCTTCCTCAGCTCCACCACACTCCAATGAATGTTCCAGATACTCCAAGATAGCCAACAAACTCCAAATTTAATGTAGAAAATCAACCTGTAATCATCCAAGATGAACTGACTCACTCAGTGCGGGATACCCTGAATTGACACGCCTTCCAAGGCTCCAAATCGTAATGTAATGGTGCAATCAAGTATGGGAAACTTGCATTGACACCTAATCAACCTCAATGTTGAGTATCAACACCATCTGACATGTGTACATATCAATTTTTGAAAACCCCTTTCTTAGTTTTTGGAAAAACCAGAAAAACCAGAAAAACTAGTAGAAAATTTGCTCTAATTCCTTCAATATTTGTCCAAATTGAGCAACCAGGCATTCATTAGCTTAGCATTAGTGTCCATCAACTCCATGTAAGAGGAATTTGTCCAATTGTAAAACACCAAGGATTAATTGCTCAATTAAAAATGCTCTGTTTCTCTGCAACCAGTGGACAACCTATTTTAATCAGCTCATTCCCAGCTCAATTAGGCATCATTGACCAAGCAAATTACATAGCCCTCTTCTCCAAGGTGTAAAGAATCCAATTGCTAAAGAAGTTATGGAAGATATCAAGCAACCAATGAGAAATCGAACTCCTCGTAGTAAAAAAACCAGAAAACTACTTTGTTTCCTCCTCTCTGGCTGCGCCGCCTGCTGTAGGGTGATTTAGGAGAGTTTGTGATGCTAATTGATGATGATAATAGATGCCCAACACACCTAGGTACATGTGCAATCCACCAATGCTTTGATTTCTACCAAATACATGCTCCAATTTCATCAATTTTTGGCTTCCTTTTCTCTGTTTTGTGTGAGCTCAAAAACCAGAGATTTTCATACATTCAAATGCTTCCAAAATGCTCCAAAATCACAATAGGGCTTGCATAAGAGTTGCCATTACATCTCTCATTGTCAGATACATGTTTGCTTTGCCAGATTTACATGTATTTCCACCATACATCAATGTTCCCAAGCTTTAATGGAAAGCTTCAAAAAACCAGAATTTTTCTTTGCTTTGATTTGCTCTATTTTGCTTTGCTTTTGCCTGTATCACCTGCAATCCGCTCAAGTATGTTTAGAAGACCTTACCCGATAGGCCAAGCTCTCAGATCTGATAGTATTTGGTGTGCTCCAAGCTTCACAGCTCCAATGGCAAGCTTCACAGCTTCTTCTCCCTCTTCACTCACTCACTCATAAACCCTAATAAACAGCACAAGGCTCTAATACCATGTTGAAAGAACGGTAGAGGAGGAGGAGACACACACACAGGAGCAAACCCTAATGTATATTGCAAACCCTAACCATAGAGGGAAGCCATGTCCACTCTCACACAAAGCATAATGCACTAATCCATATTCCACACAACACACAATGAGTTGTGTCCACACTCTACTAACCCTAGCTAATGTCCACACACTATGACCAGCTGGACACGCGGTCATTTATGTCTCACACATGTTCCTACCTAATCTGCCAGCACATAGCATAGCTGGCTCACACTGACATCGAGCTTGAATCTCAACACTTCTAGGGCTAACTTATCTTTGTACATTGACACAATCTAATACACTTTGTGTTGTGTGCATTCTTGCTTCTTCTTCTCCAAGCTTTGTGTGCTTTCCTGCAACCCTAATTCCAACAATTGGTATCAGAGCACGCAACAGCTCTCAGGGCTACGTCGCCAGCACCCTCCGACTCACGTTCTCTGATTGAGGTGAGCTTTCACGAGCGCTTGCAGGTCCCTATACTCTGCAAATGATCCCATAGGGCTTCGCGTTCTCAGAATTTGCATCTGAGGTCGTTTCGGGCTCCGTTTTTGCATTTCAAGTTCTGCACAGGTGTTTACGTCATTTTCTGCAGAAATTTTGACAGTGCAATTTTCTGCAAAACAGGCATACGTGTTCTATTGTGGACCGTGCTACATAGCACAAGTTATCTTCTGTTCAGTCTTTGCTTCATTACAGGTAGCTTTTGCATTAGTTTCAGTCAGTGGCCATGGCTGATAACAACAATGATGTATTTCGCATGTTGTCTGCTGAAGACAAACTGGATGGAGACAGCAACTACCCACTTTGGGCATACATGATGCAGCATGTTTTGGTTGTAAAAGGAGTGTGGAACATTGTGCAAGGTATGGATGTACGTCCAGGTTCTGTGGATGTAGGATCTGTTGAGGATGTTGCAGGTTCTAGCAGCTCTACTGTTGCTGCTGTTTTACCCACTGCTGAACAAGCTCGTTGGGATGGTAAAGATGTGCAGGCTCATGCCTTGATTGCACTTTCTGTCAAACGTAACATCAGCCTACATATTCGTTCAGCTAAAATAGCAAAACAGGCTTGGGATATTCTAGCTGGTTTGTATGCAGGTCGTAACGAGGCAAAAATCGCTTACCTGCGTAAAGAGCTAGAATTGAAGATTATGCAGGAAGATGATGACATGAATGTTTTTCTTGCTGAGATTAAGGATCTCAAAGAACAGTTGATTTCTGCAAGTGAGATTATTCCTGATCATTCTCTTGTGCAGACTATTCTTGATGCTTTACCTGAGACATATCAGACTTTTGCTTCCACGTGGAGACTTCTTAATGAGGACAGACCTGATGCTGTCAAGTATGATACTTTAGTCAACAAGCTCTTGCAAGAAGCGCAGTCCAAGAAAAACAGGGCCAGGCAGCATGCAGTTGATCAAGCATTTATGGCTGCCCAGCAGTAGAGAAGAAGTGGTAAGGCAGTCCCTTCCACTGTTTCTTCTCCTATTAGTAGGTCTGCAACTTCTTCTCCTTCCACAGGTAGCAACAATAAGTCTGAGAAGGCTCTTGATAAAGGCAAGAAAAAGACCAGGTGCAACTATTGTAAGGCTGTAAGGCAAATGATCATGTCATTAAGAATTGCCCTAAGCTAAAGGCTAAAGAGGGAAAGAAGAAAGAGTCAAATGCAGCCACAATAGCGGATGCTTCTACAAATGCAGATTCTGCAAATGTTGTGCAGGATACAGAATGGGCGTTTAGCGTGTATTGCCAATATGACCCATCTGTACATGATGCATGTTTGGCAGTTTCTGTTGACTCTAATGTATGGTATTTTGACAGTGGTGCTACAAAGCACATTACCTCGCATCGTGATATGTTCACTTCTCTTGAGGCTGTCCCTAATGGGAATACTGTCACATGTGCCAATAATGCTCCTTACCCAGTGAAGGGCATTGGTAAAATTATGCTTACTGCTGCAAATGGTAGCGCTTTCACACTTTTAGATGCTTTGTATATGCCAGGGATAAAGAAGAATCTATTGTCTGTCTCTGCGCTTGCTAGACTTGGACTTGTAGTCAAATTTGTGGATGACAGATGTACTGTTCATGATTTGACTTCTGGTGATATGATTATTGTATCTGGCACCTTGTTTTGTGGGCTGTATAGGCTCAATTCTTATGACAAGTGTGTGGAAGATTCAACAAATGTAGTTTCTGATGAAAAGGTAGTTTCAGATGCAAAACTATGGCATGCTTGTTTTGGTCATCTGAACTTTGTTAGTTTGCTATGTTTGCAGAAATTTGATATGGTTGCTTCATTGCCCCCTCTTGAGGCACCATTGAAACATGTTTGTGAAGGCTATATTTTGGGCAAAATGCAGCGTTCTGCATTTCCAAAGGATGGTTCTGTGCGGGCCACTCGCAAATTGTAACTTGTACATAGTGATGTATGTGGGCCTATGCAAACTCCGTCATTTGGGAAACACTTGTACTTTGTGACTTTCATTGATGATTACTCAACGCATGCATGGGTATATCCACTGAAGGCAAAGTCTAAAGTGTTTTTGTGCTTCAAACAGTTTTTCCTTATGGTTGAAAATGTATCCAATAGTACTGTGGGCACCCTTCGTTCTGATCGAGGGGGGGAGTACATGTCTAAAGAGTTTGATGCATTTCTGGCTAGTCGTGGAATAAAACACCAATAAACAGTGCCGTATACCTCTCAGCAAAATGGTGTTGCTGAGAGGAAAAACAGGTCACTTATGGAGATGGCACGATGTCTGGTTAAGAGCCAAGCTTTGCCACATGCGTTTTGGCTTGAGGCTATCATGTGTGCTGCATATGTACTCAACAGGTGTCCCACTAAGGCCTTGCAGTCTATTACTCTATACGAAGCTTGGCATGGCAGAAAGCCTTCTATTGGTCACTTGCGTGTCTTTGGTTGCTTGGCCTATGCTTTAGTGCCTGTGCAACAACACAGAAAATTGGATGATAAGGCTGTCAAATGCATTTTTGTTGGTTACAGTGTTGAAAGCAAGGGTTACAGATTGTATCATCCACAGTCAAAGCGTATCTTGATTAGTAGAGATGTTGTTTTTGTGGAAGATGCTGTGCAGCCCTTGTTATCATGTACCAAAGAGACAGGTGTGAGCTCACGGGATGTATTTGATACGTTGTTGCCTCTCTTTACAGGTGGGAATTCAAATGTAAGTCCTAATGTGGCAAATATCCAGCCCATGCAGATTTCAAACGACATCATAGATCAGCCTATTTCTGATGCAGATTTACAGGATGTAATTCATGAGGATAGGGCTGAAAATGAGCAGGCTAGAGGTATGCCTAAATGGCTGGTGCAAACCTTGCGTGATAGTAAGATTGATGCACCTATGACTAGTCGTACTCGTGATAGTAAGATTGATGCACTTATGACTAGTCGTACTCGTTCACGTTTTCAGCATGTCTCTTATACATCAGATTGTTATGCTTTGGCTGTGTCTAGTATGTGTGAAGAGGAAGAATCTCTTTCATTTGATGAGGCACAAAATTCAGAAAATTGGTTGGCTCCATTGCAAAGTGAATATGATGCTATAATGAAGAATGGTACATGGACTTTGTGTGATTTGTCTATTGGTAAAAAGGCCATTGGATGTAAGTGGGTTTTTAAGTTGAAATGAAAGCCAGATGGCAGTGTTGATTGCTATAAGGCTAGACTTGTTGCAAAGGGTTATGCTCAAGAAAAGGGCATTGATTTTGATGAGACCTTTGCTCCCACTTGTCGTATGACTACCATTCATAGCATTTGTGCATTGGCAGCTCATAATGGTTGGAATATACATCAGTTGGACATAAAGACTGCGTTCTTGAATGGAGATTTGCATGAGGAGGTGTATGTATCATAGCCTCGTGGTTTTGTTCAAAGAGGGCAGGAAAACAAAGTGTGCAGGTTGAAAAAGGCTTTATATGGTTTAAAGCAAGCTCCACGAGCTTGGTATGAAAAGATACATGCATATTTGACTGCACATGGGTTTCAGAATAGTCCAACAAAAAGCACTTTGTACGTTAAACGTGTGGATGGTGTACATCTAATCATTGCTCTCTATGTCGATGACATGCTGCTCACAGGACCAAATGAGAGTCATATTGCTGATTTTAAGGCTGATTTGAATGCCTCTTTTGAGATGTCAGATTTGGGGCATTTGCATCATTATTTGGGGATACAATTTAAGCAGTGTGATGGAGGTATTGCTTTGTGTCAGACAAAGTATATTGAGACATTGTTGCAGAGATTTGGCCTTGAAGACTGCAAGCCTATTGCTACTCCATATTGCTACTCCAATGGAGATAGGTTTGAAGTTGAGTCTTCATGATGCTAAAGATCACTTTGATGTCACACTCTATCAGACAGCTATTGGTTGCCTCATTTATGTATACATTACGAGGCCGGACATTCAGTTTGCAGTCTCACAGGTGAGCAGGTTTATGCATAGCCCAAGGTCTCAGCATTGGAAACGCATCTTTTGCTACTTGAGTGGCACCATACATCTTGGGTTGTTTTATCCCAAGGGGGGATCATTGTCGCCAGATTTACATGCTTTTTCGGACTCAGATTGGGCTGTTTGCTATGACACAAGAGTGTCCACAAGTGGTTTTTGTTTCATGCTCTCGGTAGCTCATGCATATCTTGGTTGAGCAAGAAGCAACCTACTGTGGCCACTTCTAGTTGTGAAGCTGAGTACAGGGCAGCTTTCACAGCTATGGTTGAGTGTGTGTGGCTCAGACGGCTTATGGCTGACTTGGGTGTTGGACAGGAGTCGGCCACCTCTATCTTCACTGACAGTCAGAGCGCATTGGCAATTGCGAGAAACTTAGTTTTTCATGCTCTCGCACAAAGCACATTGAGGTGCATTATCACTATGTCACGGAGAGACTCTCAGCAGGAGAGATCAGCTTGGCCTATGTGCCAACACAAGACAACCTCGCCGATCTTTTCACAAAGGCTACTTCAATGGCAAGATACTGTTGGCTTCTAGGTTACGCTAGCTCCTTCCTTTATATAAGTCGTAACTTTTACTTGTCGCTCATAGTAATCTTACTTCCATCGATCTCCCTTCTTCTTAATCTCCTTAATGGCTCGGCAATAGGAATTAGTTTTATCCATGATGATTTCTCACCTTCAAGACGCAAGTGAGTCTGTGAAGAAGGATTTTATAGAACAGTATGAGCACTCACTTTTTCCTCACTTGGGAACTTCTGTAGCTCAGACCAAACGGCAGACCTATCAAGACATAACTAGGGTAACACCCTGGGGTCAGCAGCACTTTCGTAACAATGTCCACTTGGCCATGGTTATTGAAGCCTTGGGTTTGGATCCCCGATACTACTGCGTCATGAGATCAAGGCATCTTGGGTTTTCTCAGCAAGTCTTCTTACTGGCATGTTTTCTTCCTCATCCAGAAGATATGCCTCTTGCCTCTCAGAGGTCCTTTTGTTAGATCACCTCATACCACTGAGATAGGTGCGGCAATAACCAACAGAATTATTCCCATAGATGAGTTACCTTATACGTGCGCAGCTTGTGAGTGCTGAGTTACCTTATACGTGCGCAGCTTGTGAGTGCTGCTTTTGTGATCATATGATGGACGGGCTTATGGAAGTGTAAAGAGTTCTTCTATCTTTACTGTATATGTTTCAAGAATGAATAAAGTTTAAATCTTGTTCTTGTCTTGAATCTTACTCTCTTTGAGACTTTTTTTGTGTGGTTAATCTTAATTAATTTTTCTCTAAGTCTCATATTCGTGCATCTTGCAAAATTATCCCAAGTTTGCGAGATGAGGACATCTCGCGTTTTTCAAGTGGGAGTGAATGTAAGATTCCTCCCCAGCCTCTCAAAATGTCCAGCATATTCCCTTGTAATCAATTCCCTTTTCTGAAATATAAGAGATCTTGTCTCTGCCTGTTTGGCATAGAGAGAGAAAATATTCTAGAGAGAGAATATTCAGATTTTGAATATTTTTGGATAGAAAAATATCTCATATAATTAAGATAAATTTTCCTGAAATAGAAATTCAAAAAGAATTTTCCAATGTACAATTGGAATTAATTGGAAATGGGTATCCAAAAATGAGTAAATGCTCACATAAGATGAAGAGTTGAAAATGTACAAGGTTTATTAGTAAAAAACTATGAGCAATATTAAAAATATGAGATATTTTGGGTATCCAAAAATGAGTAAATGCTCACGTAAGATGAAGAGTTGAAAATGTACAAGGTTTATTAGTAAAAAACTATGAGCAATATTAAAAATATGAGATATTTTGGGTATAATGATTCCATTTTGACACATATGTAAGGAAGGGGAGTCCATTAAAGGAGGTGCATATTTCACATGCTTGAATGAGTTTTAAACTCATAAAAAATGTGATATTTCTATCTCTCCTCTCTCTTGAATCAAACCAAATCAAAATGGAACCAAACCGAATAAAAAAGGAACCAATCTAGATCCAAATCTAGATCCAAAAGGAACCAATCTAGATCCAAATCTAGTCCGAATTCAACCAAACTGAATCTGGAAAATTCTAGAATTCAGTTAGCTTTGGTTAGAGCTTCCCTCTCCTATATATAGAACATGAGTCCTTTGAAAAAAATAGAAGAAATTTACTATACTAGAGTTATGTTGAAATAATGCTAATTTCTACTATTCTCTAAAATTCTCTCCAAATTGAAGAAATTGTCCAGCTTCCCTCTTTCTTCAATCCCCATTGGTGGCTCCATCAACATACTTAACCAATTGATTGGTTGGGGGCCTCTACCGTGAACAAAGAATCAAGCAATTTGTAAGGTAAATGGTGAATTTTGTTCTTTTCTATAATTTCTCAATGCTTCTCTCTTCTCAACCCCTCTCAAGCTTGAGAAGCTTAATTAGAATGGTTTTTGAATGCTATTGAAGTTAATTGATGAATGGTAGTGAAAAGTTACAAAATTTGATGAATGCTATTGAAGTTAATTGATGAATGGTAGTGAAGAGTTACATAATTTGATGAATGCTATTGAAGTTAATTGATTAATGATAGTTAAGAATTACATAAATTTCCATTTATGCTTAATTCAAATGGTTTTTATGTAATTTCTCTCTCACTCAAGAAATGGTCATACTCATGACCCATTCTCAATCCAAATGAAGCTTTTCATAAACCTTTTCCTTAATCCAAGATTAATCTATACTTGAGGCCAAATTAATGGCTTTTTTCTATGCTTTTAGTTTATGTATTTCATGAATATTGATGATTCAATCCATTATGGATTATTGATCCAATTAGGGATCACTCTAATTATTTCTTAATGATAAGCTTTATCCCTTAGAAAAATTGAGATTTATCAGTCATAACAGCGAAGCTATGGCAAAATTTTTATAAAAATTACGCATAAAATAATTTCATTCAAAGCATGAAAAGAGGACTTCCTACCATATTCTAGGAATTATCATCCTAGATTAATTGAAGATATTCATTGTAATCATAGAGAAATTGATTTTTATATTATGCATATATGATTTTCATGCATAGAGGTATGCATAAAACATTATTATTTTAACATAAAAGTGTTACTTTTAGCATAATTGAATTTCATGCATAGAGGTATGCATAAAAGATGATTATTTTATTACAAAAGTGTTACTTTTTGAATTGAATTTATGCATAGGAAGATGCATAGAAGATTGATTCAAAAGTGTCATTCTCATCTAAATTGAATTTATGCATAGGAAGATGCATAAAAGATTGAATTTTAATTCAAAAGTGTCATTTTCATTTAAAATTAATTTATGCAATGAATTTATGCATAGGAACATGCATAAAAGATTGATTTTTACTTTGAAAGTATTAATCTCCTTAAATGGAATTTATGCATAAATAAATATGTAAAGAAATCTTATATCAAATATAAGAATTCTCTTGTATTCTATAAATAGATATGAGATGTGATAGGATGTGATAAGAGGTGTATAAGATGTGATAAGAGGTGATAAAATGCTTATGAAATAAGTTAGCAGCAGGTGATAAGATGAATTAAGATGTGATAAGATGTGTATGAGATGAGGTAAGAAGTGTATGTGATAGGATAAGATGTATATGGGTTGTGATAGGGCAAGAATGGATGTGATGTAAAAGATTAGATGTGAAGGCAAATGGGGTTATATGAATGGGAATGTGAAAATGGATGTATGTATGTGGATGTGGATGTGAAGGTGGATGTATGGATGTAGATACGGATGTGGATGTATGTATGTATGTGGATGTATAGATGTGAATGGGAATGTGGATGTGGATGTATGAATGTGGATGTGAATGGGAATGTGGGTGTGGATGTATGAATGTGGATGTAGATATGTATGGATGCATGCATGTAGATGTGAATGTGAATGTGGATGTATGGATGTGAATGAGGATGTGGATGAGGATATGGATGTATGGATGTGAATGAGGATGTGGATGTAGATGCATAGATGTAGAGGTGGATGTATGCATGTAGATGTAGATGTATGGATGTGAATGTGAATGTGGATGTGGATGTATGCATGGAAATGTGAATGTATGCATGTAGATGTAGATGTATGGATGTGAATGTGAATGTGGATGTGGAGGTATGCATGGAGATGGGATGTATGCATGTAGATGTGAATGTACGCATATAGATGTGGATGTATGGATGTGAATGTGCATGTAGATGTGGATGTATGGATGTGAATGTGGATGTGGATGTGGATATATGTATGGATGTGAATATATGATATGTGATGTGAAGGAATCTGAAGTGATGAGATGGAAAATGATGTGATGGGATGAGTACACATATAAATGGTATGTGGAATAAGTAATGTGGATTGATAAGGGATAATGTGAAAAAATGAGAGTTAATATAGAAACTGTATTTGTAAACTGTTTGTAAATGCTGTTTGTAAATGGCTATTTTATGTCAAGAATGCTGGGGAAGCATTTTGATCGTCTTGTGATTAAGGTCATGGAGACCTAACTAATAAAGTTGCAATTGCTGACGGAGAGTCAATGGAGGACGTCTCGGGTAGCAAAGTCAGTCGAGGAGCCTCAATTCGATTAAAATGGTGCGGTGGATGAGGGACCAAGGAAGCGGCCTATGAGTGAAGCGCTAGGTCACCTGCGAAGGATCCTAGAGGGTGCTGACCATACGGTGCTCGGGCTCTGGGTCACCTAGGATACCCATGCGTGCGTCGAGGAAGATATTGGAACAAGGAGTAAGAGTTGTTCGTTAATTGACCTTGCTGGTCTTCAATGGATGAGTCCATGGCTCTTTGTATGATCTGTTGGTTGATCTTGCTGATCTTCAACGAGAGTCCATCTTGATTTTTATAAGTGATTATATTGCCGAGTATTATGGGCTAGGAACTATTGAAAAGGCCCCTGAGTGGACAGGTGGTGAGCGTTCTAGTTGCCAATGATGCCATAGATACTCTGATGAAGGAATGATGGGAAATTAAGAATCAACCGGATAACTTAGAAGATTGTGATCAGTGATACTATGGTTTCATTAAAGGATTGTTTTAAAGTTAGTTGATGCTAAGAAAAAGGCAATTTCATATTGGTTGTGTAAGTGGTGTGACTTGTTTTATGTTTGCATGAACTTCCGGCTAGGGGGCCTTGGAACTCTTTTCCTTGGTACCCAGGACAAAACCTAACCAAATTCCTAATTGGATCCCATCACTACAGTGGTTGGGTGGTTGGCTAACCCATGGGATCGATGGGGTTAGGCTCGACTGATGGATCCGTAAATCGAGACTCAATTTTTGTTATTACGATAGATAAAATAAATCCCGAATAGTAATTGTTCTATGGATAGGAATCAACGGCTGTGCCTCTTGATGGGGAAAAAGGCGTTGATTCCAATGATCCAAGTGCAAGTTTCTTCCTTGATCTGAACGAGTACCTTTATAGGTGCAATCGGATTAGCTTGATCAGTAATGGTCTTGACTATGTTAGAGTAAAAAGTTATCTTGGTGGAATCACCCGTGCTTTCCGAGTAAGGGAAGTTTTTTCGAGTCCGGTTTTGGAAAAACCGACGGATTAGTCTCTTGTCCGGATATCCGTGGACGAGGCCCCGAATGTGGGACCCCTGTCCCGCGCGAGAAGTGCTACTTCTGCTGCTAGTACCCCGAATCTGTTGCTCGGTGGGAACAGGGATCTCACAGTTAAAGAGTCTCTTGGCAGATTTGGGTGAGCCTATTGATGGCAAGGTTGTCATTCATTATGTGACAACATGAGCAGCATATAGTTAGCCAGAATCCAGTATTTCATGCGCGGACCAAACACATAGAGGTCCATTATCATTTTGTCAGAGAGAAAGTGCTGGTGGATGGTATAGTGGATCTATAGTATGTGAAGACTGAAGAGCAGGTGGCTGACATCTTTACAAAGCCACTTAGCAGGGAGAAGTTTGAGTACTTTCGTACTATGTTGGGAGTGGCAGCATATCATGAGCTTGAGAGGGGCTGTTGAGATTCAAGCTTGATGTCAGTGTGTGCCTGCTGTGCTATGTGCTGGCATGTTAGGTAGGAACATGTGTGAGACATAAATGACCGCGTCCAGCTAGTCATAGTGTGTGGACATTAGCTAGGGTTAGTTGTGTGTGGACACAATACAGTGTGTGTCTTGTGTATTATGGATTATGGCTTTATGCATTGTGTGAGAAGGGAGATGGCTTCCCTCTATGGTTAGGGTTTGCAATATACATTAGGGTTTGCTCCTGTGTGTGTCTCTCCTCTCCCTCTACCTGTTTTTCATCAGAGAGAAGATCATGCAGGATAGATTCTTTGGCCCTATTGCTACCCTACTTATGCAGGAAAGCAAAACTCCACAAGAGTTGAACAGAGTTCAAGGGTACAGCCTGGATGATGGCATTATGTATTATAATTGCAGGCTATTCATTCCCAATGATGAGGGAACCAAGGGTCAAATTCTGAATGAAGCCCATGACAGCCTTATAGCAGGACATCCAGGTTTCATCAAAACCTACATGTCTGTAAAGAAAAGCTTCTTTTGGCCTGGTCTGAAAAAGGATGTACTGAATCATGTATGTCAATGTCTGACATGCTAGAAAGTCAAAGCTGAAAGAGTAAAAATGCCTGGGAAGTTACATCCATTGGACATCCCCTACAGAGTGAGGTACAATGGCTTGGCTCCTCAGAGGAATGATAGTTAGAGGCCATGGGAAGCTTGGGAATAGAGGCTTTACGACGAGCTTGGCTTGGCTCAACTGAGCAATATGTACACAAGGTGGGAGTACACGATGAGCATAGAAAGGTGAGGAGAGAACATCCGCTCTGATACCATGTTGAGAGAGCAAGTGCGCGTAGAACAACCCAATTGGCTAGCCTATCTAGTGGTTAATCCAACGGGCAAGACAATCACCATTGGTTAGAAGTAATTATGTCAATGCCTAAGCCTAATGGGTTCAGAACTCACAAGCCATCAGCCTAAATAGAGAATGCGCACAAAACTACATAAGTTCACTCTCTCTCTCTCTCTCTCTCTCACTCACTCAGATAGTACATAATGAATAATGCTCAAGCGCTCTGTATTATTGTTAAACTTTTATAATGCTATTCTTCTTTAGACTAGCTCTATGTTACTGTTCTCTCTATCCCTCTATATATCTATCTCCTAATTGCTAATTGCTTTCTTCTTTTCTATCTTGGAAGGACCTTCTTCTTGTCCCATCATCCAGTCATTTCCCTTACTATTAAAAGAATCATTTTATTAATCAAATTGTTACAACAACAATGTACATATGATTACAATAGGTGCACATGTGTGCTACCATCTGTGCATGACTATTAGTGTATTGGCTTTTTATTATTAGCCTGTGTTCTCGAGCCAGTTCCTTAGGTACCACTAGTCAGCTCTTATCAAAAGCTCAACACCTAGCACGCTTGGTAGCTTTGCGCCAGAGCAGAAGATGCCTTAGAGGTTGACCACAAGGTTTGATGGATGGGTGGGGTGGTTGATGTTGGACTGGTACGACCCTTTATTTTGATGCTAGTACTTGTCTGTTTCTTGTGGATGGGTGGGGTGGTTGATGTTGGACTGGTACGACCCTTTATTTTGATGCTAGTACTTGTCTGCTTCTTGTGGATCATATCCTAAGCCTCGCCTATTATCCTGGGGTTGAATCGTATCAAAAATTCTATCTAGATCAGCATGCAGTGCTTCATAGTTTAAATAATGAAAGAATAGTTTAGCAAATATTTATGTCTATGGGTTGGAATCCAGCTGCTACTAGAAGGCCTCTCTTTCTTTATCATAGAAATTTGGTTTTGTTTCATCTTATCCTGTAGCAGCTACGTGTTGAAATATATAAGTGAATAGGGTGTGTGCGAGAAGAACAAGCCCTTGGCTAGAGGCTATAAAAGAGAATCTGTAAATGTGAGAGAACCTCAAAAGGTGAGAAGTATCTACTGGGAGAGAATAATGGGTATCATGAGGAGATGTAGGAGGTGTGGAGATATTCTGGGAGAGGTGGAGAGAATCAAGCAAAAGAGGTGGAGTGAATCAAGGAGAAATCAATGGGATTGGATGCTTGGATGTAAACTCTATAAATTGAGGGATTGGCCTAATGAGAATTTTTTGGTTTTTGATTATCCATGCCTACATTAAGCTATCAGTTAATTGCTCACTAATCACGTCTTAATTATCATCTAATCTCTTTGTCAATGATGTTGATTCTAGCATTTGATCCACCATAGCTCATCACATTGCTGTAATTTTAACACGACGCACCATCATTTGCATTCTCGTGATAAAGATCGTGGAGCTTGGGAAGTGGATATATCCTTTGGTTTGTATTTGCAAAGATATTCATCGAGCTTGTATGGGTTTATAGGTAGATCCCATTCTTCTTCTTCATATTATTGTTTGAATTTAGCGAGCGAGTAGGCAACATACTCTAGATTCTATGCTCTGGCCTTTAGTTATTCTGTTGCCTATTCTTGCTGTTGTCTGCTGATGTGCCTCCTGAAGATTTTCCAGCTTTGTTGAGATGGAGAATGTTGGCAGGCTAGGGGAGTTGATGATCTTAACTATTGCTTGACTGTTAGCAGCTCTTCGTGTGGCTTTCTTTGTTTACTATAGAGCGCAACCAATCAAGAAGAAGCCAATGTAACGTAGAGAAATAGCAAAAAAAATCAAAAAATAGTCACATGCATTTAATGAGGGTACCTTTTTCAAAAACGGTCGAGAACACATTCAATGCGGGTATCTTTTTCAAATGAGATAGAGTTACTTTATTCAATACGGCTGACGTCATCACTGGATATGAAGAAGCACTTTGGAGCTAAACTTTGTAGTCACTTGAGTCCATACATTTATTTTGATAGTATTTTGGAGTATAATTTGGTGTTTTTGACATCACCATTGCATTCGGAGCAACCAAAAACCCGCATAATGACTTTTGAATCACTTAAATCGGACACCTGGAGAGATAGAAACGACCAAAATAGGTCTAGAAGAGACTCATTGCCATTTGGCGCGAAGAGAAGCTTTCAATGTTATTGAAAGCCTCTATTTGTGCCAAATGGCAATGATTTAAGTGATTCAAAAGTTGTTCTTGAAGTTCTTGCCCACTCTAGACATAATGGTGATGTCAAAAATAACAAATTCTACATCAAAATACCACTAGCAAAGGGTTTAATCTTAATACAGCATCAAAGTTTTGGAAAAGGTACCATATGATGACGTCAGTGCCATTTACGAACCGAAAAAGTTGAGAGCGACATGTAGCTAGTACACACATTTCAATACCTGTCAGATCCACGTTTTGTAGCTTTTGACCGTTTTTTGTTAAATACACATTTAATGAGGGTATCTTTTGAACATTTTTCTAGAGAGAGAAAATCAAGAATTCATGAATTTCTTACAAGGCCCAAAAATGACCTCCGAAATTTCCTGATGTTGCGGCAGCTGTAGCTAAGGCTCCTTGTGGCTGTGCAAAAGTTGACCCTCTAGTTTTGCCTCCGTCTCCATCTTTGTCTTGAGGTGGAATTGGTGGTAGTAGAGCAGGTGGCATGTGGGAGTTGGTAGTATCATGCATTCTTTAAGTAGCTCTAAATTTTCCTCTTCCCACTGCTCCATCAGCTCCACATGCATTTTTACTATGGGGATTTCTTCTTTAGCCTCCATGGCCTCCTATATCCGTAGCTTTCTTTTCACAAGGAGTCTCCTGTATCCGCTTTCTTTTCACAAGGTGCTAGCTTCACATTGCAGATCATTTGATTGGCATGGTCTACAATATGGGTTACTTTGTCTGCTTTGTTGAGACTGAGCTGCCTGATCTGCATGCTGCAGCTTGCTTTGGATCTCATTGTTGTTTGTTTGGAGCTTGAGACCACCATTTTTGACTCATCTCCTCTCCTCTACAGTGTTGCTTCTTCCTCCTCCACCCTGGCAATGGTGTCTTGATGTTGTTTCCTTAGCAAGTTCTGAGCATCGGTTTGTTGATTGTGTTACTAGACTTGAGTGGATAGTTTCTACACTTTCACTTCCACTTGATCTATCTAGCGAGTATTTCTTCATTCTCTAGCTTGTCCATGACACAATTTACTATATTTTCTAGTGTTGTGAGGATGCTCTGAGTGGCTAGGTCAGTTGTCTGCATCATCCTGCTTAACATATCACTTAATGTGGATGGTGCTTTTTGGATTTCCCCCTGTGCAATTTTGTCTACTATTTTCTCTGCTTGTTGGGGACAATCCACTTTCCACCAACCACTTTCCACCAAATGTTTGCCCATGCCTTTAAGTTGTTGTTTCTGCTGAATATGAGTGATCCATGCCTTGGGTTGACCAGATAGCTAAGCTTCCCTGATTTGCAAAGTAGGGACCATGAGCTTACAAAATGTGTTGGAATAAAAATGATAATAGCATATGCACATTGGTTATTTTCAATAAGAATCACTAAACAACATAGGAACATAAAAAATTGGGGATCTTGCCATATAATGTGTTATGCTACTTGATTTCATGCTTCCACCATGTACTTGTAAAACGTAGTCATAGCTTCTTTAAAGTCTTTGGCATCTTCTTTGTTGAATATCATTTTTGTAGAAGTGTAGCAACCTTATCAAAGGCAATCCATACATTAGCCTTTGCACTTCTAGTCTTGCCATTATTTCTACGATCTAGAATAGCCATGTGTAATTTCTTCCATGCCTCATACTTCCATGGTTGAAGAATTAATAAATGGCCTTTATGGTTCCTTGTTGGTGACAAGCATTTTCTAGCCTTGGCTCCACCAATACTTGGTTCATTTCCACTTGCACATGACTTCTTCTCACTTTCTTGATTTCCACTTTCCCTTTGTGTAGACCCATGCATGAAAGAACCTCCTCCACTCTCTTACACACTGCTTGGGCCTCTGACGTTGGTTGCATCTTATATGCAAAACATATATATTCATAAAACAAATTTTCCACAATTCTACAGACGACATGTAGTGTACAAGGATGGACTTGCGTTAAAGGAATGTTAAGTATAGGGTCCCACTTTGGATCCATGCAATACAAAGGTAAGAAGTGATCAAGCTCTCACTCAACAAGCCCAATTCAAAAGTCTTCCTGCTTCTCTTTGCAGTGGAAAAAGCTAAGGAATGCATAATATAATATTTATCATAATATCTAAGCTACATCACATCACTCAATACCTTACCCTAATATACTATTAAACAAGAAGAAAAGGAAATAGAGTGTCTTACTGACCTGGAAGCTATCTGTAGGTGTGCTGTGCTGGTGATGACTATCATGTGCTGGGGATGAACCTGTGCTGCTGGTCAGGATACTGATGGTGTAGAGTAGGGAGGTAGAGAGGCAAGAGAGCTGAGTTAGGAGAGATTAAACAGGAGTGAATAGATTATTGCAAAATACAAATAAAGTAGCTAATAAATACCACACGTGTGGAATGTAGTTGTTTTTTCACATGTGTGGGTCCCACCCAGATCTTTTAGAATTTGAAACTTGACACGTGTGAAAGTCACTTTTTGCCTCGAAAATTGTGCCAATCATGATTTCATAATCAGATCCATTAACACTCTTCCCTCCCCGTCTTCCATCCCTGCCAGCACCCTCCCATCATCCTTTTCCTTCCCCCTGTGATCACTTCCTACCCAACACACTCCATCCACTCTGCAACCTGCCTGAAGACTACTACCACTGCCAGATCTCCAGGTTACCTAGCCTGCAGCTCAAGTTTGGAAGAGAGCAAGAGAATCACCAGGGCAACTCCAACAGTATGGAAGAGAAAAAGAAAGGTTAGAGATCTATATTCTTTTCAATGTTTTTTGATATATATTTCTTCCATCTATAGAATTCTTGAATCTTACTGCCTAGGAATCTGGTACATCACCCTAGGATTTGATTAGAGATGGATATGAATAGGACTTAGAAGTTTGCAACAAAATGCGAGGAGAGTGCTTTACATTTTCCAAATGGTCTAAATCGCGTTCTCCTACAAATTCTTATATTAGTTCTAGTTTTCATTTCTTCCTCTTTGTTTTGCTCTCTTTTGCCTTGGGGAATTTCTCCTAGTATCATTTACTGTCCAGAACACTGTAAGTTGCTCCTAGCATTTGATTGGAGATGCATGTCAATAGAAATGGAGAGTTTGCAACAAAATGCGAGGAGAGTACTTGACATTTTTCAAATGGCCCTGCATCGCGTTTTCTTGCAAATTCTTGTGTCCCTTTTGGTTTTCACTTCTTCCTCATTGTTTTGCTTTCTATGTCCCTAGGGATTTCTTTCTTGATGATGAGAAAAGTTTTTGCTTTGGGACAGTTGATTCTCAGGCCCCTCCTTTCAAGAGGAAGCTGGACTTTTCTGCTGCTATACTTAGACCACAGCAATCACCAGGTGATTCATGTGTGCTCATGAAGAGAGTTGTTTGGTGATATCCTATACATTCCCTGATTGCATATGTCAGCATATAGAATTCATGATATATAAATTTTTGTTCAGGCAAAAGCTCAAGTGCAAGGCTCAGAGGAACTTCCACATATACCACAGTATTTTCAACAGAGAGTTCACTATATGAGCTCTGTATTGGAGCATCACAGAGATTTTCTTTCAGACCATTGGGATACCTTCAAACAACTAACAGAGGTAGGAAGAATTGTGGAAGGTGAAAAGGTTTTTGTGCATATAAATCATATTGTCTCCATTGACAGGCTGAGGTACCATGTGAATAGAAGATTTGACAGCCTGCCTGAGGAATATAAATTCAGCTATAACTTGCACACTAGAAAGTGTAGAGTGCTTGAGGAAACCATGGCATTCCTTATGTACATTGTCTTCCATCAGCAATCTCTAGAAGAGCAAGGACAGGAGGCTGAAGAAGAAGATATATCTGTAGTGGAGGAAAAAGAGGATATTCCTATGGCAACAGATATGGCAGAGTAGGAAGAAGATATCAACCTCGAGGATGAGGGGCTGCAAGTGGCTGCTCTTGACCTTATTCAATTGAGGATGAGGGGCTGCAAGTGGCTGCTCTTGACCTTGTTCAACTGAGGATTGAAACTCTTAGGGCAGCATAGCCAGTTGAAGATTTTGATGTTCAGAGCAGCAACTATGCAGTGCCCATGCTTCTAGGTGTCTTGATTGGTGGTAAAGATTATGTTTTCCTCCATGATATAGAGTGTATGTTCAATTTGAGGGAGGACTATGCCATTTCCCTTATTGCCCAGGCTTCAAGGCTTGACAAGGAGATTGGCATAGAGGATGACCATTCACTACGGGCTTTGGAAACAACTTTTGATCCTATAGAGGCCCTTACTATTTGTTTCAAAGAGGCTGAAAATTTCCAAGAGCCAGATGAAGCTGCCTTCCAGCTCACCCAGGAAGCTATGAATCTCTCAGCACTTCATAAGGAAAAGCTTAAAGAAGAGGCTGGACTAGAGGGGAGAGGAATAAATCTTTGGAAAGATGAACTTCTTGTTGTTGATGAAAATGAGAAGGTATGATCTTATTACTTCAAATCAAATACTTTATCTTGTGTTTAAATGTTTTGTAGTTGTGTATTATTGCCTCACTCCAATCTTTTGATACGTGGCAGCTACAAATTGAGGATGACACATTCCTCCAGAGAACAAGTGGAAGCAGGCCGACTGGGTTTGGCAAAATGTCAAGCCTAGCTCATTATATTCATGATCTAGGCAGTGCTAAGATCTTGATTTACCATAGGCAGTTGAGCAACAATGGAGAAGCCATTGTTTACTTCTTTAAATGTTTGTCTAGGGTTTTAGGTGGACATGATCTTCCATGGCAAAAGGAAAAGATCATTTTAATAGAGAGGTTGTCCGCCATAGATATATTTGGGGATTATGTGAATAAGCAGGCCTCTAGGGCCTCTTACTTTTTGTCTTACACTTCTTATACATTAGCACGTGGTGTTAAGGAGCCCAAATGTCTGGAGGGCTATGGAAAACACAAGCTCATAAGGTTTCGAGAGCCACCCATGATTGCATCAGGCCACACAATCCAAGAAGAAGAACACGTGGAGATAGCTGAAGACAAGGAGAAGAAGAACACGTGGAGATAGCTAAAGACAAGGATACCCCTCTCAGAAAAGGATACCCCTCTCAGAAAAGGACACCCCTCTCAGACAAGCAACAGAGGCAAGCATTGATAAACAGACAGTCGACATCAAGCCAACAAGGAAGAAAAAGAGTCCAATCAAGTTCAAAAAGAGAGTTCCGACTGGCAAGCCCTGGGAGTAATAGGATTTAGTCATCAAATATAGCACAAACATTATGTTGAAGTTGAACTGATTTGTACAAAGTCTTTGATCCTCATTAGTTCCTTGTCCGTATGGATGATCAGTACCCTTTTGCTTTTGTCCCATCATCGTACGACACTTCAGTACTCTTCCCACACTCAATAGCTTCTAAAAGCGTTTGACACTCAGTACCTTATTGGTAAGGATCAATAGTGTGTCTAGCATAATTAAGTAGTATTGATTGAATTTTTTGTGTGTAGCTCATGGATGTATTGATGCTTGTTAATATAGATCACATGTTTCACAAAAGAAATACTTTAAATTTGATGGAGTCTCAAAACATATAGGCATAACACCAAGAGTCACTTGTTCCATAGAATAAAAATCTATTGATTGAGTTTGAAAACATGTGGACATAACACCAATAAGTTACAAACTGCTATTCATGTTTACTTGTCCATTTATGGTTTCTAAATATCTTTGAATCCCTCCATTGTCTATGTCTCTCTGTTGCCATTGAATTGTCCAAAGTTTGTCTTCGTCTTTGCTTTTGGGCTAGAATAAAAGCAAGCTTGACTTTGGAACTAGCAACTTTTCTTTTAGCATGCAGCCTTTGTAGAATGCCTCGGTAAAACCATTGGAAGACTTCCTTCAGACTATTTGCCTTTTGACTCCCTCCATAGTGTTGTGTGTGTCTGAAAAATGCATTATGTGCCATGTAGTGAGACTTCTCCATGCCTTGGGTAGACCAAATTACTAGGCATCCATACTTTTTGACAAAATAGGGAAGGTGGTTGTAGATGATATGCTGTTTTCACAGAGACATAAGAATGCATAGTAAGTTATAAAAGAAAAGAGGATCACACTTAAGTAAAAGAAGAAGACATCACTTTACCATGTAGTGAGTTATATTGCAGGCTGTGTCCACGCGTCTTTCATTGACTTCCCAAAATGTTTAATTGCCTCTTCAAAGTTTTTGTAATCACTCTTTGTCCATGTTACATTGTCACAGAACATGAAGAGTTGATCAAGAGACCTCCACACCTCTGCCTTCACATTTCGTGCTTCCCCATTTGCCTCATGATCTTTCACGGCATTATGGACTTGCTTCCACAATCCATAACTAATCCTTGAAACTGTTCTACCTTGCCTTACTTGCTTACTACTGTGTTTGGGTCGAGACAAGAATCTTCTTGCCTTAACACCACCAATAGAGGGCTTGATTGGTACCTCCTTACCATTGGTAGACTTTATAAAATCCTTTGTGATATGAACATCACCTCCATGCAGACCTATATCGGATAACATTTTTTCCAATGCATGCAGAGCATCCTTTCTATTTCTTTCGGGACAGAGTTTCCAAGCAAATCCAATATACAAAAATACCACTTTCTCAATAATTCGACATAGAGCATGCAATGTGCATATGTGAACATTACATAGTGGAATGTCAAGAATGGCCTTGAAGTCAGGGTCAACTTTATCTCTATTAGGTGCTCTCTTCCACCATTTGGAATCCATTACTTGAGCTGATTCTTTGCAGTAAAGACAAGGAGACTTTGAGTTACCTCCTTTACTGACGTTATACATGCACTTAAGTGTTTTAAGATCCCCCGCCATGTGCCACTCTACTTGAAAATCACCTTTTCCTGCAACATGGAGATTCTCTCCTTGCACTTGTCTTTTAATTATTCTTGGTATTTCCGTGTGGTGAAACACCCAATCTAGTGTTTCATGGTCTTCTGTCTTCACCTGTGATTATACAAAATAAAAGTCTTACTATAAAAGATTTGAAAACATTGACTAAAATCAAGTACGAAACAAAAAATGATCATACCTGGAACGAGCCTAACCACCATATGTGTTTCTCCGACTGCACACTAAAATACTTCGAACTCGCTTTAGTCAATGATGTATCAAGTGCTCCATTCATCAATGTAATAGTAATCCTTTCCATTTTTTTTCCTTTTACAACCTCACACTCATCCAGTTTGATAACAAATTTCAAAATGCCTTTGCACTCTTCAAATGTTATTCCATAAAACTCGACCATTCTTCTTTGAAGTTGTTGTAGATCTACAAATATATTGTTCCAAGGGTCATACACAGCGGTTCCTTTACCACCATGAAATATTTCTTCAATATGGATATATTGTCCAATAAACTCATCTATACTTTCATTCAAATGACCTCTTATCTTCCACACGGTTGCTGGATTTGGCAGTAAAACTCGTTTAATCCTTTGATCGCTCAAAGTTGAGGATATCGCATGGAAAATCGAACTATATCCCTTCCTGCTAACTCCAGTAACATCAAGAGCCTCTTGGATTGTAGTACTATCAACTTGATTATTGGATATAAAGTCCTCTACAACATTGCGTTTGATTGTTTTGTATTTTTTTTCTTCAATCAAACCTTTTGCTACATCACAAGAAAGCAATCCTTTCATTTGTTTAACTGGAAGAAGGTTGGGATCCATATTTTCTTTTGTAGGCTCCAATAGTTTCCTATAGTAACAACACAATATGCCTATATTATTCAACACTACCAATCTTGCTTTGCGTTAATGGACAAAATAGATATAGTCATTTGAGAGCATTTTTGAGTTAAAAAAATGAAAAATTACAAACTAGCCTTGCTTCCTGAATTCTTTGCTTGCATCCTCCAGTCGTCCCAGCCTTCAAATTTGCAATGTTTTTAATCTTCCTGCTTCGTTGTCTATCTCCAAGCACGGTTCTCTTCCTTTTTGATCTTGTCAACTCTTTTTTACTCTTTGAATGCTCATCAATTTCATTCTGCAACTGCTGCTCCAATTTTGCACGAATGGCTATCTCTTGAATCTTGGCCCCCTTTTCTTGTAGGGTACATTGTTTTATATGTTTCTGCAAATGCAGACTGTGCTGAAGTATAACCAAGAAGTCCATTTTGTCCATCGCCCGCAAACCTGAGTAGTGTGGTTGGATTGACAAATGGAGGTGTAGAGTTTTTTACTAGACATTTTGGATATATGCTTCCATCGCACCATAAGTCAATATGTTGGAGCCCTTCTCTCCTCATATTTTCCCATTGTTGTTGAGCATTCAGCACCGTATCCTTTCGTCTCTCTGGAGCATATTGTTCTTCTAAGTCAATGTGAAGATGGTGTAATCGCTTCTTCTGAGATTGTGACTCACTAGTATCGGCCATTTTTTGTGCTTCTGAGGTTGCAAAGTTTGCTTGTCAATCTCATAGTCTTTTTGTAACATGAATCCTGGAAGTGTGGCGGTATCCATACAATCATTAAGTTCAGTGATGGATTCTTTATGAGAGGCCTGCACACGTCGTCAAAAGAGATGCGGAATCTTCGGGAAACAAAAAAAAACCAAGGAGATATTTAATGCAAAATCGTGTTAGTTAGACAAAAGATTATCTTATTCTTTTCTGAACTGACAGTTCGGTAATCCTTACTGACAGTTCTGAGCCACGTTTCTATATTTTATTATTTTTGAGGTTTTTTAGGAGAGAAATAAATAAAAAAATAGTGAATTTCTTACAGGGCCCCAAAATGAGCTCCCTTTTTCACTAATGTTGCCACAACAAATCTGATGTGTCAAAGATAAGGCTTTTAAGCCTATAAAAAGCATTGTACCTCTTGAACTTATTATCATTAATCAATAGAATATCATTGAGTCGACATGCATTCTCTTGTTCTCTCATTTGAGCTTCCTCAGATCACGCTCTTTCCCTTGACCATACAGCACCATGGACATTTTCCATCCTCCATAGGTGCCTCTGTGCTAACCCTAATTCCCACAGTAGGGTCTCCCTAACAGCATAGACCCTCATTTACTAGAGGAGTAATTTGTGGTTGTGTTTTCTTCTTGTCCTTAAAAAAAAAAAACGTGTCTTGGTTTCTAGAAATTTGGTTTCCACCTTTCATTCTGCAACCTCACACATGAATTAGAAATGAAAGCAATGTAAACAATACATGTTAGTCTCTTTTTGTGGGAACACAAGGAAAGTGTATTGTCAACTCTATCACTTTACATTATAGATGCAATGCAAATACTAGATTATTGAAAGAAACCAAGAGAAATTTCATTATGTTGGATTAATGAGAAGTATATTCTCAACTCTAGTATCACTTTACATCATACATACAATGCAAATAATAAATTATTGAAAGAAGCCAAGAGAAATTCGCGGAAACCTAAGTAAGGACATGGGATAGCAAATTTTTAAATTATGTTTTCGATTTATGTGAAAATTTTGTTTTTGTGCTGGCTTTTGTTTGTCTCTGTTTGATTTTATTGTAAGGCGCTGTGTAGTCCTGTTGTAAGTGCATCGGCCATAGAGAGAGTGTGTTCATATCTTGGTATATCTAGGTAATAGCGAAAGCACACTCCACCTTTGTTCCCATCGTTAATCATTATCCCAATTTTGTAACACGAGCTTTTTGCGTTCCCACGATGAGCACATTTCCTGTATGGAGTTCAAAGGCCCAAATAAAGGTGAGGCTAGAGGAGATCTCATATGCTGCTTTACATGAAAGCTTTAATCAATCTCATATGCTGCTGCACATGAAAGCTTTAATCAATCTTATATCTCCACCACCATCAAGTTACTACCCAATCCATAGCCATGGTACAGCAGGGGACCAAAATGCATGCCGTCATGCTCGCCTTGCCAGCAACAGGCCATATAAACCCCATGATACACCTCTCCTTCATGCTTGCATCAAGGGGGCTCACCATCACCTTCGTAAATACCGAGTTCAACAAACACCGCATGCTGCCAGCTGTGTCGTCTTCAAGTGATCATCAACCCAACATAAGATTTGCTTACATTCCCGATGGTTTGCCTCCTGAGCATGGCCGCAACACAGACTTGGCAGAAATGATGGCTTGTCTGTATGCTCACATGCCGGGCTATTTCGAAGAGCTCATGGAAAGCCTTGTGCAGCAAGAACCCCGGCCCACGTGCATCATAGCCAACACTTTTCTCAACTTTGCTCAGGAAACAGCGAGGAAGCTTGGCTTACCGTATGTGTCGTTCTGGCCGCAATCTGCTGCGAGTTATGCGTCTGTGTTGATGGTGGCCAAGGGGTACAGGCCACCAGAGGGTAAAGGCTGCTCAAAACTTTCTCTTCATACGAATTCTCTATGGCATTTTTTCTCGTGTAATTATGTCATGTGTATATGCTTGCTTTGTTGAAGTTTTCCTTACAGAATCAGAGCTGTGATTAATGGAGTAGACACTAGTATCGCTAGCTAATAACCCAGTAGAGCAGCAGGAGCAATATCTCCAGTTAATAACCTAAGGCATTATTAATTGATCACCTAACGTGCTAGCTGCTTGGCCACGCTTCTTGTGCAGAATCCCAGCCGTCAGACCTTATCACATGCATTCCTGGGATGCCGCCCTTCAGATTGGAAGAAATGAACGGTTTCTTGAAATGCTACGATCCTCACGACTTTATGTTTAACATGGTTACGGCGCCCTTCCAGCGCATAGGGGAGTCCGACTGCATTTTGATCAACAGCTTCGACGAGCTGGAAGAGGAAACCATCGCGGCTTTGAAGAACTTAGAAGAGCAACCCGTTTTGGCAGTGGGGCCTTTGCTGCCCGCTTCATTTTTGCAAGCTGAAACGGAGATAACCAGCGCGGTGCAGGAGACGACGGTGATTTGGGCGGGCGAGGAGGATCACGATTGCTTGAACTGGCTGGACAAGCAAGAGGTGGGGTCTGTGGTGTATGTTTCCTTCGGCAGCCTTGCGGTGATGACTGCAGCGCAGATTGCAGAGATCGCCCTGGGCTTGGAGGCCAGCCAGAAGCCTTTCCTTTGGGTTGTCCGCCTAGGTCTCATGGCAGGCGGTAAAGCTGCACAGCTTCCCCAAGGCTTCCTGGAGAGAGTCAAAGAGCGCGGCCTTATCGTAGCATGGGCACCCCAACTCAAGGTCCTCCTGCATAACGCCGTCGGTGGTTTCTTCACCCACTGTGGGTGGAACTCCACCTTGGAAGGTATCAGCGCTGGTGTGCCATTGCTCGCCTGGTCCTCCATCTCCGACCAGGCCATCAATTGCAGGTGCGCCGTGGATGGTTGGAAGGTAGCGCTGTACTTGGAGCGAGGAAGTGGAGGCCTTGTGTACAAAGACGAGATTGAGAAGAAAGTGAAAGAGCTCATGGAAGGTGCACAAGGCTGCCAGGTTAGGACAAAAGCCAAAGAGTGGAAAGTGGCAGCCTGCAAAGCTGCAGGCCTTGAGGGCACCTCTCTCAACAATCTGCAACTCTTGGTTGAAAAGATGCACACTTGGATACAACAATGTCCCGACTCCTAGTTAGGTTCTCTCCATATATATTACCATTATCTAAATTTAAATTATGGGGATATCAATATTGATTTAGGACCAATTAAAAATAAACATATGAACTCACAATGCAAACGTTGGAAGAGGTTGACTCCTAGTTAGGTTCTCTCCATATATATTACCATTATCTAAATTTAAATTATGGGGATATCAATATTGATTTAGGACCAATTAAAAATAAACATATGAACTCACAATGCAAACGTTGGAAGAGGTTGACTAGTGATAACTATTGTTATGCTTTCGTAAGGGAGTGCATCATTTAACTATACATGATTATCTGCTCTTATCCATGGTAATAGACTTTGAGACTTGAACTCCAAAAATAACTTATTAACTCCTTCCTAGCGTACTAATCTCTTTCTTCCACCTACAAACGGGGGAAAGAATTTGGTGAAAAGAAAAAAAGAGCAAAAATTTACCCCTTTGCATTTACCTAAGTAATTACAGCACTCTATACCATTTTTCACAAGGAGTAGGAAGGTGTGTTACACCTATAGTACCATATTGAGCACCACAGGTTTTTTAATCTTTTCATTGTGCTTTTTATTATGGGCATATTTCTTTCATATTAGAGGGCTACATTACGCACATAGCTTCCAATTTTTGGCACATAGTGTGATTTGATGACTCATCTATGTATCTAGCACTCCATAGAAATAAAAGTGGATCACACTATTATAACCCTCCATTTTTGTGTACATAGGCACAAAAGTTGGCATATACACATTGTTTACACACATACATACATTGCTCCATTCTTTTTTGTGATCCATCACGTATTCATCAGTGTCACTACTTCATTATATATACCCATCCCCCCTCTATTAGCATGGTTTGTCACATTCTTAGCGCTTGGCACAAGTTTTTTTGCTTGGGTTACCTACATCCTTTTGTACATTGGCAATAGATATAGGCATGGACACTAACTTCTTAGTGACTTTAGGAATTTTTATTAACACTATTGCTTTTTTGACTTCAAGGCAGTGGCAATGGCATGGTCATTATAACACTATGTATAGGTATCCCTACACTTCACAAAGGCATAGTACACTCACTACCATTAAACGTGTACTCATCACACCCGTAGTTTAGACATCTCATGGATCGGTAACACATTGATAAGTACATCTTGAATGGTGGTTACTCCCTATGTTAACAGAGGAGTTAGAAGGCATGTAATTATTTCCAGACCAATGAAATCTATAAAAGTGGAAAATTGCATGTTGGTGCTGGTACACTTGTTGGTGGTTTGGAAGTTTTGAATGAAAATGGTGGCATGTATATCCTCTACCATGTCCTCTTCATGGTATGGTAGTGGTTGATTGCTTTATCTTTCTGCTTCTTATCTATGTTAGCTTTTATTGTGGTCTTTGAGGGGACATCTATAACTCCAAAGGAAACTACTAGCTTATTTGTATTTGTAAGTACTACCCCTCCTTCCACTTTTGTAACTTCCATGGTTTCCTTATTAATATACTTGCTCTCGTGGCTCCTCTTTCTCGTTTCTTTTCGACAGTGTTGTATGCAGCCTACATTACTTAGAACTCTGGTGAGTAGGTGCGGCTTGGCCTCCTTGGTTTTGACTAATCAAAGTTGCTCCATATATAGTTTGTGTAACTTGTTTAGGTTCACCTTGTTATACTTGTCTATGGGCTTAACTTGCATGATCATAGACATTACCCTGCCAGCTCTCTAGTTTGTGACTTTGTTGACATTTTTATACTCACTACCATTTTGCATGCATCATGCCAGGGTGTCAATAGTGTCATATCTAGAATACTACCTTTAGTTATTAGTGTCAATATTGCCTTGATTTTACCCTTTTAACTATGTTGTTCAAATTTTTCATAAACATGAATTTGTAGAGCTAAGATTTCATGGCATGAGAATTGTGAAGTTCTCACATATAAGTCAAAATTAGACGTTTGTTAATTAAAATATTATTTTTCATCCCATGAACTTCTTCATTTCTTTATAATCCATATTTAAGCTTGCATTCATCAAGATTTGGTCTTTATTGAACCTAAATTCTCACATGCACGAGAATTGCAAAGTGTTTTAAGGGGTGCATTTTTCCCATTTTAGTTTAGTGAAGTTAGTTGTTGATGATGATTACCAAGCCCTTTGATTTAAAATTTTGTAATAGTGTCTTTTTGCTTTGAAATTTTCTCTATTTTCATGTATGTGAAAACTTCGAAGATAATGTTTTCAGTTGGTTGAGTTCACCCAGGGTCACCTCTGGTGGATAAAATGGATGTATACATGGGAATAAGGGATAATATATGAAGCATAACCTTAGGGTAATAGGTGCAAAGGTTAAATCTATAATCACCATCACTAAAGCTCTCAAAAGCAAATTTGGCATAACTCGGCAAGGAATCAAGTAGGAGAGAAATCAAGGTGAGGTAATGTAGCTGATTGATAGCTCAATGTAAGGACTGGAATCATGGAGAGATTATGAGAGATTCTCATTAGTATCTTAAGCTCATATTCATGAATAAGATTATCCTCATGCTTTATATTATTATGCTAGTTCTCTGTTGATTACTTTGTTTATTGTTAATCACTAAATCATGTGCTTGATTAGGATTAATCTAACATGATAATACTTGTGTTTTATCCCCCACCATGAGCTTCAACATGGCATCAGAGCCTTGTTATTCATTTTATCTTCCACCTACTATCGACTAGTCCTGTGCATCATTGCTCGCTTCTGACTACATTAAGATATTCTACATACTATTGACCATAATTGTTGTCGCTCTTTCCGGACAACCTTGTGTAGCATGCTCTTTCAACACTTTACTGTGTAACACTTCATCAGCACTATACTGAAGCTACCATAGGCCACATGGCCTATTTGTCTCAGCTAGAGCATCTACAACTGCTGCATGTTATCTTTTCAATCCTGTAACCCACTCCCCATCACCTTGTCATGTCAGCTTTCGTACACTACTTTGTCTCAGCTAGAGCGTCTACAACTACTGCATGCTATCTTTTCAATCCTGTAACCCACTCCCCATAACCTTGTCATGTCAGCTTTCGTACACTACTTTATCTTTCGATTGGTGCTCTACTTTAGTCGGCATCTAAGAAGCATATCAACATTAGCCAAATAACCTGCTACTATTAATGGTCAATCCTTGTTGAATCAGCCAAAAACAGCCTGCTGGACAACGTGCTGTGCTGACAATCAGATGACCTGCTGTGTTGATGGTCGATAACTTGCTGTTGATAATCATACCACCTGCTCTCTTGATGTCAATAACTTGCTCTAATAATCCAAACGACCTGCTACTGACAATCCACAACTTGCCTACTGACAATCAACAACCTACCACAATTTACTTGTCTGTTGACAGTCAACAACCTACTTCTACAATCCACCACTTGTTGGCTAATAGTCAACAACTTGCTGCTGCTGTTGTTGACAGGTAATAACCTGTTTTATGGACACCTACTTTGTGGTCATGTTTATTTTTTTGGTCAAGTTTATTTTCTTTGCCTAGGTTTACTTTTATGGCAGACTTTACTTTCTCTGAATGAGCTCTCCTGACCGAGTCTGAGCACAAAGTTAGATTTCAGAGTATGATATCTAAGGCATCTGCTTGAGTCAGATTTTAGAGTCAGCTATCTGAGTCAGTTGATTGAGTTCGATTTTAGAGTCAGTTGATTGAGTTCGATTTTAGAGTCAGCTATCTGAGTCAGTTGATTGAGTTTGATTTTGGAGTCAGCTATCTAAGTCAGTTGCTTAAGTCAGATCTTGAAGTCAGCTACTTGAGTTAGCTGTCTAAATCAGTTATGTGAGTCAGCTCTCGGACGACTGAGTTGTCTGAGTCAGCTGTGGGAATTAAATTTTATTTCACATTTTTAAAATTTCTTCCACATTTATTCTCATACATATCTAATTATGGGAGGGCTCATTACTTAAATCATTTAGGATTAATCTTTGCGCTTATTGTTTTGTAAAGAGGCTACACATTGCCTCTCTACAAGAAGACCTTTCCTAATGACACCAAGGCCTAGTGAAGGTCAAAGATAAATAAGAGGCAATCTACAAACCTAGTGAAGGTCAAAGATGAAGAAGTACTTGTTGATGATGTGACCTCTCATGAGGCCAATTTTGTTGACATTGATTGGGCCCTCTAAGTTCTTATAAGGATCCTAAATCATATGTAAATCATATATGCCAATTGAATCCTCTCATTTTGTAAACCAATAGACCAAATTTGGAGTAAGATCATGTTGGGGCTAGGGTGCCCAAATGAGTCTACTGCCAATGCAATTGGGGTGAGTACATGGTTGGGTCGTAGGAGCTGGTACACATGTGATCAATTTATGTACCTTCCGATGGTATTACTACCAGGGTTGAGGATCATCAATTTGAAGGAGGGATTGTTAGATAAAACTAATGTATACATGGGAATGAGGGATAATACATGCATCATTACCTTAGGGGAATAGGTGCAAAGGTCAAATCTATAATCACCAGTGGTAAAATTCTCACAACTCAGCAAGGAATCGGGAGAGAAATCAAGGTGAGGGAATGTAGCTGCCTGAAGCTCAATTTATGGGAGCTGGAATCATGGAGATAATATGGGAGAATCTCATTAGTATCTTAAGCAAGATTAGGATCAACTAATCAAATGTACTCAAGGCCTATATAATGAGGCTCATATTCATGAAAAAGATTATCCTCACTCTTTATATTATTATGCTGGTTCTTTGTTAAATACTTTGCTTATTGTTAATCATTGAATCATGTGCTTGCTTAGCCTTAATCCACCATGATAATGCTTTTGTTTTATCCACCATGAACTTTGTGTTTTATCCACCATGAACTTCAACAACCTCTATATTTTCAAGGTTTGAAAAACCATGCGTTTTCATGTACTTGAGGATGTGAACATTATATTTTTTACCTCTTCAAGTTATTGAGCCTTCAAGAATGACCTCTTGGTTGTAAAGTCCATGTACTTTTATCATGTTTATTGAGTTTTCGTAGCATGAAATACTCTACATTTTCATGTAGTGAAAACTTGAAGTGTTGCTTTTTTCATTTGATTAACTTAACTAAAGGGTGAAGAATTTGTGGCTAAGTTAGAAAATTTGGTTGATATGGGTAGAGATTTTTCATGCACATGAGATTAACAAGCTTCTCATGTCCTAAGTATCTATTTTGAAGTTGTTGGACTAGGCATTTAGGAGGTTTTAGAAGGAGCCGAGAAAATCTTGTGAATTGAAATACTAGTTGTGAGAATTTGTAATTATCATGGTGTAAGTTTTTATGTGGTTTTTAACTTGATGATAGTGTAGGAGGCCATGTATTTGACACCTTAAGATAGTTGAGGGGAGTAGATGGAATATCCTTGTTTACATGGTCTGGACACCTCTGAGTTTTAATAGTGTGAAGTATGTGAGTGAATGAAATTACACTATGCACTTTTGCATATGTGAAAACTTGGGTACTTCACATGGGCTAACATGAAGGAGTATCGTATTCGACGACTAAATCCATTTGCTAGATTGTTACTGTGAAGAAAGACTTATTGGGCACTCATACCTTTTACAAGGACCAATTATGTGTACCTTCATGCATGCATTTGATATATCAAAATAGGGGCTAACTAAAGACAAGTTTGAAGAGAATGCGAGGGAGAGGGAGAGCTTGAGTTCCTTGCAAGACACACATACACAAGAGAGAGTAAGACACAAAAGAGAGACGGATGGTTGAATTTTCTTCTATCTTCTTATGTTCTCTACTATAACCGTAAACTATAGAGATAAGAGTATATACTATATGGGAAATCACTCTCCTACTATAACATCCAATGGTCAGTCCATAGTGTTAACCCAACTATATAAGCTGACATTATAACTATGCCATACTCTAGTAAGAGTATGACATAGTATTATATGGGAAAGTACTCTCCTACTATAACATACAATACGGTCGGTCCATAGTGTGAACTTGACTATATAAGCTAGTGTTATAACTATGCCATACTCTAGTAATCCAAATATAGCTATCATATGGCTTGTTGTCCCTAGTCGCATATCAACCATAATCTCACTAACTGTGCTAATCACATAAGTGTAGAAGCTATCACTAAGGTGAGTCATCGATGTATGTAACACTAGTTGAGCTCAATATCTTAACAGTCCCCCTTGAGCTTAACTCCACACTCTGTACTCCAAGTAAGCTCCTTAACTTGTGGAGCTTCTCTATACCTAATGTCTTTTATTGTGAAGATGTCAGCCACCTGAATGTCTGTGCTGACATATACGAAATCTACATCACCACCAAAGTGATAATGAACATTAATTTGCTTCATCCTAGCATGTATATTAGGTTATTGCCTAACCATTGTCATCATAAATAACAACGACCTTATCCACGATTTCACCCATATCACCAAGTAGCTTCTGAAACCAAGCTACCTCACAAGTTGCCATAGCAACACCCTTGAACTTGTTGGTGATTTGGATGCTACATGGATATTATATATATCCCATATATAATTAAGGGTCAAAGTACCCTTGGTATAAAGGACTAATAAAGCTCATGGCCCCCTAGTCCCCCAACTTTTAGACCTTGGACTCATGGGATTTAAGGAGACGCATGCCTTGACCTAGGTCACATCATCTCCATGTGTGTATGATCTCTCTTGCACTCAATCTTTGACTCTCTGTCCCCTCCTCATCGTCGTCAAGATCCTACCTCATCGTCGTCAAGCTATAGGGAGTGACTAAGCCAAGCCCGTGCACCTCTGAGCCTCTAAGCCTGCCACGTGTCTCTAAGCCAAGTTGTAGAGCTAAGCCAAGAATTCATCGCCTCTGAGGCATTCATCACCCATTAGGAAAAATTTGGACTAGAAAAAGCACCCTCTAAGAAATGCCATGTTAGCTTTTTCTTGAAAAATGGGCTGATGCTAACTTTTTACAAAGCAAATATTTTTTTTTCAAAGATTGTAGATTAAGAATATAATCTTTGAGAGCTTTCCAATTATATATGGCATGATGAGTAATTTTTCATATTCAAGAAGTTCCCAAATTGGTGATGACATAGCATGTCAGGAAGTTTGCAAATTGGTGATGATGTGTCATCAGCAATTTGGGAACTTCTTGAATATGAAAAATTTTCCATAATGCTATATATCGTTGGAATGATGTTGAGGCATAGATTCCTAATTTACAACCTTTAAAAAATTTGATTTGATTTGCAAAAAATTAGCCCCATCAACCCATTTTTTTAGAAAAAGCTGGCATGGCATTTCTGAGAGGGTCCATTTTGAGTCCAAATTTTGCCTAATGTTTGAGCCTAAGCATCTGTAAGCCTCCAAGCCTAAGCATTTGTAAAACTCAATTAAATGGATAAAAAAGGATAACATAAATAATAGGACGTATACTTTGGATGTTAACATGCCTGAGGTGAAGATAACCATGTTTGTGTATGGGATGGGTATCATTGTTACAAATATTAACATATGGTACAAAGCACATTAGTCATGTGAATATATAGTAAGCTAGAGTCTATGTAGGCCCAAAATATTATTATAGGTTTAGTGAACTTTTAGGTTGATGGTATGTATCAAGTTTGTGAAGCATGCCAACTTGGTATGTAGGACCAAAATATTATTATAGGTTTGGTGAAGTTTAAGGTTGATGGTATGCATAAATTTTATGAAGCATGCTAACTTGCTAAAATCAGGCCGGACATTGAATGTTATACATTCAATATACATTTGGGTGTATAGGGACCAACAAAGATTGCAAACAATTGCAGGTTGTAGCAGGTATTATGTTACATTCATTAATTATTACACTATTAAAATTCATGGATATAGAGAAGGGTTTAGACTAATCTAGACTGAGATTAGTAATGTGAGGATAGGGAAGGTGAAGGGTTTAGACTAATCTGGACTAAGATTAGTAATGTGAGGATAGGGAAGGTGAAGGGTTTAGACTAATTTGGACTAAGATTAGTAATGTGAGGATAGGGAAGGCTCTCATACCATGTTAAAAGTCATGTGCATGTGTAAGGTGATTAGTACTAATCCTACACTAATATAATATGATTAGAGTGAATTAATCTAAGGTGGGTGTAATCTAAGTTTACTCATAATGATGAGTATGTGCAATAGACTCAAGCATAATTAGGTTACAAGATAAAGACTTGTAATCATAAAGAGGCTTGAGATGTGTGCAAGTGATATAATTTCATTGCTTGAAATGGCCCCCTTTTATATGAGGAGGTACACCCTTGGTCTTATACATCAATGTCGGGATAAATCCCTTTGCTCATGTGGCTTTTTGCTAGGCTTTGCACTTTCTTGGCTACTCATTCTCACTCCCTACCTCTTACTTTGCTCTTTGGCACCACATTTCTCAAAAACCTCAACATTAAATTTCTTGAAGTCTAAAATGTCTCAAAAATCATTTGAGAAATCTCTCAATGGCACTAACACATGTATTGGTACCAAGGTTGATGATTCTCAACAAGCTAATAAAGATGATTCAAATATGTGTTTCAGGTGCAACTAGATTGGACACATTGTATCAAATTGTATACAAAAATCAAGGAATATTTCACTTGGGATAAATATGATCGATGATGACAAAGAAGAATACTCGTACTATAATGAATATCGTGACTCCTAATGTAACATACACAATTCTTTCAACAAATTTTACAATAAATTTTATTCAAGAGTTTTCATAAATTTTAAGGAGAATTTTTATGCATCAAACTAGAACTTCGTGGAGGAATTGGCCCTTCCATCTTGAACTCTGCACTATAACAAATGAGGAGCACTACCACGTGAAGAGATGTAAAAATTTAAAAGAATCTATACATGGAAAAAAGCATGCATGCGGCTATCAGTGTGGCTATGCATGCAGCTATATGAACACGCGGCTACAACCGCACATTAACCATTGTATATAACCACACAACTAGCCGTGTTTATAGTATCGTGTATAGCTGCGTACTTAACCGTGCCTATAGTCTTGCGTACATAGCTATGTGCAGCTGCGGACTATCTACAAAAAAACAAACAGAGACAGAATGGGGACAAGATGTGCATGTCCCCACATTCCTTCCCCATTCTGTCCTCACTTATTTTTTTAAAATAACATTATTTAAAAAAAACTTGAACACTATAATTAATCACATTTTTTTAGAACACTTAAAACACAAAAAACAATTGTAATACAATAATGTCATAGACTATATTATAAATTACAAAAGATGTTCATGTCCAAAAATAAATAAAAATGAAGACATTGAAAACAAATTAAACTTATGCCTAATCTTTGTCTTTATCTTCATCTTCGCTCGCATCTTCACCACGTGCACCACCACCTTCATCATCACTCATCACCGTCACTTTCAGCATCATCGTCTTCCTGTGTCAAATAGTGATACAATGCAAACAAGTTGGGTGATAATTAAAATTCAAGTTTAGATTCTCATCAATTTGCCTTGCCAATCTTTTTGGATATTTGTTTCAGTGAGCACTCCCTTCTAGAGTTTGAGCCACTCCCAAGTGTCCGCTTCATTGTGATGCTTGTGGACGTACCTATTCTTCTAAGACGTTGGGGGCAACATGTTACCCTTTCCTACAACAAATTTCAACATGCATGAGATATCAAAATCATGATGATACATGAAGTAAACTTAGTGAAAAATGACAAAGAGAAAACTTACAAATCATATGAGCTAGACCACCTTTTCTCCGGATCCATACTTTGTTGCACCATACTTGACCAGCTTACTCGCACATGCTACTTTTTGTTGAGGGTGTTGAATGAGTACCCTCCTTGGCTTCCTTATTCACCTTCTTCTAATCCTTAATGGTGCAATTGGTGGGCATTTGTTTCCCCTCTTTAGTGCACCTCCTTACACGAGACCTTCTATTATTGAGGATATTTATAACACGATTCCCTGCCCACTCATCAAAAACGCGTGTGGTGGGTTTGGATACTGCTCATGCATGCACTACTGAACTACATACATGAATTCTTTGTCTTTATGTTCTCCCCATGGTTTAAAGGCATCCTTATGGTTGACTAAATCACGGAAGGTATAATAAACCCTCCAACCCTTGTCATCCATATAAGCCTTGCCCTCCTCATCTAGGTTATAGTAAGTCATCCCACCCTCCCTGGGGGCACGTTGTTTATACCATAGGTGAAGGTGATTGTTGTGAACCTCCCCTAGATCATCTATCGGACCCACCTCTGCCACTACTCGATTCACAAATGGCTCTAAGAAGCCCTTGAGCTATCACAATCAAAGTGGCATTATGAGGATGTTGCAAGGTGGATATAGAAGAATTGTGTAGAGATACGATCCAGAAGTCATGGTGGCTCACCGTGAAGTTCTAATAAATGAAGAAAGTGCAAAGGAAGAGGAAGTGGACACTAAGGATAGTGTGGCAGAACTGCAAGCTGAGAAAAAAAAGGCCATTCTCAAGAAGGAGGAATCCCAACTCAGAACTTGAAACATTAAAGTCCACGAAGAGGAACTTGAAGAAGTTAACCTAGGGGACAACCAAGAGCCAAAAGTAGTCAGAGTCAATGCCGACCTGAATCAGGAATTGAGAGGAAGACGCCTGGAACTGTTAAAATCCTACAAAGATGTGTTCGCCTGGAACTACTCAGACATGAAGGGGATTGATTCTAGATTCTACTAGCATAAGATCAACTTAAAAGAGGATGCAACTCTTATTTGGCAGAGCAAATATAGAATGAACCCCAACTACACCAACAAGTGAAGAAGGAGATTGATAAGCTGGTGAAGAGTAGGGTTTATCTATCTAGTGGAAAGGCTGGAATGGCTTTCACTAATAGTCATCATCCCGAGAATAATGGGAAGTTGAGGTTTTGCATTGACTATCACATACTGAACGCCTCTACCATATCAAATCCGTTCTTGCTACCATTTATAGATTACGTACTGGATGCGGTAGCTGGGGCATAAGACATACTCCTTCATGGATGGATTTAGTGGATACAACCAGGTACATATGGCCCTGGAGAATAAAGAAAAATAGCCTCCAATGTAATGACTTTTGCCTCCAATGTAATGACTTTTGCCTCCAATGATAGAATGGGGGGCTTTTGCCTCCAATGTAATGACTTTTGAGCTGAAGAATTCTCCAGCCACATTCTAAAGGATGGTTGACGAAATATTCTACGAATATTTAACCAAGAGGGTGTTTGTGGTGGATGATTTTGGTGCATTCGGAAAGAAACAAGACCACATAACACACCTCACGATGTGACTGGAGAAGTGCAAGAAGGCCAGACTGAGCCTTAATCCAACCAAGTGCACCTTTGTTGTAACAAGTGGATCCCTCTCTTAGGGCATATAGTATTTGGGAGCAGAAGGGATAGTTGTGGATCTGGCTAAGGTTGTAATCATTATAAAGATACACATCCTCCCAAGAATTCCAAATAACTAACGAGATTCCTTAGACTAATCAAGTGGCATAACAGATTCATGAGGTTCTTGGCAAATGTGGCAAGCTACTATATAGTCTGACGATGAAAGATGCAAAATATGTCTGGTCAGGATCCCGTCATGATGCATTCTAGAATCTTAAGAGGATACTATTAGCAACAACCATTCTCCAGTCGACTGATATTTCATGTATTTGTTGATGCCTTTATTTCTCCATTGGTAGTTCTCTCATGCAGGAAGAAGCGCAAGAAGGCTGGTTCAGACCAATTTACTATGCAAGCAGGAGGTTGTCCAAACCTGAAAAAAGAACTACTCCACAAGCACTATCTATTGGGAAAGGTGTTTGAATTTCATGTATATCACAAAGCACTCTTGTATGTGGTGAACAAACTAAACTTGGCAGGGAAAATAGCCAGATGGATGCTTTTTTATACAAGGGTTCGAGGTCACCATAAGGCACACCCCCAGAAACAAGCACGTAGTAGTAGCAGATTTCCTATCAGGATTGGAGTTAGGAAAATATTGAGAGGGGGAAGATGATTTCTCGAGATACGTAGCTCTTCCTTAAATGGAGAAAAACCCAGCGGGTATGATGAGATGCTACAATTCTTGTCTAACTTGTCCTTTCCGGAGTTGTTAACCACATATTGGTTAACACATTCCTATGACAACCATGTCCGCACACTTATGCAATGGGCGCAGTAGTATATATTGTAAATCCCATCATTTGATGAGGGAAACACTCTAAATATGCTCCCAAGTATTGAGCTTCAAAGGACAGACAAGAGGATCTTGGTCAGTTGGCCAAACCATAGAGAAAAGCCTTGTAACTATGTTTTGGGCACCCCCTGGTCACTTACTCCCAGGTGGCCTAGTCAGAAAAGGCTTGGAACTATAAAAGCCAATTTCTCTTGTTTGTAACTAATTCTCCCATTTGTGCAATAGAAGTGGAGTGTTCTCTCTCTCTCTCTCTCTCTCTCTCTTGCCAAACCATAGAGAAAAGCTTTGTAACTATGTTTTGGGCGCCCCCAGTCACTTGGCCTAGTGGGAAAAGGCTTGGAACTATAAAAGCCAATTTCTCTTATTTGTAAATGATTCTCCCATTTGTGAAATAGAAGTGGAGTGTTCTCTCTCTCCATCTGACTTGCAACTCAAACTTGTGTGGTGTGCTTAGGGTTAGGGTTTGGGAGTGAATCGTGCTAATCACTTGTTCCCTCTTGCTCCCTCCTCTCTCTCTCTTTCTTGAGTGATTAGGCTAACTGTTGTGTGACGAGTGAAGATCAATGCAAGGATGCAACAAAAAGATACTTAGGGCTCTTGTAAAGAGTTCCAAGTTGTAGATGAGTGTGGGAGTGGGTTTGACAATAATCCCACATGGGAACTTTTAGGAGTTTTAGAGTTTTTGTATAAAAAGTGGCTCATTTGAGAGCTTAGGGGGGACACATTGGGCAAACTCATGTTTGAGCTCTCTTGAGACTAGCTCTCCCTCTTTTCCCATAGAGGTGCAAGCTCTTCTCTCTCCCCATCTACATTGTTGTAAGTTCTATTTTTGTTAATTCAATGCAATGAGTTGATATTTGTCTCTCTTCTCATGTCAATTCTCTAGTGTGCATGTTTCTTATTGATAGATTCAAGGTTTGTGTGCATGCTAGGGAAATGAGTATTTGAGAATGAAGAATGCTTTGATCTTGTGTATGGAATAGCTAAGCTTTCTTCTTGTTTGGATGCATGGATGAGTGGGATGATGAGTGAGTGAGCAATAGCAAGATTGAGCTTGTGTGTGTGTTAAGTCTATGTCAATAGTAGTAGTATTCTTAGCATTCTCTCCATCAAATGGGTAAGCTTTTGTGCACCGGTAGTACGGGTTGAATCCCTAGCTCCGAAAGGGATGCAAATCCCATTGGATTGAGCTACATGTGGATCATACTACTCTTGCTACAAGTGAGAGAGTTTTTCATCTCTCCATTGGCGCCGCTCTACCGGGGACTACAACATCAACGGGCACTACAACAGGTGTATTCAAATCATAATCTTTTGTTCTTTACGTGCTTTTAACTTTTGGATACATTGTTTGCATGTTCACACACAGTTGGCTGGTTTACGTTTTAGATTAGTTGTTAAAATGTGGTGAGTAATTTCTAGATTCTTAGAGGACTTAGTAGAAGGTAATTCTATTTGAAGACAGTGTAGGATATATACCAATGGAGTATGCCAAGTTCTTATGCTCTCAAGGTATATTAGTTATCCCTAGCCTGGTAGCTACCTCTTAGGTATGGGCTAAGTGCTAGGATTAATAAAATATTTACGAAAATATACCCTAAAAAAATATATACAAGTGAATCGAGACATGACGTGTCTACAGCCATGTGGAATGCTTGGTAGGACCGAGGGTGTCTTAGCACCTTGGGGCCGATGCCTTGGTTTTCATGGGGTGAACACTGACGTCTAAAAGCTTCAAGAAAAGACCTTCAAGGACTCTATCGCCTTGATAGATGTTGGTAGGACTCTGGGGTACATTAGGGGCCCTCGAGACCGATGCCCTTATCTTCATGGGGTACTCCTTATGTCATAAAAGAAAGAAAAGGGTCTGTCGCCCTTGAGATACTTAGCGGCCTTTAGATTCTCTTGGCAGAGGTCTCTTGGCAATTGCTTGGGTCTCATTGGGATGGAACCTTCATCTTTATCATCTTTTACACACACACCAAATTATTTATATTTAAAAAAAAAAGAAAAAAAAAAGAAGAAGAGGTCCAATCACCATTGCTCATATTTAGGAGTAGGTTTGCCACTTAGGAATAACTTAAATACTTGTAGGACATTGAGACTGTGGTCATGACCTGTGGTGTGTAAGCACACTTGCCTTTGCATAGCACTATCTACCACTTAGTCTCAGTTTGACTAGTCTTTACTCACCTATTTTAGTACTCTTTAAAACTCTAATCAGCCTTTCACTTGTATGCTCACATGTGAAATTGTCATTGCTGGTTTTTTTTCTTTCCTTTTCTTTTCTTTTTTTTTTTAATAAAAGGCTTTACTTGTATCCATTGTATTTTGCAGCTCTTGCTTCTACCGCGCTCGAGGACGTGCGCAAAATAGGAAGGGGGGAGTGTTGCGTGACGAGTGAAGAGCAATGCAAGGATGCAACAAAAAGATACTTAGGGCTCTTGTAAAGAGTTCCAAGTTGTAGATGAGTGTGGGAGTGGGTTTGACAATAATCCCACATGGGAACTTTTGGGAGTTTTAGAGTTTTTGTATAAAAAGTGGCTCATTTGAGAGCTTAGGGACACATTAGGCAAACTCATGTTTGAGCTCTCTTGAGACTAGCTCTCCCTCTTTTCCCATAGAGATGCAAGCTCTTCTCTTTCCCCATCTACATTGTTGCAAGTTCTATTTTTGTTAATTCAATGCAATGAGTTGATATTTGTCTCTCTTCTCATGTCAATTCTCTATTGTGCATGTTTCTTATTGATAGCTTCAAGGTTTGTGTGCATGCTAGGGAAATGAGTATTTGAGAATGAAGAATGCTTTGATCTTGTGTATGCAATAGCTAAGCTTTCTTCTTGTTTGGATGCATGGATGAGTGGGATGATGAGTGAGTGAGCAATAGCAAGATTGAGCTTGTGTGTGTGTGTTAAGTCTATGTCAATAGTAGTAGTATTCTTAGCATTCTCTCCATCAAATGGATAAGCTTTTGTGCATCGGTACGGGTTGAATCCCTAGCTTCGAAAGGGATGCAAATCCCATTGGATTGAGGTACATGTGGATCATACTACTCTTGCTACAAGTGAGAGAGTTTTTCATCTCTCCATTGGCGCCGCTCTGCTGCCGGGGACTACAACATCAACGGGCACTACAACAGGTGTATTCAAATCATAATATTTTGTTCTTTACGTGCTTTTAACTTTTGGATACATTGTTTGCATGTTCACACGCAGTTGGCTGGTTTACGTTTTAGATTAGTTGTTAAAATGTGGTGAGTAATTTCTAGATTCTTAGAGGACTTAGTAGAAGGTAATTCTATTTGAAGATAGTGTAGGATATATACCAACGGAGTATGCCAAGTTCTTATTCTCTCAAGGTATATTAGTTATCCCTAGTGGTAGCTACCTCTTAGGTATGGGCTAAGTGCTAGGATTAATAAAACATTTACGAAAATATACCCTAAAAAATATATATACAAGTGAATCGAGACATGATGTGTCTACAGCCATGTGGAATGCTTGGTAGGACCGGGGGTGTCTTAGCACCTTGGGGCCGATGCCTTGGTTTCCATGGGGTGAACACTGACGTCTAAAAGCTTCAGAAAAAGACCTTCAAGGACTCTATCGCCTTGATAGATGTTGGTAGGACTCTGGGGTACATTAGGGGCCCTCGAGACCGATGCCCTTATCTTCATGGGATACTCCTTATGTCATAAAAGAAAGAAAAGGGTCTGTCGCCCCTTGAGATACTTAGCGGCCTTTAGATTCTCTTGACGGAGGTCTCTTGGCCATTGCTTGGGTCTCATTGGGATGGAACCTTCATCTTTATCATCTTTTACACACACACCAAATTATTTATATTAAAAAAAAGAAAAAAAAGAAAAAAAGAAGAAGAAGAGGTCCAATCACCATTGCTCATATTTAGGAGTAGGTTTGCCACTTAGGAATAACTTAAATACTTGTAGGACATTGAGACTGCGGTCATAACCTGTGGTGTGCAAGCACACTTGCCTTTGCATAGCACTATCTACCACTTAGTCTCACTTTGACTAGTCTTTACTCACCTATTTTAGTACTCTTTAAAACTCTAATCAGCCTTTCACTTGTATGCTCACATGTGAAATTGTCATTGCTGGTTTTTTTTCTTTCCTTTTCTTTTCTTTTTTTCAATAAAAGGCTTTACTTGTATCCATTGTATTTTGCAGCTCTTGCTTCTACCGCGCTCGAGGACGTGCGCAAAATAGAAAGGGGGGAGTGTTGCATGACGAGTGAAGATCAATGCAAGGATGCAACAAAAAGATACTTAGGGCTCTTGTAAAGAGTTCCAAGTTGTAGATGAGTGTGAGAGTGGGTTTGACAATAATCCCACATGGGAACTTTTGGGAGTTTTAGAGTTTTTGTATAAAAAGTGGCTCATTTGAGAGCTTAGGGACACATTGGGCAAACTCATGTTTGAGCTCTCTTGAGACTAGCTCTCCCTCTTTTCCCATAGAGGTGCAAGCTCTTCTCTCTCCCCATCTACATTGTTGTAAGTTCTATTTTTGTTAATTCAATGCAATGAGTTGATATTTGTCTCTCTTCTCATGTCAATTCTCTAGTGTGCATGTTTCTTATTGATAGCTTCAAGGTTTGTGTGCATGCTAGGGAAATGAGTATTTGAGAATGGAGAATGCTTTGATCTTGTGTATGCAATAGCTAAGCTTTCTTCTTGTTTGGATGCATGGATGAGTGGGATGATGAGTGAGTGAGCAATAGCAAGATTGAGCTTGTGTGTGTGTTAAGTCTATGTCAATAGTAGTAGTATTCTTAGCATTCTCTCCATCAAATGGATAAGCTTTTGTGCACCGGTACGGGTTGAATCCCTAGCTCCGAAAGGGATGCAAATCCCATTGGATTGAGCTACATGTGGATCATACTACTCTTGCTACAAGTGAGAGAGTTTTCCGTCTCTCCATTAACCAACGCGGTCCTCTTCCGTGAAGATTCCACATGATCTTCGCAAGAGAGCTTGCATCACCCATAGGTGTTGAAAGAACGGTAGAGGAGGAGGAGACACACACAGAGGAGTAAACCCTAATGTATATTGCAAACCCTAACCAAAGAGGGAAGCCATGTCCACTCTCACACAAAGCATAATGTACTAATCCATAATCCACACAACACACAATGAGTTGTGTCCACACTCTACTAACCCTAGCTAATGTCCACACACTATGACCAGCTGGACACGCGGTCATTTATGTCTCACACCATGTTCCTACCTAATCTGCCAGCACATAGCATAGCTGGCTCACACTGACATCGAGCTTGAATCTCAACAGCCCCTCTCAAGCTCATGATGTACTGCCGATGAAGATGTAGATGAGCTTGGGATATCAAGACTCTCAACACTCCCCCTCAAGCTCATCCCATGTACTCCCAACATAGTCCGGAAGTACTCAAATTTCTCCCTGCTAAGTGGCTTCGTAAAGATGTCTGCCACCTGCTCATCAGTCTTCATATACTGAAGATCAACTGTACCATCCAGCACCTTTTCTCTGACAAAGTGATAATGGACCTCTATGTGTTTGGTCCTCGCATGAAACACTAGATTCTTTGCCAGCTGTATACTGCTCATGTTGTCACAATGAATGACAACTTTGCCACCAATAGGCTCACATAAATCTGTCACAAGAGACTCTTTAACCATATAGCCTCACAAGTAGCAATGGCTGCACCCCTGTACTCAGCCTCTGTACTGGATAAAGCAACTGTAGGTTGCTTTTTGCTACTCCAACTCACCACGGCACTTCCAAGTGTAAAAGCATATCCACTAGTAGACCTCCTGTCATATGCGCTACCTGCCCAATCAGCATCTGTGTAGCCATGTATGTCCAAGCTTTTACCACTCTCATAAAATAAACCATAATGTGCTGTGGTCTTCACATATCTCATGATGCGTCTCACTGCATCCAAATGTGGTTTCCTGGGGCTCTGCATAAACTGGCTCACTAGCCCCACAGCATAACTCAAATCCGGGCGTGTGATAGTCATGTATATGAGACTACCAACCATCTTCCTGTACATAGAAGGATCATCCAATTCCTCGCCATAATCAGCCCGCAACTTCACATTTTGCTCCAATGGTGTACTCATAGGCTTACACCCTGTCATGCCATACTTCGCCAACATATCCACAATGCATATTGGCGCTGTACTAACCAAGTACCTGCATGATCTTTCACCACTTCAATTCCAAGGAAGTATCTCAACTCACCAAGATCTTTCATGTCAAATTGCCCACTCAAAGCTTTCTTGACATGCATCACATCTGCACCATGATCACCTGTGATAATCAAGTCATCCACATAGATGACTAGTAAAAAAATCCCATGCCCTGTCTTCTTCACATAGAGTGAAGAATCTGCTGTAGAAATCTGAAAACCAAGTGAGATAAGATATCTGCTCATCTTATCACTCCAAGCACGAGGTGCTTGCTTTAGACCATACAATGCCTTTTTCAACCTGCATACGTGAGTGGGATATCTAGGGTGTACATACCCTTCTGGCTGTGCCATGTACACTTCCTCTTGTAGATCTCCATTTAGAAATGCATTCTTGACATCCATTTGATGCATTTCCTAGCCATTAGCTCTGCAACCATAGCAATGACTGCTCTCACTGTGCCCATCTTAGCCACTGGACTAAACGTCTCATCATAATCCAATCCTTGGGTCTATGCATAACCCTTTGCTACATATTTCCTTCTCTAGGAAACCTCAACCTTGCCTGCTTCCCAAACTGACAGGCTTCACAAACATGCATATGTCCATCATATTTGAACCTAGGCAATCCATTGACAATGCCTCTTGTTTGCATGTTCTTTAATCTCTGTATATTGACATGTCCAATCCTCTTATGCCACATATCAATGTCCTGTACCACATTTCTGCTCTTTGAGAACATGGCTGATTTTAGCTCAGGAATTCCAGCATCCAGCTTAAACAATCTTCCTTCTTTCTTGCCTTTAGCAATCACTCTACATCCATGTTTGAAATCTTCAACAAAGCATCCATGCTCGTTGAAACAAACCTGTAATCCATGTTCCACCATTTGACCAACTGAGGCCAAGCTTTTAGTGATCGAAGGCACATACAACACATCTGACATAGACTTTGTCTGACCATTGTGCATGACCAATGGTACACTTCCAACATGTGTAATGACATGCTGGGTATCATCACCTGTTTCCACATAGCCTTTTACATCCATAGGCTTCATATACTCAAACCATTCACCATGACATGTTATATGGTTTGATGCTCCTGAGTCCATATACCATGTATCATCATTCTCAGCATTTGTCGTCATAGAACCCACAACATGCTTCATGGCAAACAAATGATTTGCAGTTCCATCATTGCTGTGCTTGATGCATAATTTCCACCACCATGTTGTGCATAGTTTCCACCATAATGACCACCACGTTGTGCTCTTCCCCCTCTCAAATCATGCTGTTTGCGGAAACAATCTCTCGACATATGACCATATTTGCCACAATAATGGCATTCCACATCTTGCATAGAATTTTGTTGGCCTTGCCAACGTCCTCGACCACGAGGGGTACCTCTGCCTCGCTGAGGTGCATATCCACGACCACCTCGAGCACCATATGAAGGCTGAAAATTCTGTTGTGGAGGTTCCTGCCATCCACGACCATTACCACCACGTCCACGTGATGTGAATCTCCCCCTGCCTCTAAAACCTCTCTGCGAGTAGAAAGCCTGATTTCTGCCATCATCATGGCTAGTAGATGCATCCAGAAATGAATCACTGAGCTTGATTTCCTCAACCAGCAAGAGTGAAACCAACTCATCGAAGTCGGGTAGACCTGTACTCCTCACTGAGATAGATGTATCAAAGGATTTGTATTCCTTGCCAAGACCACGCAAGGTAATATCCACCAAATCATCATCAGGCATGGGGGCATTTATTGTGGCCAATGCATCTGCAAACTTCTTGATTTCTTGCACATAATCATGTATGCTCCTTTTATTCCTTTTCACATTATGGATCTGCTGTCGCAAAACTAAGACTTGCGAGCACTCGTATCTGTATCAAACATCTTGACCAAAGTATCCCATGCATCTTTGGGATTCTCAGCATCCTGTATGTGTATGAGCATAGCATCAGAAATACATATAGACAAATAATGCAGCACTTTGAATGCTCTCTCTGACCATTGCTTATGAGCAATAAGTTGCTGCTGTGTAGGTTGCCGAGGTAGCTCAGGTTCAGGCTCAGCACCTGTAATGAGATTCCAAAATCCTTTCCCTTTCAAGAAACTCTTTATCCTGTACTTCCATGCCTGGAAGTTCTTCCTATCCAGCTTTTCACCAACAATCTGAACTGGATTGTCCGACATGTTTGCTCAATGCATACACCTTCCGCACACTTCAAATCTGTAAATGAGCCTTCCTCAGCTCAACCACACTCCAATGAATGTTCCAGATACTCCAAGGTAGCCAACAAACTCCAAATTTGATGTAGAAAATCAACCTATAATCATCCAAGATGAGCTGACTCACTCAGTGCGGGATACCCTGAATTGACATGCCTTCCAAGGCTCCAGATCACAATGTAATGGTGCAATCAAGTATGGGTAACTTGAATTGACACCTAATAAACCTCAATGTTGAGTATCAACACCATCTGACATGTGTACATATCAATTTTTGAAAACCCCTTTCTCTATTTTTGGAAAAACCAGAAAAACCAGTAGAAAATTTGCTCTAATTCCTTCAATATTTGTCCAAATTGAGCAACCAGGCATTCATTAGCTTAGCATTAGTGTCCATCAACTCCATGTAAGAGGAATTTATCCTATTGTAAAAGACCAAGGATTAATTGCTCGATTAAAAATGCTCTGTTTCTCTGCAACCAGTGGACAGCCTGTTTTAATCAGCTCATTCCCAGCTTAATTAAGCATCATTGACCAAACAAATCACATAGCCCTCTTCTCCAAAGTGTAAAGCATCCAATTTCTAAAGCAAACTTGAAATATGTCAAGCAACCAATGATTAATTGGCCTCCTCGCTCCAAGATGAACACAATTCTGCCCTGTTTTCACTGTCTGGCTGCGCCGCCTGCTGTAGGGCCCTTTGGGAGTGATTGAAGTGCTATTTGATGAGGGTATTGAGTTCCCAACACACCTAGGCATATGTGCAATCCATCAATGCTTTGATTTTTACCAAATACATGCTCCAATTTCATCAATTTTTGGCTTCCTTTTCTCTGTTTTGTGTGAGCTCAAAAACCAGAGATTTTCATACATTCAAATGCTTCCAAAATGCTCCAAAATCACAATAGATCTTGCATAAGAGTTGCCATTACATCTCTCATTGTCAGATACATGTTTTCTTTGCCAGATTTACATGTATTTCCACCATACATTAATGTTGCCAAGCTTTAATGGAAAGCTTCAAAAACCAGAATTTTTCTTTGCTTTGATTTGCTCTATTTTGCTTTGCTTTTGCCTGTATCACCTACAATCCGCTCAAGGATGTTTAGAAGACCTTACCCGGTAGGCCAAGCTCTCAGATCTGATAGTATTTGGTGTGCTCCAAGCTTCACAACTCCAATGGCAAGCTTCACAGCTTCTCTTCACAGCTTCTTCTCCCTCTTCTCTTCACTCACTCATAAACCCTAATAAACAGCACAAGGCTCTGATACCATGTTGAAAGAACGGTAGAGGAGGAGGAGACGCACACACAGGAGCAAACCCTAATGTATATTGCAAACCCTAACCAAAGAGGGAAGCCATGTCCACTCTCACACAAAGCATAATGCACTAATCCATAATCCACACAACACACAATGAGTTGTGTCCACACTCTACTAACCCTAGCTAATGTCCACACACTATGACCAGCTGGACACGCGGTCATTTATGTCTCACACCATGTTCCTACCTAATTTGCCAGCACATAGCATAGCTGGCTCACACTGACATCGAGCTTGAATCTCAACAATAGGATTAGAGCAATCGCCTCCTCGGTGTGACAACGAGTGCGGGAGGACAACGATGACGAGCGGCTATGGTGGAGCTCTTGAGGCATGCTCGAGCTTAGCGGATAGGCAACTTCCCATGACACGTTAGGGTAGGGTTTCTGTAACATCTTTGGCGTTGTTACCAAGGATCGCCAATCCGCTACTTGTCTACACCATATTTGATTTGAATCCCATGGAGCCTCTCTAGCCTGCCGGTGCCAGGTAAGCTCTTTGGCATGTGGTTTTTTGATATTTTAATATTTTGCTTGGTTGTTTTTCATGTATAGCTTTGTGTTTAGAGTATGATCACTACTCGTTTGAGTGAAAAAACTTGAGATTTGGGTGATTAGAGAGCCTAATCAAGAGGGTTTTTACTTAAACTTAGATTGTTTTTCTTAATTTTTAGCTTAATATTTTTTCTTTTACTTAATCCCTTTGCATAGCTAGATTAGCATTACTAGATAGAATACTAATTAAATAAAAAACATAAACTCTCTTAATTTTCACTAATTATCACTAATCTATTGGTTAGTGTGATTAGTGGACTTAAAGAGAGAAAAACCAAAAAATTAAACCTAATTACTTGTAATTAGACTCTTTGGATTAGCATAAACATTGCTAATCTACCTATTGAATCCCCATGCTTAAACTCCTTCACTAATTAGAAGTAATTAGAGGGTAAAAAAGAGAGTTAAGGAGTGATTAATAGTGGGATTAAGAAAAATTAATTTTTAGTTAAGTTAGATTACCTCTAAATTAGTCAAAAACCACTAATTTAGAGGCAACCTTTAACTTTAGCCTTTTTCCACCTACTTGCATTAATAAAGGGATCTCAGTTGTCCTCACTCACTTCCCTCCGATTTGAAATTCAATTTCAAATTTCAAATTTCAAATGCAAACTTCAAACTCAAATTTCAAATTCAAATTCCAACTTGCCACACGACCGTTCCACATTTGCCACGATCATACCAACCTAAAGCCACGGGCGTACGCTTGTAAGCATATGGCCATACCCATTTTTTTTTTTGCCACGATCGTTCTACAATTAACGTGGCCAGTCCATACTAAAGCCATTTGCGTATGCTTGTAAGCTTATGACCGTACCCAAAAAAAAATTTAAATTTTTTTTTAACCACGCCGTTCCATACTAAAGCCACAGGCATACACTTGTAAGCGTACGGATGTAACAAACCTAGAATGTTTTTTTCTTTTTTTAAATCAAAATTTTCAAGATTCCAAATCTTTAGAGGTGCTTTTGGTCTACCTTCCTGACTCACTAGGGTCATTTTTACACGTATAAAATGCCTCAAAAGACCACTTTTAACCTTATGGGTGCGTTCACGTGTAAGGCAAAAGTGAACTAAAACTCTTATTTCGGGCTTGCGCACATAGCATTGAAGCTTTTCTAGGCTTCACTGCACACCATGGACACCTTTTGGTCATGGTTGCATGCCCCCAATGCCTCCATTCCATTCGGTGCGCAGCACCCTGGCCTCAATTACACATTCACATGTGGTCGCCAATATGCCACACATGTTTGGCCATGTGGGTGAAAAACTTTTAGATTAGCCCTCATCTAGTAGTGGGTCCCCTCCATACCTTCACCCCAACATGGATAGCCGCCCTGCGCATACTCATGTACAACCGCCGCAGATTTATTCCTATCCCCCACCCTTGCACCACCTCCCCTTATGCGACAACTTGACATTCCAAGCTTAGCACATGCTTTAGGAAGGGGAGTGTGACAACACTTGCACCCACAAACATCACATACAAAACCTATGTGGGAAAAACAATTCAAACTCCGAGACTCCACAGAGGTCTTTAACCAAATCTATCAGGCATTTGAAATTTTCAATGCAGCCAAAGTCCATCTCCTTGGACTTAGCCTTGAAGGCAAGGTTGTGCAATGGTTCCAATCCCTAGACCCTCGGCACAAAGGAACTTTCAAAGCAGTGAGAGAGGCCTTCATACTTGGCTTTGCACCCTATGGGCCCAAATGGAGCCCTATCATCCAACTGTTCCGATTGGAACAAGAACCTGAGAAAACATTACTACCTTGATTCACGTTGTGAAGAAGGGAAAATTGAGTGACAAGCACTTAATGGATCGTTTCCTATTGCGGTTGCACAATCCAAGGCTACACGACCACATGTTAGTCAAGGACCCCTCCACCTTTGATCAAGCCTGCAAATGGGCAATCTTTCTCGATGACAACACGCAAGAAAGCCATTCCATGCAATTGGCCACCATGCCAATCAATGACCACCCCAAGATCATTTGTAACATTACCCTTCCCTCCTCTCCTGGGCACCATGCATTACAGCTGGCACCACCCCCAACTAACTACACACACCCACCAGTGCCTCCAAGACCTTCTCTAATGTCCATATTTCCATTCCAACCCTTGCCTCTCTAGGAAAACCCCATTGCTCTCATGGAAAGACTTAAACCAGTTCCATCATTCAAGCCTTGGTGCCGCCCATGCGCTCCGCCACCCTCGCGGTACCCATAGCACATCATCCTCCTTTGTCGGTGCCTCACATGGACCCTAAACCAACTTATGGACACTATAGGTGCACCTGTATAGGGAAATCCCCTCTTCTGTGTTTCCTTAGCCAAGGATCCCATAGAGTGGCTGAATTCCCTCAAAAGAAATGCCTGCCAGTGACACCACAATGTCATAGTTGTGGAATTGATCATTACTTCAATCAACATGGGAAGATTTTGACCACCCCATTGAATATCGTCACATGATTGTAGGCCAAGCTAAAGAAGGCCGCATCACAAAAGAAACAACGCTCTAAGCATGTTGTCCATAGAGACAATCGGGTTAGCATCCACTTTGGCTCAACAAAGACCACATCCTCCTCCTTTGGGAGAGCAATGATCGTGCCGAACTGCCACTCCCCCATGTAGCCCATTAAAAACACACCAAATGGGAAAAATGGTTGGCAACATATCCCAATGCCATCCTTGAGAAGCAACGTCTTCATCAAGAGGCCCAAGCACTGGTAGAGCAATACCAGGATCAACTTGAACTGCCACCCATTTTTGTAACCTTTGACCAGTGCTTAAGTGCACGCCGTCCCCCATTGAACCTCAACTTCCACAACCGGTAAGGTAGGAGCCCCTGCAACTGCTCCAGCTCACTGAGGAAGATCCGTTTGCCAACATGATGTTGACAAACAATGATTTTTCCCCTCATGCTCCTCCTCATCCTCTAAGGCCTATTCCACAAACGGCCAAGAAAAAATCCCACGTTCACATGAAACAACTCAATGCAAACAATGACATAGAGTTCGACAGTGACTCATGAGGTCCGCAAAACAAATTTGCTGAGGTATTGTATCCTCCTACTGCAACCAACTCGCAACCGCCACACCTATCAAATAAGGACCAAATTGAACTTCCATATACTATTGTTTGACCACCTTATGATCAAGGCCCCGCCCCTCCAGAAGCTCCTACTCTCATCAATGCAACATGGCCAGCCTCTTTGCCTTCCTTTCCTCCCAAATCCAAATTCCCATAGGAACCTTGTTAAAAGGTAGTCCAAATTTATAGAATGACCTTGGGGATTGGATGGAATGCAAACTACAAGCTTCTGTGGAGGAGGGTGCTACCTCAAATTCCTCACATGAATCTGAGCCCCATCATCCAGACTTAGACCATCACCACAACCCACAACCCAAAGGCGCACCCACAAAATTCTTGTCGATGCACTGGGACAATACTTTGAAGGTGATGACACCAATGTAGCTTTTCCCATTGTAGCTTTTCCCATTTCCTATAATGAACATGTGGTCAAAGGCATCCTGGATGGAGGTTCTAGTGTAAGCATCCTCACACAAACATGTTGGGAAAACTGGGGCCCTTGATCCCACTACATTGGTGAATCAGATCAAGCTTTGCAGAAGAGAAATTTGCAAAAACCCTAGACATAGCACATGACCTCAAGGTCAAAGTCTGTGACATGACATTCTACCTCACATTTGTCATCATGGACTTTCGTAATGCCGCCTATGATGCCATCTTGGGTCGACCCTTTATGAGACAAACCCGACTAATCCATGACTGGGACATACATCATGTCTACCTCCACAAAGGGTCTCAAACACTTAAGGTCAATTTATATACCTGGCACTCACATCCCATGTCCAAATCTCCCTTTGCTGAAGACCACCACCAAGAGAAATGATCTCTTGGTTTGCGATGCTTGTCTCATCATGCCATGCCATGCATGACAGCTTCTATCAAGAGTGAAGAAGTTGACCATGACTGGCTGAAAATCCGTGCGACACTTGACACCCTCCCAGATCGCAAACTCGACACAATTTGTGCTCCCAAATGGCCAGGCCATTCTTGAACCCTACAAGGCCATTACCTTGCTTAACACCCTCAGTGTAAGTGTAGCTCCTCAACTTGAAACAAACACCCTATAGGTCTGGATAGATTTTCTCTTTGGTAGAAATATGTAAAGAAAATGTGCCTTGTTGTCACCCACAGCTAGCCACAATCTTTTGCCTTGGGAAACATGGGTCTCTTTGGGCAAACCATCTCTTAAAATTGTCCATGCCAAAATTTAATTTCTTAGTGACCAACACATACAAAGCCTTGGGTCCTTTATAGAAACTATACATACTGTCTCTAACCCATTGTCTTGTAAGTTCTATGTGGTTCCCATAGGTAATATCCAAGAAGTAGTCATCCTTGGAGGAAGCTGGGTCCAGAACGCTACAAGTACAATCAACCTAGCTAACAACACAACTACCCTCAAGCTTCCTCCACAGCAAGGTAACAATGATCCTTTAGGACGGGGAGTGCCTCGAATCTAATCCTCTATCCCCACATTAGGAAATTTTTGAGCTCATTTTGGGGCCCTGTAAGGAAGTTTGACCGGAATATTCCCTCCAAAAAGGGGCACTGGGGATAAAATTTTTGCAAACAAACTCCAAATTTGTCGGACCTCACATATTTAGATTCTACTCTTCAAAAGCTATCCATTGATATATAACACGATAGGGTTCGGAGAAGGGACAAGATAGATACCTAGAAGATTCCTTTTTGCCTAGGAAAGATTCACGTTACACCTAGAAGATTCCTTTTTGCCTAGGAAAGATTCACGTAACGTGAATCTTTCCTAGGCAAAAAGGAATCTTCTAGGTATCTATCTTGTCCCTTCTCCGAACCCTATCGTGTTATATATCAATGGATAGCTTTTGAAGAGTAGAATCTAAATATGTGAGGTCCGACAAATTTGGAGTTTGTTTGCAAAAATTTTATCCCCAGTGCTCCTTTTTGGAGGGAATATTCCGGTCAAACTTCCTTACAGGGCCCCAAAATGAGCTCAAAAATTTCCTAATGCCAATGGCTTCCACAAAAGGTATTCTCACACACCCCCACAATAACTAGTAAGCCTTCCACCACCCCTAAACTACCACCAGACCTCAACCCACCAAGCATATGGATTGGACTCTCAACCACGAATGGTCTACAATGGTGGCAAGCCCACAAGTATCCTATGGCACCAATATCATATTTCAGAGGCGTGGAAATCTCTTGGAACACCCACACTAACAAAATAAGACAATTACATTCAATTATCACACGAAATGCGTTTAATGAGTGTTGGGTCTTTCATTCCTAAAATTTCTACTGGAAATAACTAGTTGGAGTGCAGATTCCATGTTATTGATGTAAGAGCACTCCAAGGCCGGATTATCATTAGAAAAGAGTGAATTGATGCCACTTATTGCCAAATCAATCAATGTGAGAAGACGGCCACCATGGAAATCAATGGCCAAAAGGCCACAGTCCTCTTGTGTCCCCAAGAGGAAATCATACACACACCCTCGCCCCCACGACTATCCTCATCCTACCCCATCCTCATCACTAGTAGCAGTCTTCCCTGTCCCCACACCCCATGACTCACCAAAACCGGTCGATCTTCCATTGTCGACACCATTCACCAATGACAATCAAGCCTCATCCTTGACATTTCCCCTCAACTCTACAAACTTGACCACCCACATTGCAAGAACCCCGACCTCATATCTTTATCATGACAATCAATGGTGGGTGACCAAGAATCTTCTTGCTGCCTCAGGGATTCTACGATGGCTACACAAAACTATGGATACCCAAATGGCCATTTATAAAACCTAAGCGCAAAAGGCCAACTAAGCCAACAAAAACCAGCCCTAAGCCCAAGCTCCAATGTTGGCTAGTCCCTAATTGCCTGTTATTACGAGCACAAGGTTACTATGAAGGCAACACTTGCCTTTGGCTACCCAAGAGTGTTGTCTCTGTGCTCCTCCATCACAACTACTCCCCACCAAGAAGCTGCAACAAAGAGCCCCCCCACAAGCATAACAAAGCCAATAATACTGGATGCCTACTAATGTGCTCAACACACAAGGCTTCCCATGAAGGCAACACACACCTATGTCTCCCCAAGCCACAATCAAAAGTCTCTCCTCTGTGTTGACAACCACATCACAGCTCAAAGCCTCACTGACAAAAAAGCCGAAAGCCTCGACAACCATTGGAGATTCGTCACTCGTCAGCAAAATGATGGGTGTCCACACGCCTCTTAGTCACCCAAGGCTTCAATGACGACTCCATAATTTGGCTCCCATAGCGAAACCCTGAGCAGTTTGCCCACACCTCACCGCCCAAGATAGTACTTGTCCAATTAACAAAGATGGTTTGGGCAGGTAAGTCCCCTCCTCCTCAACAAAATCCTATAGACTTGCCCACACCCAACCCATGGGCACTCAAAGGCTCAATTTGCCCACCCCTTTTTCCCAATGGAGCCTCCTTCACGAAGCTCCACCCTGCCCCTCGACTTCATCTCACCAAACCTAGGGGCAGTGCTACAAATGGCTGAGCTTCTCCAACCACTCAAAAGATAAACTCAAAGCTAAGCTAAAAAATCGAGCCACATGGGCCACTCAGTACAAAACCCTCTTTAGTGGTGCTGACCAATAAACACATGTCAAAAAAGAAAAAAGAAAGAAAGAAAAAAGAGAGTCTCTAGTTGATTAGGATCTAGGTGATTAGGACCATGGGCCCACCTTTTGCGCTCGCCCATGTACAACACTTGCAAATCTCACTAGGCTTTGTCCTATGTGCACACACCGCACAAAGCTTCATTATCGGCAGAGCCATCCGGGTACGTCTTTGGATGGGAAGACCATGGTGGGCGTAAGCCTGGTGGTATGACCCATCGCGCTTGGATCTTCACTACAAGAGTAGAAACCCGTAGCGACCCTTACGGGGTCGCTACAGAAGTCGTTCCAAAGGTCGCTCTTGACCATCGTTTAAACGACCTCTATAGCGACGTTTTTGAGATGCATAAACGACGCTTTTTGGGTGGCATAAACCACGTTTTGAGGGTGGCATATACATCACGTTTGGGTGGCATAAACGACGTTTCGAGGGTAGCATAAACCACGTTGTTAGGTGGCATAAACGATGCCGCGAAGGTGGCATAAACGACCCTATTTGAGTGGCATAAACACCCAAGTTTGGGTGGCATAAGCGACCCAATTTGTATTATTTTTTTAAGCCGTTGGGGTCACTTAAAAGACCTTTGTTCTGAACGTTTTTTTTTAGCCGATGCGCATTCTCTCTCTCTCTCTCTCTCTCTCTCTCTCTCATACACATTATCTCCACTTGTGTCTCTTGCACACATGTTCTCTCTCTCTCTTTCTCCCTCTCTCTCTCTCTCTCACACACACACTTCACATAAACATTAGTCTCTCTCTCTCTCTCACACATACACACACACTTCATGTAAACATTGGTCTCTCTCTCTCTCTCTCTCTCTCTCTCTCTCTCTCTCTCTCTCTCATACACACTTGTCTCTTTATCACACACACATCTGTACGTATACAAACATCATAAAAAATCTCTCTTTCTCTCTCTCTCTCACACACACACACACATACGCACGCGCATTCGTGTATGACAAAAGACCCAAGAATCGACATACATCGACTTTTGAAAAAGCAATGGCCGACATCGATTATGGTAAGTATAAATTAAATTTTGCAATCAATTAACATTTAAATCTGTAGATTTGGGAGGTAGACACTTCAAGAAATGCTTGATAGATGTAACACATGTGCATCATGGCCAAAAACACACATACATAAAGAAAATGTTAATGAAAGATCGCCATCATTCTGAATGAGCGACTATATGTACCAAAAAATTATGTCTACAAACTTAGCACTAAATGGCTCTATCATTAATCAGAGTCATCGGAGGAAGAGTCCTCCTCTTGTACATTCTTGGGTGGTTGCGATGATAACCCTGCTGCTACCTATCGAGCAACCTCGTCCATGTTGTTCTCACCATGTTGCTCCTGCAATTAAAAATGTCTATTAGCTATTTGAGTATAAAAAACCACATAACATATAACACATGCAGATCTTGATTGGCATAAAATAATATTTGATAAAATTACTTACAAAAGCATCGGGTGTCAGCATCTCCTTCTATAGTGCTTTGTAGCCGTAAATTGTGGCTCTCCATATCTCGTCTGCAGATGGTGCTCGACCATAATCCTTTCTCTGTCATTTAAACATTGCATATATATAAGTAAGAAGTGAATTGAATGCATATGAGATCATAGATACATGGATACATATATATATATATATATATATATATATATATATATATATATAGACATATATATACAAATACCTATAGATAGACGAACAAAAAATTTGTGCACTTACAAAGAGTGCTCAAAAGCCACTAGAGCCCATCCGGCCAAGCCGAGAGGTGTGCCCTGACTGGACACGAGCCTGTGCTGCCTCCTGCAAATTAAATGCGCTTTTATATGAATATATAATTAATGCTATTCGAGAAGTACCTATCATATGCATTGAGTGAATTAACTTTGTGTACCTTCTGTTGAGGCCATGTCACTCTCAAGTGAATCTCTTTCCTGAAGTGCCGCCAAGAATCTCTGCACATCGCAGGTGGGCGTGTATGCTCAGGGGACGGCCGCAAATTTCCTAAGCATTTAACAACAGTGTGTTATTACAAGGTTTCACAATTTACGATCAATAAACATATAGATGGATATATAAACACATATACATAGGTAGGTGGATAGATAAATAGATAAATGTAGCGGTCTGTATGCACTATGGATGCTCAACTGGGTGCATTTGGAGAGCATACTGGCTCTCCGAATGGACCAATTGCACATCCATAGTGCATACGGACCGGCCGACGGTCCGTATATGCTATGCTAACGCATTTGGGTGCATGTCAATTACACCTTGAAGAACTATTTTGTGCAAGGTTACTGTAAGCCTCTAATATGGACATAAGTACAATAAGAAGGTATGATTACAAATTAACTAGTTTCTGCTGAGGGAAGAACATTATTCCTAACCTGGGGATAAGAAAATATGCATTGTGCGCTACCATAGCATTTACAAACACTTCTAGGATGATTTTGTATGTGTATTATTTTTGTTCAAGTTTTCTTTGATTTTTAATGATATTAATATGACATTAATATTTTATGAATGCAAATTCCGGGTCATCCTCTAGGACACCACCTCCTCCCACTCTTCCTGTGCATCCATCTATAGTTGCGAGAGGAGATGGTTCCTCTTCTTCCACATCATCTACGACACTAGGTGACTCACAAACATATTACGTTGAAAGAATCCCATGTTGGTGTGCAGCATGACATGGCACTCATCGTCGACGACGAATGCGACGCATATGTTTTGTCCATATGGCAGTATGGTCCATGTCCTGATATGCCACCGCAAGAGGAACGGGAGCATCCCATGGTAAGTGATGTCATTTTAGAACTATGTATAAATTCATATCCAAGTTTACTCTGCACTATTAATCGTGTTCCATGTGTGTCTCACCCTTCATATAATCAACAATGATGCATTATTCAGCACGTACCAATTCTACATCCTCGATTTCATGAGGATTGTGATTGAAGACCATGGAATTGATCCTTCATTCCTTCCACGCACACGATATGGTCAAGCTATTTTTCAATTGCAAATGGAGGCATCATCAACTTCTTTGCCCTCGGTGCCCAATCAGAGACATTGGTGGGTGATCATCCATTGCCTGATCGTCTTCTATCTCTCATTCAAACGTACGATCGTAGATGCTATGGAGGATGGTTGGAAGCAGCCCTTCCAGCAGACGGAGAGGTTTTCAGCTTTTGGGGTGCTCGATATGTGATTGCACCATCTACCATTCCCAATGGTGGATGAGGTCTCTTTATTGCACAGGATTTACGCGTGCTCGCAAACTCAGAGGTGACTCTTATGTCATTTTGTGGGCCCATTTATGGTTGGGGCGCATGGCATGCACTTGTTTGCATTATCAGAAGTATGACAACATATGGGCTTTGTGCTAATGCGGCCTCACTCACCGAAAGAAACATTAGATATAATTGTGGATCGCGGCTTTATATTGATGAAAGACCCTATGCTCAAGGAAATATAGCAGGGCTAATCAATAGTAGTAGAGGGAGAAATGAGAGAATAAATTATAACTTTATGGAGTGTGAGAATAGTCACGAGCCATGTTATATGATTAGAGATGTACCCATATATATAGTAGTGTGTGCTACAAGATCATTACAAGCTGGCGAGGAATTATTTGTAAATTATGGATGGCGTCGGCCATCACCAGCCCCTCTTTGAGAATGAAATTTGAGATAAAGTGTCAGCCTCTTAAATTATGTATGTTTCAAATAATGTATCCAGCTTTGTAGCCCAATCAGCATTTAATTTTGACAAATATTTGATGATATATTTCATTGTCTCGTCAGTAATCTCTTAGTAATACAACTAAGGGTATTTTAGTGTCTTGTCTAAGGCTATCTTGAGTATAGATTTTTGCTGTTAATATGCTTGAATTGTGTTGTAAAAAGGGTTTTAATGTTATGATTATATCACTTAATAATTTGATTGTTGTTACTTTAAATCATTTCTTCATGTAGACTATGTTTATACATGCAGTGTTCAGATGTTGAGGGTGTCTAGCTCTCACCGAAGTCACCATATCTTGCCAGAGGAGTACATGAGGCTTTTACGTACACAAGATCCAAGTACATATCAACGACTTAGAGATGAGTACAATGCAAAATGCAGAGAAAAAGCGACCAATGAGGGACATGTTGATGATGACATCAATGAGTTTATCGACGATTGGTTCCAAGCAAGTAGTGAAGAAGAAACTTATCCGCATGAAAATTTTCTACGAGAAGAAGCTTCAAGGCCCATCTACGATGGTGCATCCATATCAAGATTGAGTGTGACCTTACTCATCTTGAATCTCCAAACACGCTACCAACAATGGAGTAATGCATCGATTTCTGCATTACTATCGTAAGTTATATTTGTATTTTGTTTGCATAAAAATAATGGCTCTCAATCACTTTTGTGCTCATTAAATATTTACAATTGAGTGGTAGGCTTCTTTCGAACAAGATTCTACCATCAAACAATGTGATCCCAAAGTCGAGGGATGAGGCAAAGAAAATGATCGCATCCCTTGGACTCGAATACAACACAATTCATGCATGTGTCAATGATTGCATTTTGTATCGTGGAGAGTATGAAAATGCAACCACTTGTCCCAAATTGGGTGTTGCTTGTTTCAAGGCAAGAACCTTGAATGTCCCTATGAAAGTTCTGCGACACTTTCCCTTGGCACCATGAGTTGAACACATCTTTTGCAGCCCCGAAATAGCCAAGCTTATGGATTGGAGTTCGAGAAATGCAAGTATAGACGGAGTCATGAGGATTCCAAGCGATAGCAAAGCATTTAAGCATATCGATGCTACATGGCCAGAGTTTCATTGGGAGCCTCGCCATATAAAATTTGGAGTTGGCTTGGATGGAATCAATCCCTTTTCCATGCGATCGAGCAAGTGGTCAACTTGGCCCGTAGTTCTTATCAACTACAACATCCCACCATTCATGTCAATTAAGAAAGAGCATTTAATATTATCTTTGTTGATTCCTGGTATGTGACAAATATTCTCATTTCTAAATAGCACACTCATTTCTATTTGAAAAATGTCAAATTTAAACGATGCATCAATGTAGGGAAGCGGCAAGTTAAAGACATCAACGTATATCTTGCACCGCTCATTGATGACTTGCAACAAATATGGAAAGGAGTAAATGTTATTGATATGTCAAAACCTGTGGGTAATAGAAGTTTCAAGGTTCGTGGCATTTTAGCATGGACAATACATGACTATCCTGCCTATGGCTTTGCATCAGGTACAGCAGGGCTCTTTAGTTGTTTGTTTGTTTATACAATCAAAAAATTTGGATGTTGAAAACATAAAAACAATTTTTGTTTCTCTCAGGCCTAACAAAGGGTCACAAAGCATGTCCACCATGCGGTGATTGGCTACGCTTCAAATATAGTCGAAGTTTGAGTAAAAATATATACCTTCGACATCGATGATTTCTGCCTCCAGATCATGTGCTACGTTCCAAAGCGAATGCGAGACATTTTAATTGCAAAGTGGAGAATGGACGTTGTCCAACGCGAATGACTCCAAGAGATTGGTACGTCAAGTGGACAAATGGACCTCTAATAGATCCGGAGGCAGAACTTGCAAGTGATAACGATGACGAATATGATTTGCGGCAGTCATCGTCGAGAGGCAAGAAATCAATGGCACAGAATTCCTCCATATGGTATACGCTGGAGTATTGGAAAGATCTAAAAATAACTCATTTGCTTGATCCCATGCACATATTTAAAAATGTTGCATACTCGCTTTGGAATCATCTTGTGGGCTTCAAGGATACAGAGGCTACAAGGGTAGACCTAAAGATTTGCAACTGCAAACGATCACTATGGCCTATAATCAATGAGGAGACAGGAAATATTACTTATTCACAGGCACCATGGGTACTCACAAAGCAAGAGATAAGCATCATCATCAATGAGCGGATACGATGCATACGTACTCCTATGGGCTATGTGCTTCATTGCAAAACATGTTTACCATGGATGATAACTCTCTTTCGGGTCTAAAGACACACGACTGGCATAACTTCATTAAGATATGGTGCCTCTCTAACATGTATCGTCAATTTCTAATGAAGGTGCCATTACATTATCATTTGTTAACACTAGAGCTAATCTGTGTGCAGCACGTCTTACCACTTGTTATCGATGGTTGTTTGACTGAGGGTATTAGGGATGTTATATATCGATTGGGATCATTGACAAGGTATTGACAGTGGAACATCATATTGTTCTTACTTCTTTGTCACAAAAATCTTATGCTAATCACATTGTTTCTCTTTATAGATGGATTACATCCAAAGAGATCGACTCATGTGATATCCCGCAACGAAAGCTAGAGTGTATTGAGTTCCTTTGTCTAATGGAGAAGGAGTTACCTACCTCCTTTTTTGACATTCAAGTCCATGTTATGATCCATCTCCTTTGTCTGATGGAGAAGGAGTTACCTACCTCCTTTTTTGACATTCAAGTCCATGTTATGATCCATCTCGTTGAAGAGATAGACATTGCTGGGACCGTGAGTACACGATGGATGTTCTGGGTTGAAAGGTACATGGGGGTATTGAAAGGATTTGTGCGCCAGCGAGCAAGACCCGAGGGATCCATGGCAGAGGGATGGTTGCTTCACGAGTGCATGTATTATCTATCCGAGTACTTGCAACATGTGGATAACAAAGCTCCTCCTGGTTGGAGAGAAGAATAATCAAACGACGAAACCACAGAGATGTTATGTGGGCAAGGGGTCCCACTAAAGATAAGTGCTGGTTCGATTCCCCTTAGGCTGAGTCCATGTACTATGCGTGTGTGTGTTTTGTCTTAAGTGTTGTGAAAAGAGCTGATCGTGAAGCTAATGCACAATGAGCAGCTGACGTGGCTGATGATATAACTGACGATGCTGATGTGCATCAAGAGCTAAGGTGGCAAATTAGCAACATCTAGTTAGGGTGTGCAAGCATCTAGTTAGCAAGGCTAGACTTGAGAGGTTTCCGAGACAAGTAGGGGAGAGGGTATAAAACTGCTCATACCCTTTATACCTGCTTTATGCTAGAAAGAACTCGCTTCTGCCAGAAGAAGCTGGCCTTTTTGACCAGTAAAGCTGCCCTTTTCCTCAGATGGCGAGGAAGAGCTATGCACAAAAAGAAGAATTGGTGGGCTGATTTGTGTGTGTGTAAGTGCGAGTATGTGAACTTTCTAGAGAACGTTTCAGGTGTTTGACGTTCCAAACTTTCTTTATTTAATTTAACAATAATTCAACCATATTACTCAAAGAAAGAAGTAGACTTGAATAACATAGCCAAGCAAATAATTGTACCATGCATTGTTCCGTCGATGCTTTAGAAGCATTTGCATCTCATGCAATACAGCGGTCTTGTCCCAACCAACGCCGAACTCCTGCGCGAGGATTGCCAACACATATTTCTTATCATTATCATCTTGATCCCTACAATTTGAAAAAAAAGTCACTTTAGGTAGATTTATCATTTGATATCAATGTATACAGAGATTTTAAAAAATACATGAAAGAATTGGACTTATCGCCAGTGGATGTGTATCTTGGGCATGTATGTGTGCACGAGCTCTCTCAAGCGACGACGAAAAAGTGCCCCACCATCTACATACTGCACTCGCCCACTCTGATCCACCTCAATGCTAATGGGCATCGTGCCTGATAGCATGCGAAGCTCCGAGGTGGCAGGTGGAGGTGCAGAAGGAGGCACACATGGTGAAGGGACTTGTGATGGTGATGGCTGACTACTACTACTACTGTACAAAAAACACATATAATTTTTAAGATTCATTTTGGATGGTTTCATGAAAATTACACCTAGACACGGAGTAGATTAATGCATACCTCAAACGGCGGCGCCTCTGTGCCAAGGGAGTGCCCTCGGCCTGTGTTGGGGTGTGCCGCCACCTCCGGGAATAGGATCCCTCGAAGAGCCCTCTCCAAAGGCTACTGGCCGTACTAGTGTCGAGAGGTGAGTGATGATTAACTCAAGATGGGGTACAGTCATGGCAGCGTACTCAATCATATCCTCCTGGATGGACTCTCTGTCTACCGCCATTTGTCTCAAGATCCTCTTGATGACCATCAAGAGGGGAGCCTTTTCTTGCTCAGCCATAGCTATTTCAAGGAAAAAAATTGTAGTCAACTCATGAGAAAAGAGAGCCAATAGAGATCATGCGTAAAGGACAAGACAGTTATGTGCTTGGGCAAGAACTAAGGAAGTGCTGAAAAAGCCAGCAAGTACACGTCAACTTTTTTCTCAGAGGAAAAGTCGTGAAACCAAGGTGCACGGAGGCCAGCCAAAAGCTACTCTACCCCCAGGTTATGCTCAAGTGATGCGTGGACTGCCCCTTTTATGTTCCCCTACTACTCTTGCTTTTATTTACAATATGCTCTAAAAATAACAAGCATGCATTCTAAAAAAAACGCAGCTCTTTAGATCCCCACGCCTCAGCTGCCATGGTTGAGCCTGATGCTCATCATGTACATGATGTACATAGACTTCATGTTTACCATGTCCAAGAAGTACATGGTCTTCTTCCTCGCGCTCCAGCACTATAGCTGCTCTAGGTTCCAATTGTGCAAGATGCACCATGTGTACATGCTCTCTCTTAGTTCCATGTGTGCTGGCCCTTCATCCTGTATAAAAGATGTCACCAACCTGTATTAATCAAATTTAATACATACATTAAGGACAATTACCAGAAGAACCATGGATGGACACCAGAAGCTCCTAAGCTATTTAGTGAGAGGTAGTCCTAAAGATATTGTAAGGCTCTGATATTAGCACAAGTACAGCGAGATGGTATGGCTACAAGTAGCTAGTGAAGGATAGATAAGTTCAATACCAGCCAGCTGTGGATTGCTGTGGATTAACTCCTCGCAGCTTGCTGTGGATTAACTCTTCTATAATTTCCTAAGTATGGAAACCTAAAGGCCACTAGGGCAGCCCATGTCCCTAAGGCATATGATAGAGAGAGAGAGAGAGAGAGAGAGAGAGAGAGCATAAGGGCTAGGGGTGCGTGTTAGAGCTAGATCTAACCTACAAAGGAAATCACACACCAAAACTGGCTAAGGTCATTTATATCAGCAGAAAGGCATATGCCAAAAGTGAATCGCAGCTCTAAAAGTGAGGAGAAAGGCTCCTTTTTCTCATCGCAAAAGGAAGGAGGCCAGCCAAGCTGAGAATCGCCTTTAGACACCCCCTCCGCCGGCCCCCCCCGGAGCCGTGCCCGAACACCCCCCGGAGGCCGAACACCCCCCGGCCCCCGCGGTGCCGTGACCGAACACCCTCCCCCGGCCCTCGCGGTGCCGTGCCCGAACACGCTCCCCAATCCCTACGGTGCCGTGCCCGAACACCCCCCGACCGGCCCCACTGTGCCGTGCCCTGAACACCCTCCCCCGACCCCCACGGAGCCGTGCCGTGCCATCACCCCGATGAGCCCAAACACCCTCCCCGGCCCCCGCGGTGCCATGCCCGAACACCCCCCGGAGCCGTGCCCTCACGCCCCTCCCCTCGGTTGGCCCCCCTGGAGCCGTGCCCCCCCGTGCCCTCACATTCCCCGGTGCCATGCCCTCACGCCCCCCCGACCGGCCCCCCCGGTGTCGTGCCCGAACACCCTCCCCGGCCCCCCGGAGCCGTGTCCTCACGTCCCCGGCCCCCGTGTGGTGCCATGCCCGAACACCCTCCCCGGCCCTGCTGTCTGGAGCCGTGCCCTCACGCCCCCGGCCCCCGCAGAGCCGTGCCCGAACACCCCCCGGCCCCCGCGGTGCCATGCCCGAACACCCTCCCCGGCCCTGCTGGAGCCGTGCCCTCACGCCCCCGGCCCCCGCGGAGCCGTGCCCGAACACCCCTCCCCGGCCGGCCCCCCGGAGCCGTGCCATCATGGCCCCCAACCCCCCCGCAGTGCCGTGCCATCGCGCCCCCCCTCGTGCCGCGCGGTGCCGTCATGCCCCATAGCCCCCCCTCGCGTCGTGCGGTGCCGTCATGCCCCTCGGCCCCTCGGGTGTCGTGCGGTGCCGTCATGCCCCACAGCCCCCCGGGTGTCGTGCCATCACGCCCCGCAGCCCCCCCGGGCCGTGCCGTCATGCCCCCGGAGCCCGCCCCCCCCCCCCGACGGTGCCGTGCCATCATGCCCTACAGCCCGCAGCTCCCCCCCGGTAGTGTCGTGCCATCGTGCCCCCGTAGCCCCCCCGGGCCGTGCCATCACGCCCCATTAGCCCCCCCCTCGCGCTGCGCGGTGCTGTCATGCCCCGCAGTCCGCAGCCCACCCCAACGGTGCTGTGCCGTCGCGCCCTCGCAGCCCCCCCCGGGCCATGCCGTCACGCCCCCGCAACCCCCCCTCGTGCCCCGCGGTGCCGTCATGCCCGCCCCGCAGCCCGTAGTAATCATGAGAACTGGGTTTAACTGTGCAGAAGCGATTAACATGATGTCTGACTGAATGACTGATGGAATGAACATGATCTAAGGCTGGTTACCTTGTAACGCTCTCATACCAAGACTCTATATACTGCGAGAACTGAATGGCAAATGCTGCTAAAACTACTTGGAAATACCTGAGTCACCCCCCTGACCTGCCTGTGGAAACCTTTCACCTACCATCTCCGTCGTTCCTGAAGCTCTGAACCTCCTGAGGCGATGTTGGAGCAAACTTCCGTAACCCCCTGCTCTGCTGCCACTTGAAGCCCAAAACTTATGTCCTCCTTTGATGATGGAAGTCATTCTTTCCCAGAGAGTTCATGGGCAAACATGTATGCCTTGCAGATGCAAGATGGACTGCTAAGATGACTGCTAAGATATCTGCTATGCAAACCATGTGCAACCCTATATGCTATGCAAGAATGCAGATGGATGGGTTACTAATGCATACCTAAGGGAAAATCCCTAAGGGTGGTCTGCAAGATTTTGAGAACTGGGTTTAACTGTGCGGAAGCTATTAACATGATGTCTAACTTAATGACTGATTGAATGAACGTGATCTAAGGCTGGTTACCCTGTAATGCTCTGATACATGTGAGGCTTCGACCGTAGTAATCACAACCTTAGTCTAACTAAACTACACTTAATGATGTTTAAGAGATAGACAAATATGTGTCAATGCAATGCAGCTATATTAGATGATGAATGCGGTTACAATGAGATCCAAAGGGATCTATGCTGTCCTAGATGATGTCTACCCCTGGAAGAGAGGGAAACATGCTGAATAATGATGAAGGATGGCTGAAAGATGGCTGTCCTGACTCCAATGCTCAGTTCCACCACTTGTATGCTGGTATCCCTCTATGTAGGAGTTGGGAAGATGGCTGAATATGCTGATGCGTGGATGCGCTGCTGTTCCCAGCCCTCTTGGTGTAGAAACGCTGAAGGAACACACTGTTGGATGCTGAATTGTATCCCCCTTTGCTCCTAGGAAGGAAAACGCTGAAGAAATCTAGATGTCTATGCTGAAATGATGTGTTTCTTTATATATGGGGAATTGGTGCTGGTTGGCTAGCTTGGCTGCAGTCGGCCAGCTCTGAATATGTTCACGACTGCCATTTAAATGCCATAAATGCTTTAAAGGCTCGTCGGCTGACTTGAATGTTGTCGGCTGCCTCCACAAGCCCCAATGCTTTTGTCTAGATGGTTAGTATGATGCTACAATGCTGAATCCAACCCATACCATGTGGTACATGCTGAAAACATTCATTTAAATGTCCATAAAATGCCAGATAAATCCTGATTAAATGCCTGATGATGCCATGCCATAAAATAATGCCATGTCACTGTACACCTGAATGGTGTGCACATGACAGCAATGGCATGCCACATGGAAGCTCTGGAAGCAGAAGTTTGCGAGGCATAAACAGAGGCAAATTCCCAAATATCACCATTGACATCACATTGAATCACCATCCATCTGCCCCATCACAATCATTGAAGGCAAGCTGGGGCTGCAGTTCATGTCTGACCAATATGCAAAGACCCAAGAAATGCTTAGTACCTGCATAGTGGATATCATAGCCCCCAAAATAGCCAGCCTGCTGGCCAGCCATAGAATGTTGGTTATGTTCTTGCAAACAAAGAATGTCCGGCTACCTGGTTAAAACATAATTCCACACTAGCCTCCACTTAGAAGGATTGCAGAGGCCCTGTACATTAAGAGTGACACAATGGAGTTTGTCAAGCATGAGGATATATACAAAGGAGGAGACCAAGAATATACAACCAAAGAGTGCTTAAGCATCAGCCATCATGGGCTGCAGCCCTTCCTTCCCTGGGTCAAAGGATAGCCCTTCCTCAGACTCACAAACAGGAATGTGTTTTTTGAGAACTCCAACCCAATTGAGAACTGGGGGAGTGGCTGAGGTAGAGGCTTGGCCTGGAGTAGGAGTAGATGCATCCTAGTGGCGAGATTGAAGGGGTCTTTGCCTCAACACCCTCTTGGGCTGTAAAAAATCATCATTATGAGGGGCCTTCTCTTTCTCTTTATCTTTGTCCTTGCCTTTAGCTATGGCTAGCATTTACGAAGCCACTTTCCCAACTTTGGAGGCATTTTTTCCAAATTCTTGGACCCAATATACTCTTGCTTATGAGTCGACTGCCTCCACAAGCCCCAATGCTTTTGTCTAGATGGTCAATATGAGGCTACAATGCTGAATCCAACCCATACCATGTGGTACATGCTGAAAACGTTCATTTAAATGTCCATAAAATGCCTGATAAATCCTGATTAAATGCCTGATGATGCCATGCCATAAAATAATGCCATGTCACTGTACACGTGAATGGTGTGCACGTGACAGCAATGGCATGCCACATGGAAGCTCTGGAAGTAGAAGTTTGCGAGGCATAGATAGAGGCAAATTCCCAAATATCACCATTGACATCACATTGAATCACCATCCATCTACCCCATCACAATCATTGAAGGCAAGCTAGGGCTGCAAATCATGTCTGACCAATATGCAAAGACCCAAGAAATGCTTAGTACCTGCATAGTGGATATCATAGCCCCCAAAATAGCCAGCCTGGCCAGCCATAGAATGTTGGTTATGTTCTTGCAAACAGAGAATGTCCGGCTGCCTGGTTAAAACATAATTCCACACTAGCCTCCACTTAGAAGGATTGCAGAGGCCCTATACATTAAGAGTGACACAATGGAGTTTGTCAAGCATGAGGATATATACAAAGGAGGAGACCAAGAATATACAACCAAAGAGTGCTTAAGCATCAGCCATCATGGGCTGCAGCCCTTCCTTCCTTGGGTCAAAGGATAGCCCTTCCTCAGACTCACAAACAGGAATATGTTTTTGAGAATAGACCGTGGTTGTAGGGAGTCTGCCAAAAAGCCAAAAGTGTTTCCCAAAAAAAGAGTTAGGGAAACGAAGGCGAAGTAACATGGAAATTTTACGGATGAAGGCCTTAGTGTTGGAGCACGTCCAAAACAAATGAGGCACCGTTTCAGAAGGGGCCATGCATCGAAGACAAGAAGCAGATGCAATCCTTCGTTTAGAAATAGTGACAACCACAGATAAGGAACCTGTAAGACAAAGCCATAGGAAAAGCTTTTGCTTCTTGAGAGGCAATTTACTCCTCCATAAATTGCGAAGATTCTTTCGCCACCAAGCAAGTGATTTTGTCATATGCCAAAGAGAATTAGCATGTGAATGAATCCATGGTGATGGCTGGAGGAAAGAGTATGTCGTCCTAACTGTTAGGTCAGAAAGAATAACAGGACGAGACTTTGAGCCCACCGGGTGTAACTACCAATCCTGTAATCTGTCCCTGTTAGATAAAGGAGGGATGGGAAGAAAAGGCTGTAGCAAGTCAGGAATTTTCCTCCAAATGAACCTGTGATGCATGGCTAGTGGATAGGAAGCCATAGCCTGAGGGAAGGAAAGCATTTAACCAGTAGCATCAACAACATCATTTATGCACCTAATCCCCAATTTGCTGAGATTGTATGCCCGAATCGGCTCTTGCAGGGCCGATGGAGAATCAAAAACAGCACTCCAGTAAATGCTTTCCTGCTGAAGGGAATTGGCATGAGACAAAAGGAAGGGTGCCCAATGAGCATGCGAAAGGACCTGTTTCCAATCGCAAATAAGTGAAGTGGCAAAAGGGCAGCCCAGGATAGAACCTACAAATCTGCCCAAAATGACCTCCCAGTGATCAGTGATCCATGCACCATGTGCAGAAGTGCGTAAGGCCGTGCACATGGTTGCAAGCATATGAGTCCATGGCTGCGTCTGACGAAAAAGGTGAGTAGGAGAGGAATTTTCCTTGCCAAGACATGATGCTCAATATTCAGCACATTCAATCCGCCATGCATCCTCAGGGAACAAACTTTTGCCATCCGCATAAGTCTTAAAGCTTTAGCACAGAAGACTTTGTTTTCCATAACAGCTTCATAGCCTGAGACATGAAAGCAGAAGTGTCCTGAGAGGTCTAATGTATCAAAGGCGAATAGTACTGAACATAGGCCATGATAATCGACTGGACAATCTGGAGCCTAACATGGAGTGGCCAGGTGGAGAGCTTCCAGTAGTGGAGCTTGGCATGAAGTTTGTCAAAAATCCACTTGTACCAGCCAATAGGGTAACCAAGATGGCGGACCACATCATAGGGTTGCATAATGTGTCCGGGCCATAAAAGAACATGCCAATTATATAAATGCAGAGGTATGAGGCTGGATTTGTCAAAATTGACATGCAGGCGAGCAGCCATGCCATATATAGAGAGAGTGTCCATAAGAGTCTTCAACTGCTATGGAGAATTTTGCTGCATAAAGAAGGAGTCATCTGCATATGCCTGAGCCATAAAGGGAGGGGCTCCAGGAATCTGTAGACCAATGAGAAGGTCCTGCGCAGTAAGATGATCCAAGTATCTGAGAAGTGGGTGAGTGGCAATGGCATATAAGAGGGCACTGAGTGGACACCCGAGTGGACACCCTTGTCTGACCAAACGACCCAAGGACCAAGATTGAGAAAGATGATTGCCAAGGATGCATTGGGCTGTAGAGCCAGCATACAAGCAGTAGATGACATTAGCCATTTTTGGCCCGAATCCCATCTGAGCCATTGTCTGTGAGATAAAATCCCAGTTGACCGTGTCAAAAGCTTTAGCAAAGTCCACTTGCATAATAAAAACATCCTGGTCAGAATATTTTGCATATTCAATATCCATGAGAGCATTGCAAGTATTATCATGGATCTGCCACCTAGGAACAAAGCCATATTGCAAGGGATGTAGACCCTCATAAAGCACTTGCAACAGGCATCAATGTGATGGGCCTCCAATCCATGAGATGCTCACACAAATTCCGCTTGGGGATGAGTTTAACTATGCCATGCTTCCATGATTGGGGGAGTACTCCTGTATGCCAAGCCTCATTAATCATTTGCAAGATAACACCTTTAAGGTCTTCCCAAAATTGTAAGAAAAATTCCACCGTGAGGCCATCATACCCTGGTGCCTTACCAGTGCTGAGATGGGACAAGGCATCATCAAGCTCCACATCAGTGAGAAAGGCATATCAAGTTTGAGAGCTTCCTATGGATTGAGAATGGGAAGAACATGCTGTAAAAGAGTATCCTGAGCTTGTAATTCGTGCAAAGAAGTGGTAGCAGGGGGTGCAAACAGTTTCTGAAAATAAGAAAAGCATTCATGTTGGAGCTCTGAGAAAGACCGAGTCCACTCACCATCCAGTTTACGGACTTTGAGGCAAGAGGTCTTCCTCCTGGAAGCATGTAACCCTTGAAAGAAAGATTTTGAAGAGCAGCCTGTATCCATGAATTTAGTCATCCTTGCCCGAACCTGCCACTTGGCCAATTTCCGTCGGTCAATAGCTTGCAAGAGAGCTGTTGACTGAGAGAGAGTGTCCATTTGTTGAGAGGAGAGGGGCTGCAATTGGGAATGTGCAATCAAGGAGTGAACTACTGCTTTGGCATGCTGAACTTTAGCTCTCCAGCCAGGCATGAAATTACTCCCATATTCATGAATAGCATGCTGAAGCCTGTCCACAAGGCGTTGCCATGCAAAATTATAGTCAAAATGGACATGGGCTGTAAGAGGAATTATGGCATATCGGATCAATTGTTGAAATTGTGCATGCTGTAGGTATCCTTTATTGATATGTTTCATCCGAATGGAATGTAAAGGCATGTCATCCCAGGGCTACCAAACTGAATATTCAGCCATAAAGGAGCATGGTCAGAGAGACCAAGAGAGTGATCAACCTCAATATGAAGACTGAAATCTATATATTGTTGAGCATGCAGTAAATACCATCTATCCAAGAGAGCCTAGTAGTTAGTAAAGGCATTATGATGATAGGTGTAGCCCACTATTCCAGTGTGCATGGCTGTCCATAAAGCTTGTGCATGTGTCGTGGTGGTAAGTAACTCCTCCCATGATCGCTTTTCAGAAGGGATCATATGAGATCTATGAGTAGTGTTGTCTGATGGCATGGGAGAGTTATTGAAGTCTCCGCCAAGAAGAGCACAAGATGGCCATGGGTAAGAAGCAATTGTGACATGTGAGGCTTTGACCGTAGTAATCACAACCTTAGTCTAATTAAACTGCACTTAATGATGTTTAAGAGATAGACAAATATGTGTCAATGCAATGCAGCTATATTAGATGATGAATGTGGTTACAATGAGATCCAAAGGGATCTATGCTGTCCTAGATGATGTCTACCCCTGGAAGAGAGGGAAACATGCTAAATAATGATGAAGGATGGCTGAAAGATGGCTGTCCTGACTCCAATGCTGAGTTCCGCCACTTGTATGATGCTGGTATCCCTCTATGTAGGAGTTGGGAAGATGGCTGAATATGCTGATGCGTGGATGCGCTGCTGTTCCCAACCCTCTTAGTGTAGAAACGCTGAAGGAACACACTGTTGGATGCTAAATTGTATCCCCCTTTGCTCCTAGGAAGGAAAACACTGAAGAAATCTAGATGTCTATGCTAAAATGATGCGTTTCTTCATATATGGGGAATTGGTGCTGGTCGGCCAGCTTCTAGATGTCTATGCTAAAATGATGCGTTTCTTTATATATGGGGAATTGGTGCTGCAGTCGGCCAGCTCTGAATATGCTCACGACGACCGACTGCCATTTAAATGCCATAAATGCTTTAAAGGCTGGTCGGCTGACTTGAATGCTGTCGGCTGCCTCCACAAGCCCCAATGCTTTTGTCTAGATGGTTAATATGATGATACAATGCTGAATCCAACCCATACCATGTGGTACATGCTGAAAACATTCATTTAAATGTCCATAAAATGCCTGATAAATCTTGATTAAATGCCTGATGATGCCATGCCATTATATAATTCCATGTCACTGTACACCTGAATGGTGTGCACGTGACATTCCCCACTACTAAACTGTTGCTGGGTGGTATACCTGGCAACCTTCGACTCCTCTGTGATCCTTCTCCTCCGAACCGCTGCCCCCTTCTGTCTTCTGCTGTCGGGACTGAGGTCGTCTGTAGGATTGAAATCTTTTGAGCCAAGACTCTATATACTACGGGAACTGAATAGCAAATGCTGCTAAAACTGCTTGGAAATACCTGAGTCACCCCCCTGACCTGCCTGTGGAAACCTTTCACCTACCATCTCCATCGTTCCTGAAGCTCTGAACCTCCTGAGGCAATGTTGGAGCAAACTTCCGTCTTCTGTGGAAGAGAAACCCCCTACTGCTGCCAGTTGAAGCCCAAAACTTATGTCCTCCTTTGATGATGGATGTCATTCTTTCCCAGAGAGTTCATGGGCAAACATGTTTGCCTTGCAGATGCAAGATGGACTGCTAAGATGACTGCTAAGATATCTGCTATGCAAACCATGTGCAACCCTATATCCTGTGCAAGAATGCAGATGGATGGGTTACTAATGCATACCTAAGGGAAAATCCCTAAGGGTGGTCTGCAAGATTTTGAGAACTGGGTTTAAGTGTGCGGAAGCGATTAACATGATGTCTGACTTAATGACTGATGGAATCAACATGATCTAAGGCTGGTTACCCTGTAACGCTCTGATATACCAATGTGACATGTGAGGCTTCGACCGTCGTAATCACAACCTTAGTCTAACTAAACTACACTTAATGATGTTTAAGAGATAGACAAATATGTGTCAATGTAATGCAGCTATATTAGATGATGAATGCGGTTACAATGAGATCCAAAGGGATCTATGCTGTCCTAGATGATGTCTACCCCTGGAAGAGAGGGAAACATGCTAAATAATGATGAAGGATGGCTGAAAGATGGCTATCCCTACTCCAATGCTGAGTTCCACCACTTGTATGCTGGTATCCCTCTATGTAGGAGTTGGGAAGATGGCTGAATATGCTGATGCATGGATGCACTGCTGTTCCCAGCCCTCTTGGTGTAGAAACACTGAAGGAACACACTGTTGGATGCTGAACTGTATCCCCCTTTGCTCCTAGGAAGGAAAACGCTGAAGAGATCCAGATACATCTATGCTGAAATGATGCGTTTCTTTATATATGGGGAATTGGTGCTGGTCGGCTAGCTTGGCTGCAGTCGGCGAGCTCTGAATATGCTCACGACTGATGCCATAAATGCTTTAAAGGCTGGTCGGCTGACTTGAATGCTATCAGCTGCCTCCACAAGCCCCAATGCTTTTGTCTAGATGGTTAATATGATGGTACAATGCTGAATCCAACCCATACCATGTGGTACATGCTGAAAACATTCATTTAAATGTCCATAAAATGCCAGATAAATCTTGATTAAATGCCTGATGATGCCATGCCATAAAATAATGCCATGTCACTGTACACCTGAATGGTGTGCACATGACAGCAATGGCATGCCACATGGAAGCTCTAGAAAGAAGCAGAAGTTTGCGAGGCATAAACAGAGGCAAATTCTCAAATATCACCATTGACATCACATTGAATCACCATCCATCTGCCATCACAATCATTGAAGGAGGCAAGCTGGGGCTGCAGTTCATGTCTGACCAATATGCAAAGACCCAAGAAATGCTTAGTACCTGCATAGTGGATATCATAGCCCCCAAAATAGCCAGCCTGGCCAGCCATAGAATGTTGGTTATGTTCTTGCAAACAGAGAATGTCCGGCTGCCTGGTTAAAACATAATTCCACACTAGCCTCCACTTAGAAGGATTGCAGAGGCCCTATACATTAAGAGTGACACAATGGAGTTTGTCAAGCATGAGGATATATACAAAGGAGGAGACCAAGAATATACAACCAAAGAGTGCTTAAGCGTCAGCCATCACGGGCTGCAGCCCTTCCTTCCCTGGGTCAAAGGATAGCCCTTCCTCAGACTCACAAACAGGAATGTGTTTTTTGAGAACTCCAACCCAATTGCGGGGGAGTGGCTGAGGTAGAGGCTTGGCCTGGAGTAGGAGAAGATGCATCCTAGTGGCGAGATTGAAGGGGTCTTTGCCTCAACACCCTCTTGGGCTGTAAAAAACCATCATTATGAGGGGCCTTCTCTTTCTCTTTATCTTTGTCCTTGCCTTTAGCTATGGCTAGCATTTGCGAAGCCACTTTCCCAACTTTGGAGGCATTCTTATCCAAATTCTGGACCCAATAGTCTCTTGCTTATGAGTCGGCTGCCTCCACAAGCCCCAATGCTTTTGTCTAGATGGTTAATATGAGGCTACAATGCTGAATCCAACCCATACCATGTGGTACATGCTAAAAACATCATTTAAATGTCCATAAAATGCCTAATAAATCTTGATTAAATGCCGCAAGCTGGGGCTGCAGTTCATGTCTGACCAATATGCAAAGACCCAAGAAATGCTTAGTACCTGCATAGTGGATATCATAGCCCCCAAAATAGCTAGCTTGGCCAGCCATAGAATGTTGGTTATGTTCTTGCAAACAGAGAATGTCCGGCTGCCTGGTTAAAACATAATTCCACACTAGCCTCCACTTAGAAGGATTGCAGAGGCCCTGTACATTAAGAGTGACACAATGGAGTTTGTCAAGCATGAGGATATATACAAAGGAGGAGACCAAGAATATACAACCAAAGAGTGCTTAAGCATCAGCCATCATGGGTTGCAGCCCTTCCTTCCTTATGTCCAAGGAATAGCCCTTCCTCAGACTCACAAACAGGAATATGTTTTTTGAGAATGGACCGTGGTTGTAGGGAGTCTGCCAAAAAGCCAAAAGTTTCCCAAAAAAAGAGTTAGGGAAACGAAGGCGAAGTAACATGGAAATTTTGCGGATGAAGGCCTTAGTGTTGGAGCACGTCCAAAACAAATGAGGCACCGTTTCAGAAGGGGCCATGTATCGAAGACAAGAAGCAGATGCAATCCTTCGTTTAGAAAGAGTGACAACCACAGATAAGGAACCTGTAAGACAACGCCATAGGAGAAGCTTTTGCTTGTTGAGAGGCAATTTACTCCTCCATAAATTGCGAAGATTCTTTCGCCACCAAGCAAGTGATTTTTTCATATGCCAAAGAGAATTAGCATGTGAATGAATCCATGGTGATGGCTGGAGGAAAGAGTGTCATCCTAACCGTTAGGTCAGAAAGAATAACAGGACGAGAATTTGAGCCCACCGGGTGTAACTGCCAATCCTGTAATCTATCCCTGTTAGATAAAGGAGGGATGGGAAGAAAAAGCTATAGCAAGTCAGCAATTTTCCTCCAAATGAACCTGTGATGCATGGCTAGTGGATAGGAAGCCATAGCCTGAGGGAAGGAAAGCATTTGACCAGTAGCGTCAACAACATCATTTATGCACCTAATCCCCAATTTGCTGAGATTGTATGCCCGAATCGGCTCTTGCAGGGCCAATGGAGAATCAAAAATAGCACTCCAGTAAATGCTTTCCTGCTGAAGGGAATTGGCATAAGACAAAAGGAAGGGTGCCCAATGAGCATGCGAAAGGACCTTTTTCCAATCGCAAATAAGTGAAGTGGCAAAAGGGCAGCCCAGGATAGAACCTACAAATCTGCCCAAAATCACCTCCCAGTGATCAGTGATCCATGTACCATGTGCAGAAGTGCATAAGGCTGTGCACATGGTTGCAAGCATATGAGTCCATGGCTGCGTCTGACGAAAAAAGGTGAGTAGGAGAGGAATTTTCCTTGCCAAGACATGATGCTCAATATTCAGCACATTCAATCCGCCATGCATCCTCGGGGAACAAACTTTTGCCATCCGCATAAGTCTTAAAGCTTTAGCACAGAAGACTTTGTTTTCCATAACAGCTCCATAGCCTAAAACATGAAAGCAAAAGTGTCCTGAGAGGTCCAATGTAGCAAAGGCAAATAGTACTGAACATAGGCCATGATAATCGACTGGACAATCTGGAGCCTAACATGGAGTGGCCAGGTGGAGAGCTTCCAGTAGTGGAGCTTGGCATGAAGTTTGTCAAAAATCCACTTGTACCAGCCAATAGGGTAACCAAGATGGCGGACCACATCATCGGGTTGCATAATGTGTCCGGGCCATAAAAGAACATGCCAATCATATAATTGCAGAGGTATGAGGCTGGATTTGTCAAAATTGACATGCAGGCCAGTAGCCATGCCATATATAGAGAGAGTGTCCATAAGAGTCTTCAACTGCTGTGGAGAATTATGCTGCATAAAGAAGGAGTCATCTGCATATGCCTGAGCCATAAAGGGAGGGGCTCCAGGAATCTGAAGACCAATGAGAAGGTCCTGCGCGGTAAGATGATCCAAGTATCTGAGAAGTGGGTGAATGGCAATGGCATATAAGAGGGCACTGAGTGGACACCCTTGTCTGACCAAACGACCCAAGGACCAAGATTGAGAAAGGTGATTGCCAAGGATGCATTGGGCTGTAGAGTCAGCATACAAGCAGTAGATGACATTAGCCATTTTTGGCCCGAATCCCATCTGAGCCATTGTCTGTGAGATAAAATCCCAATTGACTGTGTCAAAAGCTTTAGCAAAGTCCACTTGCATAATAAAAACATCCTGGTCAGAATATTTTGCATATTCAATAGCCATGAGAGCATTGCCAATATTATTATGGATCTGCCGCCTAGGAACAAAGCCATATTGCAAGGGATGTAGACCCTCATAAAGCACTTGCAACAGGCATCAATGTGATGGGCCTCCAATCCATCTGAGATGCTCACACAAATTCCGCTTGGGGATGAGTTTAACTATGCCATGCTTCCATGATTGGGGGAGTACTCCTGTATGCCAAGCCTCATTAATCATTTGCAGGATAACACCTTTAAGGTCTTCCCAAAAGTGTAAGAAAAATTCCACCGTGAGGCCATCATACCCTGGTGCCTTACCAGTGCTGAGATGGGACAAGGCATCATCAAGCTCCACATCAGTGAGAAAGGCATATCAAGTTTGAGAGCTTCCTGTGGATTGAGAATGGGAAGAACATGCTGTAAAAGAGTATCCGGAGCTTGTAATTCATGCAAAGAAGTGGTATAGCAGGGGGTGCAAAACAGTTTCTGAAAATAAGAAAATCATTCATGTTGGAGCTCTGAGAAAGACCAAGTCCACTCACCATCCAGTTTACGGACTCTGAGGCAAGAGGTCTTCCTCCTGGAAGCATGTAACCCTTGAAAGAAAGATTTTGAAGAGCAGCCTTTATCCATGAATTGAGTCATCCTTGCCCAAACCTGCCACTTGGCCAATTTTCGTCGGTCAATAGCTTGCAAGAGAGCTGTTGACTGAGAGAGAGTGTCCATTTGTTGAGAGGAGAGGGGCTGCAATTGGGAATGTGCAGTCAAGGACTGAACTACTGCTTTGGCATGCTGAACTTTAGCTCTCCAGCCAAGCATGAAATTACTCCCATATTCATGAATAGCATGCTGAAGCCTGTCCACAAGGCGTTGCCATGCAAAATTACAGTCATAATGGACATGGCCTATAAGAGGAATTATGGCATATCGGATCAATTGTTGAAATTGTGCATGCTGCAGGTATCCTTTATTGATATGTTTCATCCGAATGGAATGTAAAGGCATGTCATCCCAGGGCTACCAAACTGAATATTCAGCCATAAAAGAGCATGGTCAGAGAGACCAAGAGAGTGATCAACCTCAATATGAAGACTGAAATCTATATATTGTTGAGCATGCAGTAAATACCATCTATCCAAGCAAGCCTAGTAGTTAGTAAAGGCATTATGATGATAGGTGTAGCCCACTATTCCAAAGTGCATGGCTGTCCATAAATCTTGTGCATGTGTCGTGGTGGTAAGTAACTCCTCCCATGATCGCTTTTCAGAAGGGATCATATGAGATCTATGAGTAGTGTTGTCTGATGGCATGGGAGAGTTATTAAAATCTCCGCCAAGAAGAGCACAAGATCGCCATGGGTAAGAAGCAATTGTGACATGTGAGGCTTCGACCGTAGTAATCACAACCTTAGTCTAAGTAAACTACACTTAATGATGTTTAAGAGATAGACAAATATGTGTCAATGCAATGCAGCTATATTAGATGATGAATGCGGTTACAATGAGATCCAAAGGGATCTATGCTGTCCTAGATGATGTGTACCCCTGGAAGAGAGGGAAACATGCTGAATAATGATGAAGGATGGCTGAAAGATGGCTGTCCTGACTCCAATGCTGAGTTCCACCACTTGTATGCTGGTATCCCTCTATGTAGGAGTTGGGAAGATGGCTGAATATGCTGATGCATGGATGCGCTACTGTTCCCAGCCCTCTTGGTGTAGAAACGCTGAAGGAACACACTGTTGGATGCTGAATTGTATCCCCCTTTGCTCCTAGGAAGGAAAACGCTGAAGAGATCCAGATACATCTATGCTGAAATGATGCGTTTCTTTATATATGGGGAATTGGTGCTGGTCGGCCAGCTTGAGTTGGCCAGCTCTGAATATGCTCACGACCGACTACCATTTAAATGCCATAAATGCTTTAAAGGCTTGTCGGCTGACTTGAATGCTGTCGGCTGCCTCCATAAGCCCCAACGCTTTTGTCTAGATGGTTAATATGATGCTACAATGCTGAATCCAACCCATACCATGTGGTACATGCTGAAAACATTCATTTAAATGTCCATAAAATGCCTGATAAATCCTGATTAAATGCCTGATGATGCCATGCCATAATATAATGCCATGTCACTGTACACCTGAATGGTGTGCACGTGACATTCCCCACTGCTAAACTGTTGCTAGGTGGTATACCTGGCAACCTTCGACTCCTCTGTGATCCTTCTCCTCCGAACCGCTGCCCCCTTCTATCTTCTGCTGTGACTAAGGTCGTCTGCAAGAGTGAAATCCTTTGAGCCAAGACTCTATATACTGCGGGAACTGAATGGCAAATGCTGCTAAAACTGCTTGGAAATACCTGAGTCACCCCCCTGACCTGCCTGTGGAAACCTTTCACTACCATCTCCGTCGTTCCTGAAGCTCTGAACCTCCTGAGGCGATGTTGGAGCAAACTTCTATCTTCAGTGGAAGAGAAACCCCTTGCTGCTGCCAGTTGAAGCCCAAAACTTATGTCCTCCTTTGATGATGGATGTCATTCTTTCCCAGAGAGTTCATGGGCAAACATGTATGCCTTGCAGATGCAAGATGGACTGCTAAGATGACTGCTAAGATATCTGCTATGCAAACCATGTGCAACCCTATATGCTGTGCAAGAATGGAGATGGATGGGTTACTAATGCATACCTAAGGGAAAATCCCTAAGGGTGGTCTGCAAGATTTTGAGAAATGGGTTTAACTGTGCGGAAGCGATTAACATGATGTCTGACTTAATGACTGATTGAATGAACATGATCTAAGGCTGGTTACCCTGTAACGCTCTGATACATGTGAGGCTTCGACCGTAGTAATCACAACCTTAGTCTAACTAAACTACACTTAATGATGTTTAAGAGATAGACAAATATGTGTCAATGCAATGCAGCTATATTAGATGATGAATGCGGTTACAATGAGATCCAAAGGGATCTATGCTGTCCTAGATGATGTCTACCCCTGGAAGAGAGGGAAACATGCTGAATAATGATGAAGGATGGCTGAAAGATGGCTGTCCTGACTCCAATGCTCAGTTCCACCACTTGTATGCTGGTATCCCTCTATGTAGGAGTTGGGAAGATGGCTGAATATGCTGATGCGTGGATGCGCTGCTGTTCCCAGCCCTCTTGGTGTAGAAACGCTGAAGGAACACACTGTTGGATGCTGAACTGTATCCTCCTAGGAAGGAAACGCTGAAGAGATCTAGATGTCTATGCTGCTGAAATGATGCGTTTCTTTATATATGGGGAATTGGTGCTAGTCGGCTAGCTTGGCTGCAGTCGGCCAGCTCTGAATATGCTCACAACTGCCATTTAAATGCCATAAATTCTTTAAAGGCTGGTCGGCTGACTTGAATGCTATCGGCTGCCTCCACAAGCCCCAATGCTTTTATCTAGATGGTTAATATGATGGTACAATGCTGAATCCAACCCATACCATGTGGTACATGCTGAAAACATTCATTTAAATGTCCATAAAATGCCAGATAAATCCTGATTAAATGCCTGATGATGCCATGCCATAAAATAATGCCATGTCACTGTACACCTGAATGGTGTGCACATGACAGTAATGGCATGCCACATGGAAGCTCTGGAAGTAGAAGTTTGCGAGGCATAAACAGAGGCAAATTCTCAAATATCACCATTGACATCACATTGAATCACCATCCATCTGCCATCACAATCATTGAAGGAGGCAAGCTGGGGCTGCAGTTCATGTCTGACCAATATCCAAAGACCCAAGAAATGCTTAGTACCTGCATAGTGGATATCATAGCCCCCAAAATAGCCAGCCTGGCCAGCCATAGAATGTTGGTTATGTTCTTGCAAACAGAGAATGTCCGGCTGCCTGGTTAAAACATAATTCCACACTAGCCTCCACTTAGAAGGATTGCAGAGGCCCTGTACATTAAGAGTGACACAATGGAGTTTGTCAAGCATAAGGATATATACAAAAGAGGAGACCAAGAATATACAACCAAAGAGTGCTTAAGCATTAGCCATCATGGGCTGCAGCCCTTCCTTCCTTGGGTCAAAGGATAGCCCTTCCTCACACTCACAAACAGGAATATGTTTTTTGAGAATGGACCATAGTTGTAGGGAGTCTGCCAAAAAGCCAAAAGTGTTTCCCAAAAAAAGAGTTAGGGAAACGAAGGCGAAGTAACATGGAAATTTTGTGGATGAAGGCCTTAGTGCTGGAGCACGTCCAAAACAAATGAGGCACCATTTCAGAAGGGGCCATGCATCGAAGACAAGAAGCAGATGCAATCCTTCATTTAGAAAGAGTGACAACCACAGATAAGGAACATGTAAGACAACGCCATAGGAAAAGCTTTTGCTTGTTGAGAGGCAATTTACTCCTCCATAAATTGCGAAGATTCTTTCGCCACCAAGCAAGTGATTTTGTCATATGCCAAAGAGAATTAGCATGTGAATGAATCCATGGTGATGGCTGGAGGAAAGAGTATGTCGTCCTAACCGTTAGGTTAGAAAGAATAACACGATGAGAATTTGAGCCCACCAAGTGTAACTGCCAATCTTGTAATTTGTCCCTATTAGATAAAGGAGGGATGGGAAGAAAAGACTGTAGCAAGTTAGCAATTTTCCTCCAAATGAACCTGTGATGCATGGCTAGTGGATAGGAAGCCATAGCCTGAGGGAAGGAAAGCATTTGACCAGTAGCATCAACAACATCATTTATGCACCTAATCCCCAATTTGCTGAGATTGTATGCCCGAATCGGCTCTTGCAGGGCCAATGGAGAATAAAAAACAGCACTCTAGTAAATGCTTTCCTACCGAAGGGAATTGGCATGAGACAAAAGGAAGGGTGCCCAATGAGCATGCGAAAGGACCTGTTTCCAATCGCAAATAAGTGAAGTGGCAAAAGGGCAGTCCGGGATAGAACCTACAAATCTGCCCAAAATGACCTCCCAGTGATCAGTGATCCATGCACCATGTGCAGAAGTGCGTAAGGCCGTGCACATGGTTGCAAGCATATGAGTCCATGGATGCGTTTGACGAAAAAAGGTGAGTAGGAGAGGAATTTTCCTTGCCAAGACATGATGCTCAATATTCAGCACAATCAATCCGCCATGCATCCTCGGGGAACAAACTTTTGCCATCCGCATAAGTCTTAAAGCTTTAGCACAGAAGACTTTGTTTTCCATAACAGCTCCATAGCCTGAGACATGAAAGCAGAAGTGTCCTGAGAGGTCCAATGTATCAAAGGCAAATAGTACTGAACATAGGCCATGATAATTGACTGGACAATCTGGAGCCTAACATGGAGTGGCCAGGTGGAGAGCTTCCAGTAGTGGAGCTTGGCATGAACTTTGTCAAAAATCCACTTTAACTGTTGTTTTCTAGTGATGTACCAGCCAATAGGGTAACCAAGATGGCGGACCACATCATAGGGTTGCATAATGTGTCCGGGCCACAAAAGAACATGCCAATCATATAAATGCAGAGGTATGAGGCTAGATTTGTCAAAATTGACATGCAGGCCAGCAGCCATGCCATATATAGAGAGAGTGTCCATAAGAGTCTTCAACTACTGTGGAGAATTATGCTGCATAAAGAAGAAGTCATCTGCATATGCCTGAGCCATAAAGGGAGGGGCTCCACGAATCTGAAGACCAATGAGAAGGTCCTGCGCGGTAAGATGATCCAAGTATCTGAGAAGTGGGTGAGTGGCAATGGCATATAAGAGGGCACTGAGTGGACACCCTTGTCTGACCATTTAACGACCCAAGGACCAAGATTGAGAAAGGTGATTGCCAAGGATGCATTGGGCTATAGAGTCAGCATACAAGCAGTAGATGACATTAGCCATTTTTGGCTCGAATCCCATCTGAGCCATTGTCTGTGAGATAAAATCCCAGTTGACCATGTCAAAAGCTTTAGCAAAGTCCACTTGCATAATAAAAACATCCTGGTCAGAATATTTTGCATATTCAATAGCCATGAGAGCATTGCCAATATTATCATGGATCTGCCGCCTAGGAACAAAGCCATATTGCAAGGGATGTAGACCCTCATAAAGCACTTGCAACAGGCATCAATGTGATGGGCCTCCAATCCATGAGATGCTCACACAAATTCCACTTGGGGATGAGTTTAACTATGCCATGCTTCCATGATTGGGGGAGTACTCCTGTATGCCAAGCCTCATTAATCATTTGCAGGATAACACCTTTAAGGTCTTCCCAAAAGTGTAAGAAAAATTCCACCGTGAGGCCATCATACCCTGGTGCCTTACCAGTGCTGAGATGGGACAAGGCATCATCAAGCTCCACATCAGTGAGAAAGGCATATCAAGTTTGAGAGCTTCCTGTGGATTGAGAATGGGAAGAACATGCTGTAAAAGAGTATCCCGAGCTTGTAATTCGTGCAAAGAAGTGGTAGCAGGGGGTGCAAACAGTTTCTGAAAATAAGAAAAGCATTCATGTTGGAGCTCTGAGAAAGACCGAGTCGATTCACCATCCAGTTTACGGACTCTGATGCAAGAGGTCTTCCTCCTGGAAGCATGTAACCCTTGAAAGAAAGATTTTGAAGAGCAGCCTTTATCCATGAGTTGAGTCATCCTTGCTCGAACCTGCCACTTGGCCAATTTTCGTCGGTCAATAGCTTGCAAGAGAACTGTTGACTGAGAGAGAGTGTCCATTTGTTGAGAGGAGAGGGGCTGCAATTGGGAATGTGCAGTCAAGGACTGAACTACTGCTTTGGCATGCTGAACTTTAGCTCTCCAGCCAGGCATGAAATTACTCCCATATTCATGAAAAGCATGTTGAAGCCTGTCCACAAGGCGTTGCCATGCAAAATTACAGTCATAATGGACATGGGCTGTAAGAGGAATTATGGCATATCGGATCAATTGTTGAAATTGTGCATGCTGCAGGTATCCTTTATTGATATGTTTCATCCGAATGGAATGTAAAGGCATGTCATCCCAGGGCTACCAAACTGAATATTCAGCCATAAAGGAGCATGGTCAAAGAGACCAAGAGAGTGATCAACCTCAATATGAAGACTGAAATCTGTATATTGTTGAGCATGCAGTAAATACCATCTATCCAAGTGAGCCTAGTAGTTAGTAAAGGCATTATGATGATAGGTGTAGCCCACTATTCCAGTGTGCATGGCTGTCCATAAATCTTGTGCATGTGTCGTGGTGGTAAGTAACTCCTCCCATGATCGCTTTTCAGAAGGGATCATATGAGTGTGCATGGCTGTCCATAAATCTTGTGCATGTGTCGTGGTGGGTAAGTAACTCCTCCCATGATCGCTTTTGAGAAGGGATCATATGGGATCTATGAGTAGTGTTGTTTGATGGCATGGGAGAGTTATTAAAGTCTCCGCCAAGAAGAGCACAAGATGGCCATGGGTAAGAAGCAATTGTGACATGTGAGGCTTCGACCGTAGTAATCACAACCTTAGTCTAACTAAACTACACTTAATGATGTTTAAGAGATAGACAAATATGTGTCAATGCAATGCAGCTATATTAGATGATGAATGCGGTTACAATGAGATCCAAATGGATCTATGCTGTCCTAGATGATGTGTACCCCTGGAAGAGAGGGAAACATGCTGTCCTAGATGATGTGTACCCCTGGAAGAGAGGGAAACATGCTGAATAATGATGAAGGATGGCTGAAAGATGGCTGTCCTGACTCCAATGCTGAGTTCCACCACTTGTATGCTGGTATCCCTCTATGTAGGAGTTGGGAAGATGGCTGAATATGCTGATGCGTGGATGCGCTGCTGTTCCCAGCCCTCTTGGTGTAGAAACGCTGAAGGAACACACTGTTGGATGCTGAACTGTATCCCCCTTTGCTCCTAGGAAGGAAAACGCTGAAGAGATCCAGATGTCTATGCTGAAATGATGCGTTTCTTTATATATGGGAAATTGGTGTTGGTCGGCCAGCTTGGCTGCAATCGGCCAGCTCTGAATATGCTCACGACCGACTGCCATTTAAATGCCATAAATGCTTTAAAGGCTGGTCGGCTGACTTGAATGCTGTCGGCTGCCTCCACAAGCCCCAATGCTTTTGTCTAGATGGTTAATATGATGCTACAATGCTGAATCCAACCCATACCATGTGGTACATGCTGAAAACATTCATTTAAATGTCCATAAAATGCCTGATGAATCCTGATTAAATGCCTGATGATGCCATGCCATAAAATAATGCCATGTCACTGTACACCTGAATGGTGTGCACGTGACATTCCCCGCTGCTAAACTGTTGCTGGGTGGTATACCTGGCAACCTTCAACTCCTCTGTGATCCTTCTCCTCCGAACCACTACCCCCTTCTGTCTTCTGCTGCCAGGACTGAGGTCGTCTGCAGGAGTGAAATCCTTTGAGCCAAGACTCTATATACTGCGGGAACTCAATGGCAAATGCTGCTAAAACTGCTTGGAAATACCTGAGTCACCCCCCTGACCTGCCTGTGGAAACCTTTCACCTACCATCTCCGTCGTTCTTGAAGCTCTGAACCTCTTGAGGCGATGTTGGAGAGAACTTCCGTCTTCTGTGAAAGAGAAACCCCCTGCTGCTGCCAGTTGAAGCTCAAAACTTATGTCCTCCTTTGATGATGGATGTCATTCTTTCCCAGAGAGTTCATGGGCAAACATGTATGCCTTGCAGATGCAAGATGGACTGCTAAGATGACTGCTAAGATATCTGCTAAGATGACTGCTAAGATATCTACTATGCAAACCATGTGCAACCCTATATGCTGTGCAAGAATGCAGATGGATGGGTTACTAATGCATACCTAAGGGAAAATCCCTAAGGGTGGTCTGCAAGATTTTGAGAACTGGGTTTAACTGTGCAGAAGCGATTAACATGATGTCTAACTTAATGACTGATGGAATGAACATGATCTAAGGCTGGTTACCCTGTAACGCTCTGATACCAATGTGACATGTGAGGCTTCGACCGTAGTAATCACAACCTTAGTCTAACTAAACTACACTTAATGATGTTTAAGAGATAGACAAATATGTGTCAATGCAATGCAGCTATATTAGATGATGAATGCGGTTACAGTGAGATCCAAAGGGATCTATGTTGTCCTAGATGATGTCTACCCCTGGAAGAGAGGGAAACATGCTGAATAATGATGAAGGATGGCTGAAAGATGGCTATCCTGACTCCAATGCTGAGTTCCACCACTTGTATGCTGGTATTGGGAAGATGGCTGAATATGCTGATGCGTGGATGCGTTGTTGTTCCCAGCCCTCTTGGTGTAGAAACGCTGAAGGAACACACTGTTGGATGCTGAACTGTATCCCCCTTTGCTCCTAGGAAGGAAAACGCTGAAGAGATCTAGATGTCAATGCTGAAATGATGCGTTTCTTTATATATGGGGAATTGGTGCTGGTCGGCCAGCTTGGCTACAGCCGGCTAGCTCTGAATATGCTCACGACCGACTACCATTTAAATGCCATAAATGCTTTAAAGGCTGGTCGGCTGACTTGAATGTTGTCGGCTACCTCCACAAGCCCCAATGCTTTCGTCTAGATGGTTAATATGATGCTACAATGCTGAATCCAACCCATACCATGTGGTACATGCTGAAAACATTCATTTAAATGTCCATAAAATGCCAGATAAATCCAGATTAAATGCCTGATGATGCCATGCCATAAAATAATGCCATGTCACTGTACACCCTGAATGGTGTGCACATGACAGCAATGGCATGCCACATGGAAGCTTTGGAAGCAGAAATTTGCGAGGCATAAACAGAGGCAAATTTCCAAATATCACCATTGACATCACATTGAATCACCATCCATCTGCCATCACAATCATTGAAGGCAAGCTGGGGCTGCAGTTCATATCTGACCAATATGCAAAGACCCAAGAAATGCTTAGTACCTGCACAATGGATATCATAGCCCCCAAAATAGCCAGCCTGGCCAGCCATAGAATGTTGGTTATGTTCTTGCAAACAGAGAATGTCCGGCTGCTTGGTTAAAACATAATTCCACACTAGCCTCCTTAAAGTTATTTTTATTATTTAATTAATTTTCCAAGGTTGGCCACATTCATGAAGACATGCCTTAGAAGCGAAATTCTAAAATATCGCTCCCATTCACAAGATATGAATTTTTTAGCAAACCCTTGAAAAGACATATTTATGGCCTACTGAGCTACCAAACTAGTGTTAACATTTGGGGGTCAAGAAAGAGCCACACTACTAAGGTAGCTACTGGGGAAGCCATTTGTAGAAGGCATGATGCGAATTCATCCATTCTAGGGGCCTTGGATGAGCCATCGTTACTTTTCAGAATCCATAGCATGCCTTCGCCTTCCAGATGGTACCATGCTAGCATGTAGTTTGCATACTGTGATTGCCCTGATTGGAGGTCAAAGTGCAAGCACTTCTATGGAATAAAGGTGATAATGCAACATCATTTTGCACACTTGAATGTATTTCTTCCTGTTGTCACTAATGTGCATGCACTAGCGGTCATTAATGACGGTATTGACATTGATGAAAATGACCTCTATGGCAATGGTATTACAGAAAACAATCCACCTATGGCCGATGATAAAATAGAGTCAATGGTGCCTTCTATTGATGAGAAAATTGGAGCCTATGTCATAGATTTGAAGAGGGTTCTACATGCTTTCAAAGTGAACTTGCAATCCTATGATCTTGCTACAAAGGAGACAGCCTTTCGTCGTCTCCAACAAGTAGTTGAGGCAATTGGTAGCCTTTCATCACATCCAATAGTGTTGACAAGCCACCTAGAGGCTCAGTGAGGTAGCGATGTCACGCTTACTTGCCTTGGGCATGGGAGATCCTATGAACTGAGGAACACTTATTTGCATGCTGACTCCATCCCACCAACTAAGGTGAGGGGTGCTAAGGCATAAGCACCAATGTCATAGGTGCTCTCTTTTTTCACTTGCATGCTGTCTTGCTTTCCCCGCAATGCTTCGCTACCCGACAAGATGGGGACCACATGCAACGCATCGATACACACAGAGTACTCACACCCCTAACCTAAAAATATCCTCAGTCTTGCAGGCGCGCTATGCGATGGTAAGAGAGTACCCCGAAGAAAGCTTTTTTAATTTATCCTTATTCCATAGCATTGAGCCATTTTTGTTTTAAAAAAAGAAAAGGTTTTTTTCTATTTTAAGCCTTTTTTTATCTTTTCCTTGACTTTTTTTCTATTTTTATTTTTTGCCGTCAATCAGAGCTTAGTATTCTTTTTGTTATCTTTTTTTTTTATACTCACAAATGTGAGTGGAATTGTTAAATTGATTCAAAGAGTATACATTGGGCCTTAAGCACCACTTGTGCCTTAAGGGGGCTAATCTTCCAAAAAGGAACTCCTTGCTTGCAAAACTTGGGGTTCAAGTATACACAGACATCGGCTGCTGCTCTGCAGGAGGAAACAAAACAACAAAACCCTATCAAGAGATACAATCATCAAGTACCTTCTTGGGAAACCCAGCCTATCCTCTATTTGACGTATTGGAGCGTAAGTCTTTTATACCAGTAAGAGTTGGCTCGAGGGATACCTTCCGCTGAGTAGCTTCCACCTTTGACGAGCCACTCTGTTCACCCTTGCACAATGTAGTATGGTTTCAATCTGTGGCTTGCCCATCCAAGCAAAGCACAGAAATTGCCTGTGTGAGAGCAATAGTATCTGTCCAGTCTAGATGCTGTGTTAGCATAGTGCAGACTGGTATAGGAGAATCCTAGAGAGCTGCTCCATGGACCTAACGACCAGATGTCTACCAGTGCATATTTTTCACAGAGTGCCTGCCATTTCACTTTCTCAGATCTAGTCAGGAGGCTAGCAGACCCTGTCTTATCCTTCCTTACTTCAATCATGTTGAAGTCGCCCACTAAGCACCAATCGCCCGTCAAGCTGAGCATTCTTGAGATCTGCCCATAGTTTCGCTCTCCCCTTTGTATCACATGGGCCATAGACATTCACTATGGTAAGAGTCGACTCAACCCACTTAATTCTTACAGCCACGGCTCTACCTGACTCGTGATTCAGCACCACTCAAGGCTCAAGATCCCTGCCTATAATCATAAGAATCCCACTGAAACCATTTATGCTATCACCATAGAAAACCAGCTTTTTCCCAAAGACTTGTTTTCTCAAACACTTAGCATTTAAATGATGGTCTTGTATCGCCCAACAATCCTTATCTTTCGCCTTCCTGACCTCTTCCCAATATAGGGTACTTTTCCTTGTTGTTTTAATGCCCTTCACATTCCAAGAAGCAATTTGGAGTGTAGAGGTCATGGGGAGAGAGGAACAAATTCTTCTACATCTGAAGTTTGATCCATTTCTTCATTTCTTGTCTTTTGCGATGCAGGAGGTTCTTCCAAGGCTAGCAGATCAGCCTCCTGCGGGATACCGGTGATGGCACGGAAGCGGTAAAGCTGTTTACGCCTTTATAGAATGCCACACTTCCACACACGCATGCAAACACACCAGAACACCAGACCAAAGAGCATGAACAAAACTTATATTTCAGAAAGAACCTTCATCTTTACAGAATTGGATATCCAAGATATCCCAGACACCAGCTTCATCAAGCACCCGCTCGCAATCAGCCCTCTCCAGCTCCTGGTCGCTCCAAATCCCTTCGCTCCTTGCTTCTCTGCAACCAACCTCTTCGTTCACTGCACTACACCTCAGCTGAAGATCACTCTCCCCTACACCAACACACTGCCAGTTCTCAAAGCAAAGACCCGGTCATCATCTAACTTTGTCACCAACCCAACAACCAGCCCACTCCACAGCACCAAGGCAAACAAAACCTAGCCACACCTCTGAACTTCCCTGCCTCTCAGAGACGGCAACCACAATACTAGAACCCAAACACTCTGACGTCGACCAGCCTCCCCAACAGCCCACCAAAAGCCTGCTCGTGTGCTATCAGCCCCTGCCGGCTTCACAACAACCTAACTCTCTCTCTGTCTCTTGCCTGCGCACAGCCCTCACGTCTGCCCGCCTAGCTGCAGCTCACGAGTTGCCCTCCTCTGCACTCTTGTGGCTGCACACGCCTTTAACTCCCTATCACCTCCGCCAGTCGCCACTTGCCTCACGGCTTCTTTAGTCACCAACCTCTGCGCCTACCAGCCACCACAGCCAATTCTCTCTCTTCTTATGCTGTCCACCCGTCAGCCTGTCGGCCAAGGCTTCCACGTCAGCCTATAACGCCAGCACCTCCACACTTCTTGCCCTTCTGCACTACGAGGCGTCTGCTAATGCTTCCATCACCCTCACCAGCTGCCTTGCGCCAACCAGACCTACTCTCAATGACGTTCTCTCTCTTCTGGCGCCCTAATCATCATCGCCCATCACCTCTCTCTTTGCTTTCTCTGCTTGGTCGCTTACCAGTCGGCAGCCTGCAGAAGACCCAACACAATACCCCCCGTGCGCATCCAGCAGCCCGCTCCAGCTTCTCCTTCTCTCGTCGTCGCCCAGCTCCTCTTTGCTACGTGCTCACCTGTGTGTGTGCAGCTACGCCCAAGAGCTCCCTTCTCTGCATGCCTGTGGCTGCACATGCCCCAGAACCCCCCACTCAAACAACATGGCGGCCTCCTCCTTTTCCTGCAGCTCGTGTATCACCCGCCACCTCTCCATGCCTCGCCAGCTTTTGGATGGTATGCGCTGGCGGCCATTCAAAGCTCCCATGTGGCCTTGCACAAATTAGCCACGTTTTATATCATTTTTATTTGTTTTAAGCCTGATGGATGGCCACCTTTCCTTCCTATTTCACACCAATTGCTCAAGGCTACACTAGCGCTTTAATCATTAATTGCTCTTGCCTTCACACATTCCCAAACACAACCTTCAGTGCCCCACTCCATTTGGACGCGCACACAATTCAAATGGCTGAGCGGCTGATATCATCCTCAGTGGACCTCTCACTGGACAGGCCTGTACATGCTCACATCAATACCATCTACTCTGTACACCTGGCAATGCTCTCAAAAGCAAAACGTTCACACACGCCATGCACACGTATGTACACATTATCAGCCTCTATTTTTGTCCACACACTGGCCTTCCCATTTATATGCAGGGGATGCTTATCCTTCTCTTTAATAGTGTTGTTATTGCCCGCCTTAAGTTCTTTAGCCAGAGCTTTCACCCTTTTGATTGGTCTGAATGTCCTTTGTAAGGGTGGGATCTGTAGTGCTGAAGAAGTTGTCTCACAGTTAAGAATTTAGGTGAGGCAGATTGAAAAATGAAAGTACTTTCTTTGTTTATGCCTTTAGTGTCTTGAGGAAATCTTGTCGTTGGCTGCTTCACCACATCTTTAAGTTGTCCTATAACATCTTCCATAGTTTTTGCCTCGTTGACCCCCTCCATCTCCCCTGCGTTTGTTTCTTTATTGGTCTCATCCTTCTTTTCACCCTCCATCTGCGCTCCAACGCTGGATTACCTCTCTTATCCCTGACTCTTGTTCCTTGGTATTCTTCCTTTCACTTTGCTTTACTTGGACAGTCCTTTGCAAAATGACCGAAAGTGTTACATGAAAAACAAGCCCCAAAGTAGGTCCCAAAGTTAAGTGGAATTATTTTCAGCCCCGCCCCCACATTAACCACCATATTCTTCGGTGGAGTCTTCGCGGCATTCCATCCAATGCACACTCTGTTAGACGCCCTACCAAGATCCCTCCTGTTTGGAACACACAAAGGGGTCCCCAATTGCCTTGCCAGGTCCCTCAGATGATCCCAAAGCCAGCAAGGTAAGCCAGCAAGGTAAGCCTACAAACTCAACCCAAACCGGATGAATTTCTTGATTTGGCGAGTCAAACAAAGGCTCCCATGGCAGTACACAAACCGTTGTCCTATTGAAGACTAGTGAACCTTTGTCCAGGACATCTCCTTCCTCATTGAATCTAACCGAGAAGAAGCCCTTTCCAAGGAAATTAGCACTTTCCACTGCACCTCCATGCGTCAGTAACTAAGGTCCCTGCAACCATTGCATTAGTTCATATCTGTTTGGGGTCCCTCCACTGAACCCAAAGATCAATGTTAAATTTGCTTGCAAGGCCAATTGTTTCTTGATGAGACTGTCGGAGGAATAGTTACTGTGATCGCCTCCTCAGCAACCACTTTCTGCGGGCGGAAGAGTCTTCTTGAGAGCACTATAACCTTTATCCGCAAGGTCTTCCTAAACCCTCTTACCTCTATCCATTTGAGAGCTAGTTCTTTCGTTACTGCTACCTCCTCTGTCCAGCTGTTTAATGATCTCTTTCAATTCTCTTTCCAGCCGGACCTTCTTGATCTTTAGTGTGTCATATTCCCCTTCCCTCTCCGTTCCACTAGGGATTGCCTTAGACACCTCCTTGGAGTCTATACCCTAAACTATGTTTGCAAATGAGATTCCTGGAATCAATGAGGTGGCCTGGCCATGCTCTTTGCTAGTTACGTTGACCTTTGCCTGCTGTTCATCGGGTTTCACGGCTGTTACTTCAATCTTGTAGTGCTCCCTTGGAACCGTCTGAGCCATGTCTATTACCTTTTTGGCAGAAGGGGCTTGAGTGTTATCCCCTTTCAGCGCTGCGTTACCTACTCCTGGAATGTCGAGCTCCTCCTCGACTGTCATGTCCATCGTAATATCTTCCATCGCATTTCTTGGAAGCCCAAAAGCCAAGCTCGTGGGAAGACAATCACAGAAGGATTAACTCTTAATAGACGGATTAAGACAGGCCCTGCTACTACTGCTCTCAGTTTACTCAAGAATTACTGGGTTCTAATATACACATACATCTTATAATGCCTGTGTGAAAAATTTGTAAGTTTTTGCCACGAACTAGAGAGCTCAAGAATGATTGATAATCTTCCTTAGAGAAAAAAGTGGCCAAGGAAAGATTATTAAATTATCATGTGCCATTCAATACAGTTCAATCTATAACAGCAAAAGAGAAATACTTAACTGTAACGTTCTTCCCTTGAAATTTCGTATTTTTCTTTTAAATTAACTAGCTTATTAGGGGTCCATGATTTCTTTTGGACGCCTATATATTATCTATCTACATATGACTAATTTTATTGAATTTATTAGGTTAACAGATTTTTGTGTATGTATTAGGTTAACAGCAATTATTATGTACGCGCTAGGAGCATTGATAATAGCTCTCAATCTTGGTTAGGTCGCCATAGCCGGCCCAAAACGCGGTGTTGTGAAGCGAGAGTTATTACGAGGTACCACAAGAACTCTTTGACTGTTACGCGTCTTGGCCATGGCTAGCCTGCTCTACATGAACGTATTGCTGTTCTTTCTTTTAAGTAGAGGATGTTTTGCCGCAAACTGTTACTATCTGCTTGACGACCTCAACCCTTGCATACCTTTCGTTTCAGACTTGACAGACAGCCCCTCTACTGACTGCTGTGCCGGCCTCGCTGTCGTGGTCGAGGTGGACCAAACGTGCCTTTGTGATATCTACGACAACGAAGTAGACATTCCCGACCTACAGAGAGCCGAGGAGCTGCCCACATTGTGCGATGTTTCCGTTGAGAGCCGCGCCGAGCTTTGCAACGGTTTGCCCCCCCCCCCCCCCCCCTCTACGATCTCTGTGTGTGTGCCTGTGCGTGTGCTTATTGAACAAACTCAACCACTTAAGGTTTCTTGAGCTTCCCCTTACATAATGGCTAAAAGAATGACAAGATTTATTGCTAATAGCAAATGAGCGAAGCAAATCTTTGTTTTTTTCTTAAGTTCTGTGGCAAGCTTGTAAAGACCCTTTTTTACTCCCTACCTATATGTCACATTCCACTAAGCAACCTTTTTGAGTTCTATGGCAAGCCTATGGCCCCTCATCACTCCTTACTTACATGTCACATTCCACTAAGCAACCTTCAATGGGCCTTTGGTCGTTAAATATTGAAAAAGTCAAGGGCATTCTCAATGCATTATAGCCCACCATTTTAAACAAGAAATCCAAGAACTTACATTTATCTCCTTACAAAAGTCAAAGTGTCCTCCGAAAGTTGAGGTGCATGCGCACATACACAACGAAGTTATCTATGATGATATATTTTGTATGTGCTTTTTGTAGATTTCTCTTAAATACTACAAAAGCAAGAAGTGAGCATGACCTTAATATATGTACATGTGCGTGCACGTGCGTGTGCGTGTGCGTGTGTGTGTGTGTGTGTGTGTGTGTGTGTGTGTGTGTGAGAGAGAGAGAGAGAGAGAGAGAGAGAGAGAGGCATGAGCTACTTATAAGTGATTCATTGCGGAATGTTTAAAGGAAATGTTAAGAATTTATCATGAAAACCATCATACGGAGACTTGAGCTACATGTAATGTTATTAAACTCCAAGCTAACAAACACAATCCTTCACATCTAAAGAGATTTCAATGCACATTTTTGTGTGATGCCGTTTATTCTGTTTGGGTCCCATCTAAAAATGACCTTGAACAACTTGAGGTTTCAGGTGTTCTAAGTAATGGAACTGGGACTCCACCTTCTCAAGGACAACCAGGCAAGCTCTAGATATGCCTTTTCAATAATTTTTATACAATATATAATAGAGCTAACAAATATACCTCTCACACAGCAGGACCTTCGAAGCCTTCACGATTGTTTAAATCCAACAGCAATGTCAAGTTTTTCTCTCCAATGATGGTAATAGGATTCACTATCGTATGTTTTATAGTTATTCTCCATTAAGAGCTGATCATCATGTGCTCACTGTGCTCATTGCACACAAGAAAGTCTATTGATAATGATGTTAAAGAGCCTAAGTTAACTAGACATGTAATTGTAATTCCTTGAATTATTCTGGTAAGGAATTCATTTTCATTGTAGGGTATTTACATTTTCTAGCCAATGTCAAAGAAACTCTATGAAGAACATTCTTTATTATAGTTCGTGAAGAAGTAAGGCTTGATTTTACTATGCTTTTAAGACATCTATGCATCATCCATTATAAAGATACATTGAGCTAATGATTAAGAAATTTGATGCTATGATTCACATGGCTAAATAAATATGAAAAATTTCCTCTATTCAAGGATAAACTTATTGTCTCTCACGATGCAAAGTTACACTTCTATCTCAAGGATTCACATTATATAACTTTGCCCGTTTTCACATGAAGGATTTTAAAAATTGAGGGACTTAATGCCATCCATATAAATGTAAGATATGATTTAATCGATATTTTTGTGATGTAATTAATTTACGTGAATTGATAAGATGGGAGTTTCAATTCAAAGTCCAAACATATATACTTACAGAAGCGGGGGAAACAATTGTGTATAAAAATTTGTAACAAGTAAAAAGTAGAGGCATCTTTGACATGAATGCATATATGCTTTATATAGATCTTATAGAGTTAGGACTATTAGATCTAGCTTGTAGGTTACTTATTTAAAATTCAATCGATTAGATGGATGTAAAGAGAAAGAATGTAGAAAGTTTTAAGGGAATTATTATCATAGTTGGAAGCATACGAGCCAAAATAAAAACTTGAGATATATTGGCTACAACATTCATAGTTGGAAACTTACGAATGAAACAAAAACTTGAGATATATTGGCTACAATATTCATAAATGGATTTATTTCTTAAAGGTTAGTGTAACTTACAAGCCTTGATAATATTCTTTAAACATTAAGAATCTAAATCATGATAGAATGTTTGAGCTCATTTCATAGACAATCAACTTGGGACGTATTTACCTTTTACATCGAGTGTAAAGAAATTATTACATCACATTCTCTCTTTACAAAAGAGAAAGTTTACATCTTATATCTAGTTACAATAATGTAAATTACTAGATTTGTTTATGTATAAAAGAGTAACAATTTTAAAAATTGTAGTATCTCAAAGGTCAAAATTGGCCAAGTTCCTTGTGTAAGCTTACAATTGTAATCCTATAAAATATTAATTTTTTTACAAAATAGTTATTTTGTAAAATTGCAATATCTCAAAGGTCACAATTGGCTAAGTTTCTCATGTAATCTTGCACTTGTAATCCTATAGAATATTAAATTTTTACAAAATACTTATTTTGTTCTCTAGGAATTTAGGAATGGGAATATTAAATAAATAGCTCACAACTAAGCCTAACCATAGAGTGAACAAATCTTGATTTTGCAAAAAAATTGATATGTTACAAACATTGGCATCAAAACAACAAAATCATCATTTTGTGAACATTTTGATTATGCTTTTTTGTGAACAAGTTTTCCTACAAAATGTGGAGAAACCATAAGATTTAGGTAGCCTTGATGGCAGGTAGCTTATTGAGGTGGCATGGAAAGTGATAGATGATGTAGAGGTCTCATCATGCCAAACCTCTACTGGTTGTGGAAGTGGTGTGGACCCTTCATCATGAGGTGATTTGTAGAAGCCGTCTAGCATCCTATGATTGGTGGAATGAGCGCCAAGACCACCATGTAATGATTTGCAAGGGTAGATGGTGGTTGAGATCTTCAAGGCATGACGTGAGAGTATGTCCTAATCTCACAATATGATGTTTCAAGATGAGACTTCCCCATGGTAAAAACATCAGCCTAGGAAAAGATTGTGTTAGGGATGAATTGGTGACAAAGTAAAGGATACATGCATGAAAGCTCATTGGTGGAGGTACCTATAAGGTCATGGGTCCTCTAGGTGATGGTTCATACCATGGGCAAGGCTTGCATCCACCATGGTGCTCCCCATTCGGAGATGTACCTAGAGCGTTCGCATTGATGAGATTAGTTGTAGGTGCATGCTTTTGTGCATGTCGTGAGATTTGAGAAGTAAAAACATTTGTGATGCCCGTAGTGAAGTATACAGATGACATGCTTGGGCAATAGGCAAAAGGTATGCCCATATGTGTGCACTTCTCTAATACAAAGACTTATCTAAATCAACTACTTTCCTTAACTCTTGCTTGCTGCTTTCTTCAATATTTACTCGTCATCTCTTTTTGTGGTGGGGAGTCGATATTATTAGATTATTTGAGGTATGATAGTGGACTTTGCGCATGGCTATGCCCACAATTGCAATGGAGCTAGGAGACTTCCGTGGCTCAAGGGATTTGGTGTTGTTGAGCACTTAGGATAGAGGAAGTATGTGATCGTTGGTGGGTGGTGTGGTCGAATACGAGGGCCACAAAAAACTCATGATAATGCAAGGAAGTCCAAGCGTGATAGGTCATACCATGGGGACCAGGCTTGCACATATAACCATGATCTCCCCATCCAAAAATGTACTTGGATGATTATTGATAAGAAGAATCAATATACGTTAGTGAAAGAATAGTACCTATGTGTCAATTATATGTAGATCTTGTGTATATATTGCAGGTGGCATGCATAGGAATTGGACAAAAGGTGGGCATCTGTAGAAGCTTCTTCTCCAGTGAAAACTCCACCACTTTGCTTTCTTCGGTCGACAATTTTCATTCTACTTTCTTTGACTCTTACACATGGTTTGAGATATGGAATTGGTTGTTAATGTCTAATAAGATTGGCTGATAAAGTAGGTGTGAAGGGGATTAGGTTGTCTATAAGAATGGGAGAATTTAGAACACCCAGTATAGTAGGTCTACCGATGGATTTTTGTAGATATGGCGGAGTGGATCCGGTTGATTCTTTAGCCTCTTCGATGGCTAATTGGTCTACTTGCTTGAAGCATCGTGATGTCAACAAAAATAAGAGAAGCATTACAGACCTTTGGGCTTGGGGGTAAAATTTTGGATTGCCCCCACAATGCTAACCTTGGGTATCCAGATAAAGCTGACTTTGGGCATCTTGCATTGCTTTGACCTTTTGTGCATTGCTACCTCACTTGATTAACATAAATGCAAGAAAGTTTTGTGCCTTGAAGGAAGATGCAGAGACCACAATTAGGTGTATAGATTTGATGGCTCCACATAGAGCATGATTCGGAGGCCCATTTGATTGGGAAAAATGAAGGATACTTTGGTGGGAAGCTTCATGAAGTCCAACGGTGCCATGCATGGATAGAAGGCTAGTATCCCTTTGGGCTTGGGGGTAAAATTTTAGATTGCCCCAACATTACAGACCTTTGGGCTTGGGGGTAAAATTTTGGATTGCCCTGACAATGCTAATCTTGGGTCTCCAAATAAAGCCGACCTTGGGCATCTGGCATTGCTTTGACCTTTTGGGCATTGCTACCTCACTTGATTAACACAAATGTAGGCAAGTTTTGTGCCTTGAAGGAAGATTCAGAGGCCACGATTGGGTGTATAGATTTGATGGCTCCACATAGACCACAATTGGGATGCCCATTTGATTGGGCAAGATGAAGGATACTTTGGTGGGAAACTTAATGAAGTCCAAGGGTGCCATGCATGGATAGAAGGCTAGTAGCCCTTGTGAGTGTGTAGATGCTGGAATTGTGAGTCACGTATGGGAGAAGAGGGCTAGAGTAAGCTAGGAAAAAAGACTCAATGAAGAAGACGAGTTGAGACAATGTGATCAAGGATATATAATAATATAGCACAGGGGAAAGATAGATAGAAAAGCAAAGTGCAATGGACAATGCAATAGATAGAGAATTCAAAAAAACTTAAGATGGGTACAATGTGATGGTATTGCCCAGCTATAGGCTCTTAAGTAGAGCTTCGATGGAAATCTAGAAAGGCTCTAGATGGAGGAAGTACTAAGTGTGGAGAGTTTGGATAGTCACAAGTATTGGATACCTTAGCTTGTGATAATTGTGTCCATGTACGCAGTTTGGATAGGATCCAAATGTTTACAACGATTGAAACATTCACTAACGTTTGAAAACGTTAGTGAACGTGGGAGTTTGATTAATATAGGTTTAAAAAATGAAAGGCGAACGCACATCAACATCACGTTTTTTTTCTTCTGTTTCTTACGTGCGTGCAGCTCTCTCTTTGTTCGGCGGCACCTCTCTCTCTTCGGCGAGACGGGCGCTCATGGGCTGGTCATGTTGGGTGTAAGATCCCTGTCCCCACCGCGCAACAATTTCAGGAGTGCTAGCAGCAAAAGTAGCACTTCTTGCGCGAGGCAGGGTCCCACACTCGGGGCCTCGCCCACGGATATCCGGACAAGAGACTAATCCATCGATTTTACCAAAACCGAACCTGAAAAAACTTCCTTTGTCCAGAAAGCACGGGCGATTCTATCAGGATAACTTTTTTCTAACATAGTCAAAACCCTTAACTAACTGAATTGATCTGACAGAACTCGTAAGTTCCATGGTCAGATCAAGGGACAGATTGCACTTGGATCATAGAGACCAACGCTTTTTTCCTCATTGCGCGAGAGGCACAGCCGTTGATCCTTTTTCCACAGAACAATTTTTATCGGGATTTACTTCATCTATCGAACTAAACAGAAATTGAGTCTCGATTTACGGACCCATCAGTCCAACCTAACCCCATCCAATCCCATGGGTTAGCCAACCGCCCAACCACTGTAGAGATAGGATTCAATTAGGAATTTGGTTAGGTTTTGTCTCGGATACCAGGAAAAAGAGTTCCCAGGCCCTCTAGCTTGAAGTTCATGCAAACATAAAACTAGTCATACCACTTACACACCCAATATGAAATTGCCTTTTTCTTAGCATCAGCTAACTTTAAAATAATCCACATCCACATTCATACATCCATATCCATATCCACATCCATACATCCATTTCCACATCCACATACATGCATCCATTTTCACATCCACATCCACATGCATGCATCCATTTTCACATCCACATTCATACATTCATATTCACATTCCATATCTACATCTATATATCCATATCCATACCCACATCCATACATCCACATTCGCATTCACATTCACATCCATATATCCATATCCACATTCCACATTCATATATCCATACATCCATATCCACATTCCACATTCATACACCCATACATCCATATCCACAACTACATCCATTCTTCGTTCATTTTCATCTATCTGATTTATTTCACATCCTCATATCTATTTATAGAATACAAGAGAATTCTTATTTTTTGATATAAAGTTTCTTTACGCATATATTTATGCATAAATTCCATTTTAAGGAGAATAACACTTTCGAAATAAAAATCAATCTTTTATGCATCTTTCTATGCATAAATTCATTTTAAATGAGAATGACACTTTTAAAAAAATCAATCTTTCATGCATCTTCCTATGCATAAAATCAAAATTGATGAAAATAACTCTTTTGAACTAAAATAGATTTCTTTATATGCATCATTCTATGCATAAAATCAAAATTGATAAAAATAACTCTTTTGAACTAAAAATAGATTTCTTTATGCATCATTCTATGCATAAAATCAAAATTGATGAAAATGACTTTTGAACTAAATAGATTTCTTTATGCATCATTCTATGCATAAAATCAAAATTGATGAGGATAACACTTTTGGATTAAAAATAAATTCTTTATGCATCTTTCCATGCATAAATCCAATTTAGTAGGATTACACTTTTAGAATAAAAGAATTTCTTTTATGCATCTAATATATGCATAAAATCCATTTATGATGAAAATCACACTTTTAAAATATATATATATATATATATATATATATATATATATATATATTATGCATATGTTTATGCATACAAATCATTTATGATGAAAATCACTCTTTTAATATAAAAGAATTTATTTTATGCATCTAATTTATACATAAAATTATTTATGATGAAAATCACCCTTTTAATATAAAAAATATATCTTTTATGCATACAAATCATTTATGATGAAAATCACTCTTTTAATATAAAAGAATTTCTTTTATGCATCTAATTTATGCATAAAATTATTCATGATGAAAATCACACTTTTAATATATATATAAATATCTTTTATGCATACAAATCATTTATGATAAAAATCACTCTTTTAATATAAAAGAATTTCTTTTATGCATCTAATTTATGCATAAAATCATTTATGATAAAAATCACACTTTTAATATATAAAAAATTATCTTTTATGCATACAAATCATTTATGATAAAAATCACTCTTTTAATATAAAAGAATTTCTTTTATGCATCTAATTTATGCATAAAATCATTTATGATAAAAATCACACTTTTAATATAAAAATTTATCTTTTATGCATATGTTTATGCATAAAAATTATTTATGATAAAAATAATATTTTTATAATAAAAATATTCTTTTATGCATACTTTTATGCATAGAAATCAATAATGATAAAAGTAACAATAAAAATATTGTTTTATGCATACTTTTATGCATAAAAATCAATATGATGAAAGTAACTCTTGTAATAAAAAAATATACTTTTATGCATAAAAATCCATAATGAAGAAAGTAACACTTTCATAATAAAGAAATTATCAATAAGCATATTTCATAGAATTTAATTCTATTGAAAATCATTCTTTTATAAAAATTAATCAATATGCATCTTTCTATGCATGAATGAAAATGACACTTTTAGAATACTCTAACGATGGGGATTACTCTTTTTGACTAATAAAAGATGAAATTTATTTTATAAATTTTCAAAAAATTTTACCATAACCTCCTTTGTATGGCTGACCATTTTTCAATTTTTAACTCAGAGAATTAATTAGAAGTTTACCAAGAGTATTTAAATCATTCTAAATGTAAACAATCAAAGAGAAACATTATGAAAAACTTGATTTTATTCATTAATCATTCATCTAGAATAAGAATGGTTGGATTTACTAAAGCAGAGAGGGGAATGCCTTTTTTCAATGAGGCATAACATCATTTGCAATTTAGAGAAGACAAAAATCATAAAAAACCATAAAATGAATGGAAAAGAGAAGAATCTCCAACTTACTAATGAATTTGAGAGCTTTCCTTTGGCTTGATGGTTTGAGGGTTCTACTCTTGTTTGAAACAAGAGTGGCCACCAAACTTTTGGAAGAGGGAAGGTCAAAAACTAATGAATTATGAGTAAAGTTCATTGTTTTTGGCACTTGCGAGAGGCAGGGTAACAGTGTAAAACACTATTAAGCTTCAACAAAGGGGGAGGCTTCTATTTATAGGAAAAGGTGAGATTCTAACCAAGCCATTTGATTCTAGAATTTTTCAGATCAGTTTGGTCAATTTTTGACCATTTTTGGATTAGTTTAGCTCACTTTTTGGATCTAGTTGAAACAGGAGAGGAGAGATAAAAATATCTCATTATTTGGGAGTTTAAAACTCATTCAAGCATGTGAAATAGGTGCCTCCTTCATGAGAAAAATTCCCCCATGCATAAATCCAATTTAGTAGGATTACACTTTTAGAATAAAAGAATTTCTTTTATGCATCTAATTTATGCATAAAATCCATTTATGATGAAAATCACACTTTTAAAAAATATATATATATATATATATTATGCATAAGTTTATGCATACAAATCATTTATGACGAAAATCACTCTTTTAATATAAAAGAATTTCTTTTATGCATCTAATTTATACATAAAATTATTTATGATGAAAATCACCCTTTTAATATAAAAAATATATCTTTTATGCATACAAATCATTTATGATGAAAATCACTCTTTTAATATAAAAGAATTTCTTTTATGCATCTAATTTATGCATAATATTATTCATGATGAAAATCATACTTTTAATATATATATATAAATATCTTTTATGCATACAAATCATTTATGATATAAAAGAATTTCTTTTATGCATCTAATTTATGCATAAAATCATTTATGATAAAAATCACACTTTTAATATATAAAAAATTATCTTTTATGCATACAAATCATTTATGATGAAAATCACTCTTTTAATATAAAAGAATTTCTTTTATGCATCTAATTTATGCATAAAATCATTTATGATAAAAATCACACTTTTAATATAAAAATTTATCTTTTATGCATATGTTTATGCATAAAAATCATTTATGATGAAAATAATATTTTTATAATAAAAATATTCTTTTATGCATACTTTTATGCATAGAAATCAATAATGATAAAAGTAACAATAAAAATATTCTTTTATGCATACTTTTATGCATAAAAATCAATATGATGAAAGTAACTCTTGTAATAAAAAAATATACTTTTATGCATAAAAATCCATAATGAAGAAAGTAACACTTTCATAATAAAAAAATTATCAATAAGCATATTTCATAGAATTTAATTCTATTGAAAATCATTCTTTTATAAAAATTAATCAATATGCATCTTTCTATGCATGAATGAAAATGACACTTTTAGAATACTCTAACGATGGGGATCACTCTTTTTGACTAATAAAAGATGAAATTTATTTCATAAATTTTTAACTTTTGGAAGAGGGAAGGTCAAAAACTAATGAATTATAAATAAAATTCATTGTTTTTGGCACTTGCGAGAGGCAGGGTAACAGTGTAAAACACTATTAAGGCTTCTATTTATAGGAAAAATTGAGATTCTAACCAAGCCATTTGATTCTAGAATTTTTCAGATCAGTTTGGTCAATTTTTTACCATTTTTGGGTTAGTTTAGCTCACTTTTTGGATCTAGTTGAAACAGGAGAGGAGAGATAAAAATATCTCATTATTTGGGAGTTTAAAACTCATTCAAGCATGTGAAATAGGTGCCTCCTTCATGAGGAAAATTCTCCCATGCATAAATCCAATTTAGTAGGATTACACTTTTAGAATAAAAGAATTTCTTTTATGCATCTAATTTATGCATAAAATCCATTTATGATGAAAATCACACTTTTAAAAAATATATATATATATTTTGCATATGTTTATGCATACAAATCATTTATGATGAAAATCACTCTTTTAATATAAAAGAATTTCTTTTATGCATCTAATTATACATAAAATTATTTATGATGAAAATCACCCTTTTAATATAAAAAATATATCTTTTATGCATACAAATCATTTATGATGAAAATCACTCTTTTAATATAAAAGAATTTCTTTTACGCATCTAATTTATGCATAAAAGTATTTATGATGAAAATCACACTTTTAATATATATATAAATATCTTTTATACATACAAATCATTTATGATAAAAATCACTCTTTTAATATAAAAGAATTTCTTTTATGCATCTTATTTATGCATAAAATTATTTACGATAAAAATCACACTTTATATATATAAAAAATTATCTTTTATGCATACAAATGCATAGAAATCAATAATGATAAAAGTAACAATAAAAAAATTATTTTATGCATACTTTTATGCATAAAAATCAATATGATGAAAGTAACTCTTGTAATAAAAAAATATACTTTTATGCATAAAAATCCATAATGAAGAAAGTAACACTTTCATAATAAAGAAATTATCAATAAGCATATTTCATAGAATTTAATTCTATTGAAAATTATTCTTTTATAAAAATTAATCAATATGCATCTTTCTATGCATGAATGAAAATGACACTTTTAGAATACTCTAACGATGGGGATTACTCTTTTTGACTAATAAAAGATGAAATTTATTTCATAAATTTTCAAAAAAATTTGCCATAACCTCCTTTGTATGGCTGCCATTTTTCAATTTTTAACTCACAGAATTAAGTAGAAGTTTACCAAGAGTATTTAAATCATTCTAAATGTAAACAATCAAAGAGAAACATTATGAAAAACTTGATTTTATTCATTAATCATTCATCTAGAATAAGAATGGTTGGATTTACTAAAGCAGAGAGGGGAATGCCTTTTTTCAATGAGACATAACATTATTTACAATTTAGAGAAGACAAAAATCATAAAAAACCATAAAATGAATGGAAAAGAGAAGAATCTCCAACTTACTAATGAATTTGAGAGCTTTCCTTTGGCTTGATGGTTTGAGGGTTCTACTCTTGTTTGAAACAAGAGTGGCCACCAACCTTTTGGAAGAGGGAAGGTCAAAAACTAATGAATTATGAGTAAAGTTCATTGTTTTTGGCACTTGCGAGAGGCAGGGTAACAGTGTAAAACACTATAAAGCTTCAACAAAGGGGGAGGCTTCTATTTATAGGAAAAAGTGAGATTCTAACCAAGCCATTTGATTCTAGAATTTTTCAGATCAGTTTGGTCAATTTTTGACCATTTTTGGGTTAGTTTAGCTCACTTTTTGGATCTAGTTGAAACAGGAGAGGAGAGATAAAAATATCTCATTATTTGGGAGTTTAAAACTCATTCAAGCATGTGAAATAGGTGCCTCCTTCATGAGAAAAATTCCCCCATGCATAAATCCAATTTAGTAGGATTACACTTTTAGAATAAAAGAATTTCTTTTATGCATCTAATTTATGCATAAAATCCATTTATGATGAAAATCACACTTTTAATATATATATATATATATATATATTATGCATATGTTTATGCATACAAATCATTTATGATGAAAATCACTCTTTTAATATAAAAGAATTTCTTTTATGCATCTAATTTATACATAAAATTATTTATGATGAAAATCACCCTTTTAATATAAAAAATATATCTTTTATGCATACAAATCATTTATGATAAAAATCACTCTTTTAATATAAAATAATTTCTTTTATGCATCTAATTTATGCATAAAATTATTTATGATGAAAATCACACTTTTAATATATATATATAAATATCTTTTATGCATACAAATCATTTATGATAAAAATCACTCTTTTAATATAAAAGAATTTCTTTTATGCATCTAATTTATGCATAAAATCATTTATGATAAAAATCACACTTTTAATATATAAAAAATTGTCTTTTATGCATACAAATCATTTATGATGAAAATCACTCTTTTAATATAAAAGAATTTCTTTTATGCATAAAATCATTTATGATAAAAATCACACTTTTAATATAAAAATTTATCTTTTATGCATATGTTTATGCATAAAAATCATTTATGATGAAAATAATATTTTTATAATAAAAATATTCTTTTATGCATACTTTTATGCATAGAAATCAATAATGATAAAAGTAACAATAAAAATATTATTTTATGCATACTTTTATGCATAAAAATCAATATGATGAAAGTAACTCTTGTAATAAAAAAATATACTTTTATGCATAAAAATCCATAATGAAGAAAGTAACACTTTCATAATAAAGAAATTATCAATAAGCATATTTCATAGAATTTAATTCTATTGAAAATCATTCTTTTATAAAAATTAATCAATATGCATCTTTCTATGCATGAATGAAAATGACACTTTTAGAATACTCTAACGATGGGGATTACTCTTTTTGACTAATAAAAGATGAAATTTATTTCATAAATTTTCAAAAAATTTCGCAATAACCTCCTTTGTATGGCTGACCATTTTTCAATTTTTAACTCACAGAATTAATTAGAAGTTTACCAAGAGCATTTAAATCATTCTAAATGTAAACAATCAAAGAGAAACATTATGAAAAACTTGATTTTATTCATTAATCATTCATCTAGAATAAGAATGGTTGGATTTACTAAAGCAGAGAGGGGAATGCCTTTTTTCAATGAGACATAACATCATTTGCAATTTAGAGAAGACAAAAATCATAAAAAACCATAAAATGAATGGAAAAGAGAAGAATCTCCAACTTACTAATGAATTTGAGAGCTTTCCTTTGGCTTGATGGTTTAAGGGTTCTACTCTTGTTTGAAACAAGAGTGGCCACCAAAGTTTTGGAAGAGGGAAGGTCAAAAACTAATGAATTATAAGTAAAATAATTCATTGTTTTTGGCACTTGCGAGAGGCAAGGTAACAGTGTAAAACACTATTAAGCTTCAACAAAGGGGGAGGCTTCTATTTATAGGAAAAAGTGAGATTCTAACCAAGCCATTTGATTCTAGAATTCTTCAGATCAGTTTGGTCAATTTTTGACCATTTTTGGGTTAGTTTAGCTCACTTTTTGGATCTTGTTGAAACAGGAGAGGAGAGATAAAAATATCTCATTATTTGGGAGTTTAAAACTCATTCAAGCATGTGAAATAGGTACCTCCTTCATGAGGAAAATTCCCCCATGCATAAATCCAATTTAGTAGGATTACACTTTTAGAATAAAAGAATTTCTTTATGCATCTAATTTATGCATAAAATCCATTTATGATGAAAATCACACTTTTAAAATATATATATATATATATATATATATATATATATATATATATATATATTATGCATATGTTTATGCATACAAATCATTTATGATGAAAATCACTCTTTTAATATAAAAGAATTTCTTTTATGCATCTAATTTATACATAAAATTATTTATGATGAAAATCACCCTTTTAATATAAAAAATATATCTTTTATGCATACAAATCATTTATGATGAAAATCACTCTTTTAATATAAAAGAATTTCTTTTATGCATCTAATTTATGCATAAAATTATTTATGATGAAAATCACACTTTTAATATATATATAAATATCTTTTATGCATACAAATCATTTATGATAAAAATCACTCTTTTAATATAAAAGAATTTCTTTTATGCATCTAATTTATGCATAAAATTATTTATGATAAAAATCACACTTTTAATATATAAAAATTTATCTTTTATGCATACAAATCATTTATGATGAAAATCACTCTTTTAATATAAAAGAATTTCTTTTATGCATCTAATTTATGCATAAAATTATTTATGATAAAAATCACACTTTTAATATAAAAATTTATCTTTTATGCATATGTTTATGCATAAAAATCATTTATGATGAAAATAATATTTTTATAATAAAAATATTCTTTTATGCATACTTTTATGCATAGAAATCAATAATGATAAAAGTAACAATAAAAATATTATTTTATGCATACTTTTATTTCCCATGCATCTTTGGGATTCTCAGCATCCTGTATGTGTGAGCATAGCATCAGAAATACATATAGACAGATAATGCAACACTTTGAATGCTCTTTCTGACCATTGCTTATGAGCAATAACCTGCTAACCTGCTGTGTAGGTTGTCGGGGTAGTTCACACTCTAGCTCAGCACCTGTAATGAGATTCCAAAAACCTTTTCCCTTCAAGAAAATTTTGATCCTGTACTTCCATGCTTGGAAGTTCTTCCTATCCAGTATTGGATTATCCAACATGTTGCTCAATGCAAAACACCTTGCGTACACTTCCAAATCTGTAGATGAGCCTTCCTCAGCTCAACCACACTCCAATGAGTGTTTCAGATGCTCCAATGTAACCAACAATCTTCAAATTTGATGTAGAAAATCAACCTGTACGCATCCAAAATGAACTGGCTCACGCAGTCCGAGATACCTTCCAAGGCTTTAAATCATAATGTAGTAGTTCAATCAAGTATGGGTAACTTGCATTGACACCTAAACAACCTCAATGTAGAGTATCAACACCATCTGACATGTGTACATATCAATTTTTGAAAACCCCTTTCTCTGTTTTGGGAAAAACCAGAAAAACCAGTAGTAATTTTGCTCTAAATTCTTCAATATTTATCCAAATTGAGCAACCAGGCATTCATTAGCTTAGCAATAGTGTCCACTAACTCCATGTAAGAGGAATTTATCCAATTGTTTAAGACCAAAGATTAATTGCTCGATTAAAATCACTCTGTTTCTCTGCAACAACCAGTGGACATGCTTTTTAATCAGCTCATTCCCAGCTCAATTAGGCATAATTGATCAAACCAACCATATAGCCCTCTTCTCTAGTGTGTGTAGCAACCAATTGCTAAAGCAATTTTGAAATATATCAAGCACAGAAGTTGTAATCGGCCTCCTCGCATCAAAATGATCAAATTTCTACCCTGTTTCTCTGTGCAGTCTGCGTCGCCTGCTCTATAGTGATTCGAGAGTGATTATAATGTTAATTGATGAGGTAATCAAGTCCCCAACACACCTAGGTATGTGTGCAATCAGTCAATGCTTGGATTTTTGCCAAAAACATGCTCCAAATGCATCAAATTTTGACCTCCTTTTCTCTATTTTGTGAGAGCTCAAAAACCAAAAATTTTCACTCATTCAAATGCATGTAAATTGTTCCAAAATCACAGTAGGGCTTGCATAGGAGTTGCCAATACATTCCTCCTTGTTAGATACATGTTTTTTTTTGCCAGATTTGCATGTATTTCCACCATACATCAGTGCTTCCAAGCTTTAATGGAAAGCTTTCAAAAACCAGAATTTTTCTTTGCTTTGGGTTGTCCTGATTTGCTTTGTTTTTGCCTGAATCACCTGCAATCTGCTCAAGGATGTTTAGAAGACCTTACCCGGTAGGCCAAGCTCTCAGATCTAATAGTAATCGGTGTGCTCCAAGCTTCATAGCTTCAATGGCAAGCTTCACAGCTTCTCAGCTTCTTCTCCCTCTTCTCTCACTCACTCATAAACCCTAATAGACAGCACAAGGCTCTGATACCATGTTAAACAATAGGTAGAGGGAGAGGAAACACACACACAGGAGCAAACCCTAATGTATATTGTAAACCCTAACCATAGAGGGAAGCCATCTCCCTTCTCACACAATGCATAAAGCCATAATCCATAATACACACAACACACTATGAGTTGTGTCCACACACATCTAACCCTAGCTAATGTCCACACACTATGACCAACTGGACACGCGGTCATTTATGTCTCACACATGTTCCTACCTAACATGCCAGCACATAGCAAGCTGGCTCACACTGACATCGAGCTTGAATCTCAACACCCGGGACAAAACATAACTAGTGTTTTATAAAGGATCCCATCAATACAGTGGTTGGGTGGTTGGCTAACCCATGGGATTGGATGGGGTTAGGCTAGATCAGTGGATTTCTACAACATAGTTATGTTGAAAACATGGGAGCTCAAGGATGGATTGAGCACATGATTAGAGCAAGGATTAAGAACTAGGAAGCAAGACTATGCTTAAGCATGGCTAGATTAGCTAAAGACAAATCATATGAGCATAATGTCAATGTGAATAAAGCAAAAGCTAAGTATTTTGTTCATTAGATGAGGAGCCTTTAAATAGGCTAAAGTACAAAAGGATTAAGGAGGAGATTAGGATCTAATCCTAATCAAGATGCTTATCACTTGCCTAGAAGTGAGCACCCAAAGCCTAGAGTAGAGTGCAAGAAGTAGAGATTCTCCACTAAGGCATATAAAAAAGCTAAAAATAGGACCATCCAAAAAGGAGCTACTAACCCTTAGAGAAATAATCTACTAAGGTCCACTACTAAAGCCAAGCTACTAAACCTTAGAGAAATAATCTACTAAGGTCCACTACTAAAGCCATGTAGAGGGGCCATAAATTCCAATACCCTCCCTGGACCTCAACATGGCCTGAAAATAAGGCTAGAGCATCCAAGAAGTGTGAAGGAATACCAAAATACCCTCCCATGTTCCAAATACTAACTATGGGACTAACCAAGAAGATTTGCCCTCCCAGGAGGCAAATGTCTAAAACGTTACCTGAGCTTCATCATGTGGTGCTCAAAGGTAACCATAAAAAAGTCCCACTACTACTACTAAGAAAGTTACATTAGCTACATCATGTGGTGCTCAGAGGTAACATACAAAAGTCCCACTACTACTACTAAGAAAGTTACGTGAGCTACATCATGTGGTGCTTAGAGGTAACATACATAAAAAAGGACTTCAAAAAGCCCAATCAGATCAATAGAAGAAAAATTTGCTCTTCTTCCTTTGTCAAAACTTCTTTTTCCTCAACCAAGTGTGCTTTATCCTTCTTTTTAAAGCAAAAATTCTCTGAATGACCTTTAAGACCACAAAAACTGCATATCATCTTCAACCTGCATGTGTCAACTTTGTGTCCTGACTTTCCACAATGGGAGCAGGATACTTTTGATTTGCTTACTACCATTGCATTGTCAACTTGGAAGAGACCTTTGCCCATCTTTCTCTGTTCTTCCAGGATAGAAGATTCTACCTTTTTCAAGGTTAGATCTGGTACATTTTTTAAAGTGGTGATCAAAGTGTTGTAAGTGGAAGGTTTACTTTTAAGCAAAACAACAATGACTATTTCATCTTTCAAAACTTCTCCTTCACTGGCAAGTTGAGAGAGAAGGCTTTTAGCCTTATTGAGGTGAGTTGAGAAACTTTCATTAGCTTGCATCATTATCCCAAAAAATTCTATCATGAGGTTCATTAAGGTGCCTTTTCCTTTGGCTCCAAATAACTCCTCCAATGTATCCCATGCTATTTTGGAGGTGTTGCATGCACTAATATGATGAATGAAATTATCATCCATACTAAGCACTAGAAGGGCAAGTGCCTTTTCATCTTTAGTTATCCATTCTACTTTCTCATCTTCTTTGTCTCTGCCGTTTGGACATTTGTTCTTACCATTGACAATATTCCAAAGTTCCTTCTTTATGAGAAGGAATTTTGCCTTGACTGACCAAGTAAAGAAATTAGTGACATCAAACCTAGTAACCCCTTTATCCTTGTGTTCTGACATACCGAAAAATGATTCACTCAAACAAATTACATGCATGGGAAATCAAAGTTGCATTCCCCATATAAGTGTAATACTTCAAGATAGGATGATGGAATCTGAGAAGTGGGTTTGTTTTTGGCCTGAACTTTGTTGAGGATTTGAATTTGGCTTTCTTCATGGCTTTAATATGTTTGACATACTTTGCATTGTTGGACTCACATGAAGAGGGAATGTTGAGCTTACAAAAAAAATAGTGATTATTGTCAACTAATCACTCATTAGTGATTAAGTTCACTATTTTGAAAAACCAAAAAACTCGGCCACCTTGGAGTGAAAGAATGGATGCCTTTCACTAAACATTTTCAAAAAATCTTCAACATGCTTTAATAGCAATGTGTCCACATGATAATCATCACCCCAAACACTTGATTAAGCAAAGAAATCATTACTTAATCTCTGTTTTGACCAAAGTACCTTCTGTAGTTGCCACAGTGCTAGAGGAGCTACAAGCAAGCGTTTTCAGCCAAATCTGATGCTACAAGCGTGTTCGCCATGCCCAAAAACCCTTGGGGTAAAGAGCAATTGGATCAATTCGTGGTGGTTGTGACTTGATTAAGCAAAGAAATCATTACTTAATCTCTATTTTGACCAAAGTACCTTCTGTAGTTGCCACAGTGCTAGAGGAGCTACAAGCAAGCATTTTCAGCCAAATCTGATGCTACAAGCGTGTTCGCCATGCCCAAAAACCCTTGGGGTAAAGAGTAATTGGATCAATTCCGTCTGTTGTGAGCAGCGTTTTGCTTCGAGCCTCAACATAGAGGGTTGCCTAGGTGTTAGCCCCTAAGAGGGCTTAATCATTGTTGAAGTGGTTTGTGCACAGCAAGGCAATGCTCAGCTGTGGGTGCAGATGGGCTATGGTGAGAAGTTTATGGCGAATTTTTTTGAAAATTTATGAAATAAATTTCATCTTTTATTAGTCAAAAAGAGTAATCCCCATCGTTAGAGTATTCTAAAAGTGTCATTTTCATTCATGCATAGAAAGATGCATATTGATTAATTTTTATAAAAGAATGATTTTCAATAGAATTAAATTCTATGAAATATGCTTATTGATAATTTCTTTATTATGAAAGTGTTACTTTCTTCATTATGGATTTTTATGCATAAAAGTATATTTTTTTATTACAAGAGTTACTTTCATCATATCTCAGTTGCGAGCGACAGCATATACATAATGTGAAGTGGAATAAAAGGAGCATCCATGATTATGTGCAAGAAATAAAGAAGTTTGCAGATGCATTGGCAACAATAAATGCCCCCATGCCTGATGATGATTTGGTGGATATTACCTTGCGTGGTCTTGGCAAGGAATATAAATCTTTTGATACATCCATCTCGGTTTGGAGTACAGGTTTACCAGACTTTGATGAGTTGGTTTCACTCTTGCTTGTTGAGGAAATCAAACTCAGTGATTCATTTCTGGATGCATCTACTAGCCATGATGATAATGGCAGAAATCAGGCTTTCTATTCACAGAGAGGTTTTAGAGGCAGGGGGAGATTCACATCACGTGGACGTGGTGGTAATGGTCGTGGATGGCAGGACAGGTATTCACAGAGAGGTTTTAGAGGCAGGGGGAGATTCGCATCACGTGGACGTGGTGGTAATGGTCGTGGATGGCAGGACAGGTCACCACAACAGAATTTTCAGCCTTCATATGGTGCTAGAGGTGGTCGTGGATATGCACCTCAGCGAGGCAGAGGTAATCCTCGTGGTAGAGGACGTTGGCAAGGCCAACAAACATCTATGCAAGATGTGGAATGCCATTACTGTGGGAAATATGGTCATATGGCGAGAGATTGTTTCCGCAAACAGAATGATTTAAGAGGGGGTAGAGCACAACGTGGTGGACACTATGGTGGAAATTATGCACAACATGGTGGTGAAAATTATGCATCAAGCAGTAATGATGGCACTGCAAATCACTTGTTTGCCATGAAACATGTTGTTGGATCCATGATGACAAAAGCTGAGAATGATGACACATGGTATATGGACTCTAGAGCATCAAACCATATGACTTGTCATGGTGAATGGTTTGAGCATATGAAGCCTATGGATGTGAAAGGCTATGTGGAAATAGGAGATGATACTCAGCATGCCATTACACATGTTGGAAGTGTACCATTGGTTATGCACAATGGTCAAACAAAGTCTATGTCAGATGTATTGTATGTGCCTTCTATCACAAAAAGCTTGGCCTCAGTTGGTCAAATGGTGGAACAGGGATTACAGGTTCGTTTCAACGAGCATGGTTGCTTCGTTGAGGATTTTAAACATGGATGTAGAGTCATTGCCAAAGGCAAGAAAGAAGGCAGGTTGTTTAAGCTGGATGCTGAAATTCCTGAGTTAAAATCAGCCATGTTCTCTAAAAGCAGAAATGTGGTACAGGACATTGATATGTGGCATAAGAGGATTGGACATGTCAATATACAAAGGTTAAAGAACATGCAGGCCAAGAGGCATTGTTAGTGGGCTGCCTAGATTCAAGTATGATGGGCATATGCATGTTTGTGAAGCCTGTCAGTTTGGAAAGCAGGCAAGGTTACGGTTTCCTAGAGAAGGAAATATGAGTAGCAGGCCACTTGAGATAATACACAGTGATGTATGGGGTCCTGCACAAAACCCATCTATCAAAGGCAGTTTATACTATGTGACATTCATTGATGACTTTAGCAGAATGACATGGATATACTTTCTGAGAGAGAAAAGTGAAGTGTTGGAAAAGTTTATGGATTTCAAAGCTTTTGCAGAAAAGCAATATGGCTGTTGGATTAAATGTTTGAGGACAGATGGAGGTGGTGAATACACCTCAAATGCTTTTGAGCATTTCTTGAGGAAGCATGGAATAATCTGGCATGAAAAGAGCATGCCAGATTATTATTGGGCAGAAGCATGTGATACTGCAGTGTATATATTGAATAAAACACCTACAGCAGCCATTCATGGAAGTACGCCAGAGATGCGGCTTACAGGTTATAGACCAAACATTGGACACCTCAAAGTTTTTGGATGCATAGCTTACGTACATGTGCCTGATGAAAGAAGAAGGAAGTTGGATCCTAAGGCAGAAAAATGTGTATTTGTTGGATATGCACAGGATCGAAAGGCATACAAATGTTACAATCCACAAACTAGACAAGTGGTCATCTCACGAGATGTGGTGTTTGATGAGCTTGCTAGTTGGTACAAAGCAAAGGATGAGGGTGTCATTGAGTCACTTGAAGTAGATGTGCATGTGAACTTGCCACCACAAGCAAGTTCTAGTTCTACTTCTATGTCTGGGCCAGCAGCAGCAGCAGAGGCTGAGAGTAGTACTGTACATCCATGGTCAGGACGTTTGAGTCACTTGAAGTAGATGTGCATGTGAACTTGCCACCACAAGCAAGTTCTAGTTCTACTTCTATGTCTGGGCCAGCAGCAGCAGAGGCTGAGAGTAGTACTGTACATCCATGGTCAGGACGTTTGAGGCATGAGAGTGTGAGCACTAGGAGTAGTGCTGTGGATAAAGGAAAGAAGAAGGTTGAAGGAATTGGAATCACAGGTTATGAGTCATCTAGTTCAGAGAGTTTGGATGAGGAGCTTGGCATACCTGTTTTACGCACACCTGGTGCAAGGCAGGATAGATATGTGCCACCACATGCTAGAGTGACAGGTGTTCAGAGTGATCCGCATGCATTGCGGAGATCCCAGAGGGTCAGATATCCCATTGACAGGTTGACATATCGAGATTTTGCTATGCACTATGCATATATGACATCTATGGTGAAGCATGTGGAACCTACATGCTATACAGAAGCTATTGGAAAGCATGTATGGGAGAAAGCAATGGATGTTGCGATGGACGCATTGGTTCATAATGATACATGGGATTTGGTTGCATTACCACAAAGGACAAAAATCTTATTGGTTGTAAATGGGTTTACAAAGTGAAATGCAAATCTGATGGTTCCATTGAACGACATAAAGCAAGATTGGTAGCTAAGGGTTATGCACAAACCCAAGGTTTGGACTATGATGAAACATTAGTCCAGTGGCAAAGATGGGAACAGTGAGAGCAGTCATTGGTATGGCTGCAGCTACTAATGGTTGGGAAATGCATCAAATGGATATCAAAAATGCATTTCTAAATGGTGATCTACAAGAGGAAGTGTATATGGCACAGCCAGAAGGTTATGTACACCCAAGATATCCCACTCATGTATGCAGATTGAAAAAGGTATTATATGGTTTGAAACAAGCACCTCGTGCTTAGAGTGATAAGATGAGCAGATATCTTATCTCTCTTGGTTTTCAGGTTTCTACAGCAGATTCTTCACTCTATGTGAAGAAGACAGAACGTGGGATTGTTTTACTTGTCATCTATGTGGATGACTTGATTATCACAAGTGATCATGGTGCAAATGTAATGCATGTCAAGAAAACATTGTGGGCAATTTGACATGAAAGACCTTGGTGAGTTGAGATACTTTCTTGGAATCGAAGTGATCAAAGACCATGTAGGTACATGGTTAGTACAGTGCCAATATGCATTGGATATGTTGGCAAAATATGGCATGACAGGGTGTAAGCCTATGAGTACACCTTTGGAGCAGAATGTCAAGTTGCGGGCTGATTATGGTGAGGAGTTGGATGATCCATCTATGTACAGAAAGATGGTTGGTAGTCTCATTTACATGACCATCACACGCCCGGATTTGAGTTATGCTGTGGGGCTAGTAAGCCAATTCATGCAGAGCCCCAGAAAACCTCATTTGGATGCAGTGAGACGCATCATGCGATATGTAAAGACCACTGCACATTATGGTCTACTTTATGAGAGTGGTAAAGGCTTGGATATACATGGCTACACAGATGCTGATTGGGCAGGTAGCTCATATGACAGGAGGTCTACTAGGGGTTATGCTTTTACACTTGGAAGTGTCGTGGTGAGTTGGAGTAGCAAGAAGCAACCTATAGTTGCTTTATCTAGTACAGAGGCTGAATACAGAGGTGCAGCCATTGCTACTTGTGAAGCTATATGGTTAAAGAGTCTCTTGGCAGACTTGGGAGAGCCTATTGTGATGGCAAAGTTGTCATTCATTGTGTGACAACATGAGCAGTATACAGTTGGCCAAGAATCCAGTATTTCATGCGAGGACCAAACACATAGAGGTCCATTATCACTTTGTCAGAGAGAAGGTGCTGGATGTTACAGTTGATCTACAGTATGTGAAGACTGATGAGCAGGGTGGCAAACATCTTTACAAAGCCACTTAGCAGGGAGAAGTTTGAGTACTTCCGTACTATGTTGGGAGTACATGGGATGAGCTTGAGGGGGAGTGTTGAGAGCCTTGATATCCCAAGCTCATCTACATCTTCATCTATGGCAGTACATCATGAGCTTGAGAGGGGCTGTTGAGATTCAAGCTCGATGTCAGTGTGAGCCAGCTATGCTATGTGCTGGCATGTTAGGTAGGAACATGTGTGAGACATAAATTACTGCGTGTTCAGCTAGTCATAGTGTGTGGACATTAGCTAGGGTTAGATGTGTGTGGACACAACTCATAGTGTGTTGTGTGTATTATGGATTATGGCTTTATGCATTGTGTGAGAAGGGAGATGGCTTCCCTCTATGGTTAGGGTTTCTAATATACATTAGGGTTTGCTCCTGTGTGTGTGTCTCCTCTCCCTCTACCTATTTTTTAACACCGGGTACCAGGGAAAAGAATTCCTAGGCCCCCCAGCCAACACTCATGCAAAAATTAAATAGACACACCACTTACACACCCAATATAAAATTACCTTTTCTTAGATTTAACTATTTCCAAACAAAATTACAATAAAACCACAGCGTTTCCATCATAATCCTCAGTATTCCAGTTCTAGGGTCCAAATTCCAACTTTTCCAATTTCCAACCATAAAATCCAAATTCTAGTCATCCCTTCCTCATCGTACCAATGGCATCATGGGCAACCAGAGCATCCACCACCTAGTCAGTCCCTCTAGGCTCACCTAGTACTTCACTCACAGGCCGTTTCATGATTCCTAACTTATAGTACACCCAAAAGTATAATCTCTTTTTTTCCATAAAATCCATATGGACTCTTCGTTGAAGATCAGCTAGATCAACCAACAAGATCCGTTTACCAAAAAGGTACCATGGACTCATCCGTTGAAGACCAGCAAAGCCAACCAACCAGATCCATGCCCGTGTTTAAAAAATAACTCCAACTCAATGTTCCATTTACTCCTCGACGTACGCATGGGTATCCTAGGTGACCCAGAGCCCGAGCACCGTATGGTCAGCATCCTCTAGGCTCCTTCTTTGCAGGTGACCTATGGCTTCACTCATAGGCTACTTCCTACACCCCTCATCCACCGTACATCGGCGGAAGCTCACCATTTAAACCAAACCGAGGCTAGTCGAGACCTCAGCTAACCTTTCCACACGAGACGTCCTTCTTTGACTCTCCATCTGGCTGTTGCAACATTTTTCACTTAGGTCCACGACCTCATTCCATAAGATAGTCAAAATGCTTCCCTAGCATTCTTGACGTAAAACAATCTTTAAAAAATAGGTTTCACCTGCAAATACAGTTTCGAAGAAAAATTTATATCTTTCCATATCATTCCTCATCATTTCTCTTCAATGCTCTCTTAACGATCTGCCAGGGTGAGTCATCCCAAATTCTGATTTCACATCATTCCAGATCACTCCTCATTATTTCTCTTTGGATGCTTTCTTAACGATCCGCCAGGGTGAGTCATCCCATATTCTGATTTCACATCATTCCACATCACCCCACATCGATCCACATCATTCCACACATCGATCCACATCATTCCACACATCAATCCACATCATCCACATCATTCCACACATCACTCCACACCACTCCACATCATCCACATCACTCCAGATCACTCCTCATTATTTCTCTTTGGATGCTTTCTTAACGATCCGCCAGGGTGAGTCATCCCATATTCTGATTTCACATCATTCCACATCACCCCACATCGATCCACATCATTCCACACATCAATCCACATCATTTCACACATCAATCCACATCATCCACATCATTCCACACATCACTCCACACCACTCCACATCATTCCACAAATCACTCCACACCACTCCACATCATTCCACACATCACTCCACATCACTCCACATCATTCCACACATCACTCCACATCATTCCAATTTCTACAAACAAGATGGTCTCTTTTCACTTTGAGCGAATCATGTTTGATTATGAAATTTCCTATATCTAGTTATCAAAATTTTTGTTCCACAATCAACCTGGTTAAGAGTACAGTTACTCTTCTTTTTTATACTAATAGAACTTTCTAAGTCTCGGCCATTACTTGGCTTAGTTAAAGATAACTTTTTCTCAACTCAATTCAATTAAGTCTAAATTTCTGCTCTCTTTTGGATCCTCAATCCTTTCAAGAATTCCAAAATCCTTTTCTAGGGAATCTAGGAATAAGTTAGTCACAAGTATTTACATTCACCCAACTAAGCATGTTTCTGGTCTTTTTTTGGGAAATCCTTTTCCCGTTCAAAATGTACTCAAGATTCTATTTTTTGAGAATCTAGACGTATACTTCATAATTCCAAAAGTTAAATATGTTCGGATTCCTCTTTATAATTAAAATTTATCTATGTTTTCTCAATACACCCTATGAATATTTTCACATTCTTTTCTCTATTTTTTAAAAATAAAATATCATGAAAATCCCTCTTTTAGCATAAAATATTTATGCACACATACCAATTCATTTTTATCTAAACGAACTATATTCATAATCCCATTTGAAAATTAGAGAAGAATTGTACATAACCTTCTCGTAATTTCGAAAATGAATAATGCTCAAAACTCCACTTTTGGCATAAAATTTATGATGCATGAATTTAAATTCATTTTCTAATGAGAAAATTTTTATCATAGTTTCCCTGCATTTTCTATGAAATGAGAATGCTCAAAATTTCACTTTTAGCATAAAATTTATTATGCATAAATTCATTTTCTAATGATAAAATTTTTGCCATAGTTTCCCTGCATTTTCTATGAAATGAGAATGTTCAAAATTCCACTTTTAGCATAAAATTTATTATGCATAAATTCATTTTCTAATGATAATTTTTTTTCCATAGCTTCCCTGCATTTACCATGAAATGAGAATGCTCAAAATTCCACTTTTAATATAAAAATTAGTTTACGCATAAACCTAAGCATAAACATAAACATTACTTTATCGACACATGAAGCACTGGACAAGGAGAGAGCTATCAGACGAAGGATTGCTGCGCTTCAAAGGGAACATCTAGATCCTACTATGCCAGGTATAGGGTACGATAAGTGATTGGGGATATGGGAGAGCTGCATAGAAACAGTTTGGTTCATTCCCAGCCATACATAATCTAAGCTCCTTGAAATGAAAGCGAGACGGCTTGTTGCTTTCAAATTGTTGTTTTGTAGCTCGCCTTGGCTCATGTTGCTTGCCAATTCTCCTTTCTACTCATCCCTTATCTTTTGCACCGTAGCATAATGAACCATTCCACATGCTTGATTGGTAATACTTACTTGCCCATATTGTATTTCCATGCTGAGGCTCATATGGACCAAAATTTGAGAAAAACACTTCAGAAGAACAAGTTCTTATGTGGATTCCTTGAAGCTGATTTGAATTCCTAAACCCCAGCATCCGCACGATTCAAGCATTTCACATCATACAAGCTCTGAGTCACAGGATCCATCATTTTTGGTTCATACATAATCCAAGCTCCTTGAAATCAAAGCGAGACAACTTGTTGCTTTTTTCAAATTGTTATTGTGTAGCACAAGCGACTTTTAGAGTGCATTCTTATATAGCAAAAAAAAAATCATTTTGCTAATAGTTTACTAGAAAAAATGAACATATCTAGTAAAAGTACGGATCAAAGAATAGTGGAATACTTCCTAGCTCTTCATTCTAGGAAAACACTTCCTATATAGCAAATAAACTGGCAATAAATCACTATATAGTAAAATGTAGTAAAAAGTTGCTATATAGCAAAAGTTATGAAAGCATTCACTATATAATAATCGATCTAGAAAAACTTTCTTATACAGCAATCTATATAGTAAAAAACTGCTATATAGTAATCAATAATTAACAAATTACTATATAATAATCTATATAGTAAAATATTACTATATAACAAATCAATATGTAAAAAAACTACTATATCAATAATCAACAAATTACTGTATAATAATCTATATAGTAAAATATTCCTATATAGCAAATCAATATTGCTCTTGACCTTCATAAGGCAGAGAGTCGCATGCATTGGGTACACACCCCAAGAGGTTGGTTCTGGTCTCACCACATCCAACTTCTCCACTTTTACACTATCAAAAAGGCATCCCAGCATTGCAAATGAGGATGTTAATGGGGACCTCCACTCAAAACTCTCCACTATAGCTATAGCTACAATACTTGCACTTATCCACTGTCAGCATGCACATCCACGACTTTCATTAGCATGCAATTTAAGCCCATAAAACCTTGACCTTCGATATGATTAGCAAAAGAGTAATTTGCATAGAGCTTGTATTTTGGTATCCTTAGTAAACTTGTATTGTGGATTTTCTCCCGATGTCAGGCTTGACACCATCGTCCTCTTTTGCCCAAAGCAAATCAATATACAAACCCCATGAAAGATGAACATGTAGACAATTTTATGGTAGAAAAAACTCATGTTTAGGTAGTAGATGCAAGAAAGACACAGCAAGGGGAACTCAAAGTAGATACTCTTTTACATGTAATTAAAGAAGAAGATGCTAGAGCTGACCTCGGATTAATTTGAGCTATACCTACAAATTCAAGCAACACTCAGCATGACCATGATAAAATTATTTTAATAGAAAAGGTAAAAATTATTTTTGCTACTGAGCACCTGGCTCTTATGCTTATAGACACACATGTAAGCATAATGTTTTAAAAACCTTGGCAAAGACAAGGAGCTAAAATCAACGGATAAGAAGACATACCTTAGAGGAGGTATTGGAGTTGTTTTTGTAGCTAAGGTCTTGCCATAGCTACTACTAGTTAAGGAGCCCGATGGCAGAGATTCTCGCCCTACATTATGTAGATGGTGTCTACTCAGCCACGCTATCTAGGCCTAGGCCTGCATCTTTGCATTCTCCTGCTCCTTCCTGACTTCTTGGTAGAAACCCTAAAAAGTTTGTAATAGAAAATTTTAAATTAGCCTTTGCAAATTGATACAATTACAATCCAAAAACACGCACTTATTAATAAAACATAAAATCTATTTTTAAAAAATAGCCCACTTAATACTTTCCATGCAGTGGGAGGCTTGACAATACCTCCCAAGAATAATTGTAGCAATTGGTGTGACAGCCTTCTTACAATCTTAGCATATACTTCTTGAGTCTTAACATATAATTGCACGAGCTATCAAGCTGTGAAACAAGTGTGAAAACATTTAAAGAGATTCCCTCATGTTTCATCTATTTGAAACAACTAAGCGCCTTATCAACATGCTTGCATCCTCATTTGCGCAAAAATCTAGTCTTTGGGCGTGTCAGTCCCATGTCATCATCACCATGTCATCACTACACATCACTTTTTTCCAAAAACGAGAGTGAGATACTTCTAAATGATTGCTGCCCTAGCCTTTTATAGGCCCAAAAAGCATCTTGGACTGGCCAACCTAATGTTGGCCAAAAAATAGGACAAATCCAAAAATATATAAATGCTGGCCAGCATGGTCCTTGCCCACCTTAAAGTCCTTTGGGCATATTCTAAGCCCTGCTAGTGCCTTAAACCTATGTTTATATGCTGTGAATTAGGGATTAGCTTTGGATCAGGCATGTCCATGTGTGTGCACATGACACCCTCTTCTCTTAGTCAGCAGCCCATCTGAGGTAGTGTTGATGATTGTAGCTATATACAAAAAAAAGCATGTGGAAGAGTCCCAGAAAGCATAACCCCTTGCACACAATTAAAAGCGCATAGATTAAAACCTTTGGTAGAACTTGACCAACTTTGATAAAACATTCCAGAGGCAACAGCCCAATTGCACACAGACATTCATGTGTATATGTGTGTGCGTGCATACACATGCATAGATGGATGCATGAATGTAGGGGGTGTGTGTACACATGCATAAATGGATACATGTATGTAGGTGTATGCGTGTGTATTACACAACTCACAAATTTTTTATTTAGGTGTACACATGGTGTGTGTGTGTGTAAATATGAATGTTGAATAAATTTGGATTTTTTGTATGTATGAATATATGTATGGATGGATGGATGCATGGGAAGGAAAAAAGAAAAAGAAGGATAGAATTTCATTGATATAGAAAGAAGTAATAATCGTTTAGTAAAGGGTGCAAGTGCGTGTGTTGCATGTATATCTTATACAATTTTCGAATCTTGTATGTATGTTAATTTCATGAATGTGTGTATTATCATGTTATTATACATGAATGTATGAATGTACCTGCACAAGCATGAATATATATTATACATCTACATATATGTAGCAATGCATGTTATGAATCTGCACACATGCATGGATGCATCTACATACATGTACGTCGAGTATGCATACATGAGGGCGTGTGCAGCATTCTAAGCATAATTTACTACTGCCAACAAAGAAAACTGCGAGCATGCAGCTTATTCAGTGCGGGAAAGACTGACCTGGATGTCCCAAATGTAGAGTGCTTCGAGACCCTCTCCATATTTGTCTCCTACAAGGACCTCTCCCTCCACAAATACTTAGCAATGAAGGTGGGGCTGCCACTCATCTAGGGGCATATCAATACCTTAGCAAGGTTTTTCCCTAAAAGTCAATGTTGAGGTGGATTAATTTATTAGACTGCGTGAATATCTCATTTTACAAATGTTTGTAAGCCATTGTAAGTATTTCTCAAAGGTTTGGTAGGACGGGTAGATATTTAGTATTTTTTTTGTTTCTCAGTAATTTTTCTCATGCTTTACAAGTGTCAATATCTACTCCTGTGTCTGTTTCAACGTGTCTGAAGGCGTGGGTTCTGCTCTCTTAGCCGTAGTCCGCTTTTTTAAGGCACCTGAAGCCTGAAGGGAGAAGGGCGTAGTGTGGCCCGTGGGCCTTCACATCCACATAACACCTTGCTACCAAGGATTGAAGACCCACCCTGGCATATATATCATAAGGAACCCTTCCTCCAAAGAATAACGAGTTCTCCTCCGACCCTTCGAACGAAGATCTCTCACAGAATCCAACTCATTGACTGCATCTTTTGACCTGCAAGATAGATCATTTGGATCACATTCTTCTTTCCAGAAGTAGGAAATATCTGTTAGTGAAAGATGGCCAAGAATTTTGCTCATCTCATATGCTTCTTGAAGAGATTCATTGGAGTCAAAAAATACCTCAGGTCTTAATGGTGTTCTTTAGGGAGAAGGGAACAACACAGTCATGTTGTAAGCTTAAGCTGAGAACCGGTGAGGAGTATCCACCTCTGTGACCTGTCCACCTTATTAATACAGTTTGTAGTTATGGGCTGATACTATGCATTTTGTTTTAACCTTTTTCAATCATGGCTAGGGTGTAGTTTTACGTGCCTTCTTCCTGGTTTTAATGTGATTGTCGCATTGCTTCTTTGCACATAATACTGTGTTGATAGTACAGTTTGTTGGCCTTGGTTTTGTGGTTCCTTGTCTGGTAGCAATTGTCATTTCACACTTAGGCAGTTTATGGGACGTCCCGTGACACCAAAGAACCCGCACCTTTTCTAGTTTTAAGGCACCTACGGTACCTTCTTTTTCAAGATGGGTTTTGTAAGTTTGCCATAAAGCGTAGTTGTATGTTTATCCTTCAAGCCTCAACAGCTGAAAAATGTGCAAAGAAATCAACACAGTAAAATCCAGCTCTTTCCAAGCAAGAGAAAGAAAATGTATCTTGACCATGAGGCAATGGCTGGTGTGTTTTGTACCAGATTCCTGGGAGGTGACTCATATGAATAATTACATGACCCCTTAGATGTGTGGTGGTTTCACAGCATCACATTAAATGTTGGATTGATGTTGTGCCCAAATGACTTCAGTGTGAATTAGAATCATTGTTCTGCTTTTGCTCATCATAACAAGTAATCAGGTCTTCGATTTGAGAAATTTTTGTTGGTTCATCCGCCTTTTTATTGTAAGGCATTTTGTTTATTTACTCTTTTGCATATACAGGTTCTAGAGCCTCCATTCAGCAACGCTACTCGCGAGGAGTTGGCTCACATGCGGAATTGTAGCATCAACAATACTTTATGTGCACTTGTTGCGGCTCTTAGCTCAAGAAGGTGGTACAATATTATCATGATGAAGCTTCTTTTTCTTTAATTTTGATGAGCTCATGTTAAAAGTAGCTTGAAAAGCACTTTTCACAAAGCAATTTTGTCATCTGGCATCTATAATGGTTTGGTTAAATTATTGCATGAACGCTGGCTTTATAAAAAGGAAAGAACTACAGAATTCTGGTTTTCAAAATTAAATTTGTTGTCTAAACATGTGGGATGTGTGAGGGCAAAAGGACGAAAGGACCAGATGTACGAGAAATGTACGAGAGTTCAGAGCAAATCAACACAGCATGAAAATAGATGAGTGAGAGTACGTATAATGATGAATGAAATCCAGTACAAGAGCTCAGTGTGAGACTTTGCTAGGGCAACCCTGAAATGGAGGAGCAGAGAGGGCTACTGTCCCGTGCTGGTGCTGAGGGGGGAGAGGGCCGTGATCCCAAGCAGATGGTAGGCTGCTATCCTAAAGTAATGAGCAGAGGGGGCTGCTGTCCTGATGTCGAGGTAAAGGAGAAGAGTCCCGGTGATGGAGGATGAGGGCAGAGAGGGCCGCAATCCCGAGGTAGTGTGAGCACTGCAAGTAAACGCAGATGTGATGTGACTGGGTGTTGCAGGTACTGCAGAATTCCAACTTCCAATGTACTGCAGGTAAACACAAATGTAATGTGGCTGGGTGCTGCAGCAGGTACAGAGCTTGACGGTACTGTAGGTAAACGCAGATGTGATGTGGCTGATCTGGGCGCTACCAACAGGGCGTTGTGCTGAATGTTTTGATATGGACTAGGCGCCTGCAGGCAGCCACAGTGTATACAGCATGATGTGATGAAGCGCCGGCAGCAGTAGATGAAGTCGTTTTATATTCTGTTGTGCTGATTTATGATGTGCATATTTATATGATGTTTGGGCTGCTGGTTGGCCAGGGAAAGAAGTCGGTCAGCACAGCAAGACATGAAAAATGGCTAAAACAAAATCCCTTTTTGGGCTGTATAAAATAGTAACCAAATTAGGTATATTTTCACACACCCCCTCTCAGGCCAAAAAGGGGACCATAAGAGAAGATGAGAAGGATGGTAAGTGAGTGAAGAGGAACATGAAGAAGTACTTGGTTTTGGGTAAGGTTGGTTGTCACGGGTGTAGATCATGTGCTCTTCGGTTGTTGTAAAGTCTTTTTGAGTTTGGGCAGTACTGGATCAATGCAGCAATGCAAGAGGTTTTCACATGCATGAATGCCCCATTTTGGGTTTGCATTCATACATGTGTCCCAAACACAAAAAAAACAGAATGCTATGCAAAGGGTATGCAAGATGGTAAATGCTATGCAGTGGGTTTTCGCATGAGCAGTGCCCTCATGGGGTTTTCACTAACTCATACGCCCGTTACAAGAATGAAGAATAAGGTGAAAGGAGAGGATAGACCCCCTCTCAAGATGTTGAGGGTGATGGTGGAGGACCGATGCTGATCCGCTCACGAAGATGATTGAGGATGGGACGGTTGAGGGACTTTGTAAGTATGTTGGCATCGTTGTCCGTTGTAGGAATGTATTGAATAGTGGAGCCTGATGGTAGCAAGCTCAACCTGTGGGGTGCGACCGCCGGTAATGGTTACATGCCAACATCAGTAGCACGAAGAGACATAGGTTGGGTGGAAGGGTTTTGTGGTTGTGGTTGTGGTTGTGCAATATTCCAAAACACATTAGGATCAGGAATAGAAGGTGAACCAGAAGAGAAAGCAGTGTTACCTCGAAGTGTGCTCCTAGACCCTCCTCTATTTGGGTTCATATAATTCTAGGGATTGAGGGTTGTTGATGGTACCATATGCTAAACCTGTGTTGCAGAAAAAGACACCGAGATGGAATTAGAAACATAAGCACTCGAAGGTACATACGAATCTGATGCGGTCTCTGGCAAAGTTGATGATAATGGATCTCCGAAAGACTGTGGTGGTACCTGTCCTCCCTGAGAGAAAGTCCCATACTGAAGTCTAGGCTGTCGGCTGGACTGAGCAGGAGGGATCTCTAGATGAGGTTGGATACCGGGGTCCAGTACTGGCACACTGACTGGCTGTAAGCATGTATCCCCCTCTGGAAGTGAAGTCTTATAAGCTCGGAGAAGAAGGACGAGATGCCAAAGATGTAGAAAGTGAGTAGGTGTAAATGGGCTAGTCGTCCCCCAATGTAAGACCTCGAATGAGACTCTCCAAGTCCCATCCTCTGTGTAGGCTATATCTAAATAAGGAGAATCAACATCTGGTCAGAAAAGGCTGGTCCTCCAAAATCGTGGGTAGACGATCCATGTTGTATGCTCTCAAGGTCTTCAAGCCCTTTGCTCATGATAGCTTTGATACCATGTGGGGGAAAAAGGACGAAAGGACCAGATGTATGAGAGATCAGATAAAATCAACACAGCATGAAAATAGATGCCTGATGTCGAGGTAAAGGAGCAGAGAGGGCTGCTGTCCTGGTGATGGAGGATGAGGGCGGAGAGGACTGCAATCCTGAGGTAGTGTGAGCACTGCAGGTAAACGCAGATGTGATGTGGCTAGGTGTTGCAGGTATGGAATTCTAGGGTACTGCAGGTAAATGCAGATGTGATGTGGCTGGGTGCTGCAGGTACAAAACTCCAAGGTACTGCAGGTAAACACAGATGTGATGTGGCTGCTCTGGGTGGTGCTGCCAACAGGGTGTTGTGCTGAATGTTTTGATGTGGACCAGGTGCCTACAAAGCAGCAGTGTATATGGCCTGATGTGATGAAGCGCCGGCAACAGCAGATGAAGTCATTTTATATCCTGTTGTCTTGCTGATTTATGATGCGATCCCCTTTTTGGGCTGGATAAAATATCAAATTAGGTATATTTTCACACACTTTTAGGAGCCCCAATAGAGCTCACTCAAGATTTCTATTGAGTAAGGTTCACAAACACTACCTACAATGACCTTTCGTTGTACCCTGCTGATTACTTTATGTTTGGAGGGAAGTTTTCTGTAGGGTTATGTAAAATAATCAAAGAACGTGGAACAAGTCAAGTAGGGTTCCACTCTAAGCGTCCAAGGTCAGGTGCACAAGTCCTGTACATAGTCTTGGTTAGGTGTGCAAGTCCCACACATGATGCAGTGCTACTTCGTACTGTGAGTCACCCTTTGGAATGATGACAAGTGTTCCAGATGTTCGGTTTGTAGCCAGATACCAAGCATATGTGTAGTTGCATGTAGAAGAAAGGGGTAGCCCCTTGGGCTACCCCAGAATTAGGGTTCAAGAGGCCCATGGCCAATGCAACAGCCAAGTCTATGGCTGGGTATTCCATCGGCCAGGCCTAGAGGTGCCTGTGCATCAAGGCGGCCGGCGGCCTGGTAGGCGACCAGCCTTAAGGCAGGGTGGAAAGCATAGAAAAGGTGGCGAGTGGTTGTGGAGATATATAAACAAGCTGACCCTTGTATGGATTTACCGACCAGCATAAAAAGACCTATATAAGATTTGTCTACAATTCATTTGAGTTTATCTTACAATTCACAAGGGGATAAAGGATTCCAGGGCCAGGACAACCAAGGGGAACTCTAAAGCCAAGGTGAAGGTCAAGTATGAGAAGATTTACACAACCAAGGGGAACTCTAAAGCCAAGGTGAAAGGTCAAGTATGAGAAGATTTACAGATTTGCATCATTCTAATAAAGCAAATACACCATTCATCGTGGGGGCCCTATAGAGGGTATTCGGGACCCAATATCGTGTCCGCCGACTCCATGCATATAGCTTTGCATTCTCCTAGTAATAGAGCTCCATCCCCTGCACACCCAGATTCAGCTTTTTTATTCAGTACTTTTTCATTTTGTTGGGATGACAGAGGATACCCCATACATGTACTCCGATTTGTCTCATAGGCCGAGTTCGGTCTTTTGGAAGACGTTAATAAAATCTTTCTTTCTTTCTTTCTTTCTCTCTCTCTCTCTCTCTCTCTCTCTCTCTCTCTCTCTCTCTCTCTCTCTCAGCCCCTGCAATGGTGTAAGCACCTTCGCGCCCTCCTCTCCTCGCACTGCAAGCTGGTAGCCCTTGTTGTGCTGAGAGCCTTCAGTGTTGTTGTGTCGCGCACCCGCTGCCCTGCCCTTGCCGCGCTGCGACTGTGCGTGCGCACCTGCGCCTCTTGCTGTTGCACTGTGACTGTGCACTCGTGCTGACCCATTTATCATCTGCTCCCACCCACCCTTGCTAAGACCTCGAAGGCAGCAACTAATGGGAAATAGCCACAATGAATCTACAGGAGTTGGAGGCATACATCAAGATAGTGGTAGACAACACCAAGCAGGTGTTGGACGAACAAAAAGTGTTGGACAGGGTCTTGAACCAACATGAAAAATAGTTGGAAGGCCTCCACAAGGAGATAGAGGGCAAGAATAACAAGATTGAAGAATTGGTAGCAAAGGTGAACCACTAGGAGGAGGAGATTCGGGTGTCAAAATCATAGTCACAGGAAACGGCCGTTTTGGTCCTAGAAACGCATTTCTCTGTTTCAGGATCCCATCCGTTTCCATGGCCGTTTTTTGTTTCCCAAGTGATATTGTCACAAGAAACGGCCGTTTCCACCCCTAAAAACTCGTTACCCCATTTCCATTCCTCGAATGTTTCCGTTCCTGTTTCTTGTTTTTGGTGACTATTGTTGAAAGAGGCCTAGATGTAACAACAGGAAATGCTAGAGGTTGCCCTAGTGATAGGGGAACTCTGGGAGGAAATGGAAGCCCTAAAGGCTACAGTCAAGGACCATACTGTGGAGGAAGGGGAACTGAATATTCAGGAGGGTATAAGGACGGACTTGGAGCAACTGAAGGCTACGAGTGATACGCTGCGGGAAGAACTGCAGATCACCAAGAAAGATTGGGTGGAGGTGGTGAAGAAGCACAAACCCCCAGAGAGCATCATACATGAGACTCGAGAGGAGGAGAAACGCAGGAAAGATAGGGTCCTCCATGTGTGAGTGCGGGGGCTTTCCCCTAGGAGGATGCCATGATGCTTTGCTAGATGATGAGAGTGGATGGGACTGCCCCTCCCTATGCAGATACATGGAGGGCAGGCAAGGATATGACATGAGAGCAGCCCCTCATCATTAGATTCCCTGATGCCACCAGTAGACAGGCCTTCTTAGACAGACGGCGGGCTGCCCTCAAGGGCACACAAGTGTACATGGGAGACGATCTCACCCCAGCACAGGTGGCACACCAGCGTGAGGCGATGGTGACAGTTCATGAGGCCCGTAGAACAGGCAAGTGGGTTATCTACAGAGACGGTAGGGTCATTATCACTGAGCGCCATCCCAAATAGGGATGCGGGGTCTATGAGACCAAACACTTGAGGTTAGCAGTATGGGACTGTAATGGCATCCTGTGGTCAAATCCAGAAGCGAGATTGTCATAGGCAGGGATGCCATTTTCTATACAGAGTTCATCGCGGGACCGTGAGGAGGTCACATTGTATGGGAGATATTTATTAGAGATGTGAGTTGCACATAATCTCGTTATTTATAACGGGATGTCCCGATGGTCCTCCTTCGAGGCCCCCACATCCTTCCCTCACTCAGGAGGTACTAGCACTGTGGAATACCTTATGGGATCTTCGACTTTGGCACACGTCCCCGACTTCTCCATGCCGCCACCCCCCTTTGAAAGCTGACCATGCCTACTTGTCTTTCACTCTTACTTGCACACCACCCGTCCCTCCGCCACCACCCCCCATCTCACATTACACCCAGGTCCATTTTGATCACGAGCTTGACCTCGTTTACTCCAACCACATCTACTGCTAACTCTAGGATGTTGAACCTATTGTCCCCCTACCCATCCTCACATCACAACTCACCACCATACTCCACACATCTACCACAACGTCTTTCATCTGCACGCAGTAGTCTACCGCTAAGCCACCTTGCGGTTCCATGCCCCAAAACTGTTGGTATGATGACGAATGCCGAGCCACACGCTCCCGTCTTAAGCATGAGGTACGGATTGGGCAAATCACGAAGTGCCAAGCGCAACGGATTTCTCAACGGCTCACCAAATGCGAGAACTGGGAGTTCTACACTCAGAAAGAGGATGAGTTATAGTGACTTTTCTTACGGCCGACGAACTGCAAAGAGGCCTGGAGGAAACTCCAAGAGCATCGCCCCCCAAGACTTATCACCTGCCCGGACACATAGCACTCCTATGCACGCTCCCTCTATCATATCCCCCATCAGCCACTCCTACCCCTAGCCCCACCTTCTTTATAGAAAGGGCATGGTCTTCAAGGCCATTTGTAGACTACGTGAGCCTAGGATCATGAGGGACTCATTGTCGAGTACATCTCACATGCCGATGATACCTTGGTGCCCCTATTAGCCTACATGTTTAATAGAACCCTTTGTGAAGGATTTCCACCCTCTTGGTCCACCAACACCATCACCCACATCCTCAAAGCCGGAGATCCACTTGATCCTAATAATTACAGGACGATCATGATTGGCTACACATTGGCCAAACTTTGTGGATTGGTACTAAAGGCGGAGCTTAGTTCATTTGTAGAGAGACAGGGATGCAGAGCCTTAGGACAGGCAGGCTTTTGGAGGAGCTACTCTACCCTTGACCACATTGTCACCCTCCTTGCCATCATTGAGGGTAGAGCACGACATCAGAGGATTTCCTATTGCTTTGTGGATTTCCGCAAAGCTTTTGATACTGTACTCCAAGCCCACCTCCTACCATAGTAACAAAAAAACCTGTTTCTAGCTTTCGAAACCTCGAAACGATTTTTAAAAACCTCAAAACCTCTCCAGTATGGTAGTTTTGCCCAAATTTCAAGTTTTTTTTTTCCCTTGATTTTTCTGGGATTTTTTTATTTTTGTTTTTTTCAATATCCTCCTCATCACATTCCTTCCCTCTTCTCTTGCCTCCCTGTTTCTCTTTTTCACCTATTGCCGCTTCCTTCATTCTCTTCTTCTCTCCTTTTCTTCTTCCTTTCTCTTCTTCTCTCCTCTTCTTCTCCTTCTTCTCCTCTCTTCTTTCCCCTTTTTCTTCCTTCAATGTCTTAAATCTTTCCCAATTTCTACCTTCTCTTCTTCAATTTATTAAGAGTTATAATCAAGCAAAATTGCCATAATGCCTCACCAAAATAAGGATGGTTCCCCGAGATGTGTGAGAAGAGACCATATTTTCATCATTACACTATGTTTTTAGATGGCTACTATAAGTTCTTTAAGTCTTTATACTTTATAAAATTATAGATTTTTCGAAACCTTGCGGTTTCTTAGCCGAGGGACGAAACCTTTCGAAACAAAACCCCAAAAACCTTGAAATGAAAAAAACGTCTAAACGTTTCTTGTGTGACTATGCCTCCTACACTATCTAGAGGAGATAGGAGTCCCATCTGACATGGTTTGGAGCATCATCACCCTCTATGAGTCCATTAGCAGACGAGTGAGATCCCTAGGAGGTACATCGTAGGAGATTTCTAGCACTATTGGGGTGAAACACCATTGCCCTCTATCACCCACTCTTTTTGGCCTCTACATTGATGAGATCTTGAGCTTCATTGACGGATCAGGTGGGGCTAGTCCCACACTGGCAGGCATATTGATCCCCATACTACTACCGGCCAGGCCTAGAGGTGCCTGGGCATCAAGGCAGCCAGCCATGGGTAGCCAGGCTGGTAGGCAACCAGCCTCAAGGCAGGGTGGACAACATCGAAAACGTGGCCAGTCAATAAGAGCAAAGAGGCTCATATAGAATTTGCATGAACAGGTTGTGGAGATATATAACCAAGCCGGCCCCTGTATGGATCCACCAACCACCATAAAAAGACCTATATAAGATTTGTCTACAATTCATTTGAGTTTATCTTACAATCCACAAGGGGATGAGGGATTCCAAGGGCCAGGACAGCCAAGGGGAACTCTGAAGCCAAGGTGAAGGTGAAAGGTCAAGTGTCAAAAGATTTATAGATTTGCATCATTCTAATAAAGCAAATACACCATTCATGGTGGGGGCCCTATCGAGGGTATTCGGGATCCAATATTGTGTCCGACTCTCTCTCTCTCTCTCTCTCTCTCTCTCAGCCCCTCCAATGGCGTGAGCACCTTTGCGCCCTCCTTTGCTCGCGCTGCGAGCTGGTGGCCCTTGTTATGCTGAGAGTCTTCAGTGCTGCTCTGCTGCGCACCTGCTGCCCTGCCCTTGCCGGCGCTGCAACTGTGTGTATGCACCTGCACCTCTTGCTGTTGTGCTGTGATTGTGCACCCGTGCTGTTGTGCTGTGACTGTGCACCCGTGCTAACCCGCTGACCGTCTACTTCCACCCACCCTTGTTGAAGCCTCCAAAGCAGCAACTGAGGGGATATAGCCACAATGAATCTACAGGAGCTGAAGGCATACATCAAGACAGTGGAGGACAACACCAAGAAGGCATTGGACGAACAGAAGAAGGTGTTGGACAGGGTCCTGAACCAACATGAGAAATAGTTAGAAGGCCTCTGCAAAAGGAGATAGAGGGAGAGAATAACAAGATTGAAGAATTGGAAGCAAAGGTGCAACAATAGGAAATGGCAGAGGCTGCCCTAGTGATAGGGTAACTCCGGGCCGAAATGGAAGCACTAAAGGCTATGGTCAGGGACCATACAATGGAGGAAGAGAAACTGAATATTCTGGAGGGTCTGACGGACGGACTTGGAGCAACTGAAGGCTGCGAGTGATACGCCTGCGGGAAGAATTGTAGACCACCAAGAAAGATTGGGTGGAGGTGGTGAAGAAGCACAAACCCCCACAGAGCATCATACATGAGACTCTCGAGGAGGAGGAGAAATGCAGGAAGGACCCTCCATGTGCAATTGTGAGTGTGAGGGCTACAGGCCGGGGCTTCCCCCAAGGAGGATGCCATGACGCATTGCCAGATGATGAGAGTGGACGGGACTGCTCCCCCCTTTGCAAATACATGGAGGGTAGGGAAGGATATGACATGAGAGTAGCTCGTCATCATTAGATTCCTTGATGCCACCAGTAGACAAGCCTTCTTAGACAGATGGGCTGCCCTCAAGGGCACACAGGTGTGCATGGGAGACGATCTCACCCCAGCATAGGTGGCACACCGGCGTGAGGCGATGGTGATAGTTCATGAGGCTCGTAGAGCAGGCAAGTGGGCTATCTACAGAGATGGTAGGGTCATTATCACCGAGTGTCGTCCCAAATAGAGACGCGGGGTCTATGAGACCAAACACTTGAGGTTAGCAGTATGGAATTGCAATGGCATCCTGTGGTCGAATCTAGGAGGTCTAAGCGAGATTCTCATAGACAGGGATGCCATTTTCTATACAGAGACTCATCAGAGCTTTGAGAGGGACTTTACCATACATAGCTGGGTATAAGTGGGAGTCAGCTTTCCGAGGTGAGACCCACATTAGGAGGAGTGCATGGCTTTGGAGGGGTAGCTGTCCTTTTTAGATCCTACCCCCACCACTAAAGTCGCGTCCTACCACCTCCAGCTTCTTCACAGAGGGCATGGTCCTCAAGGCCATTCTAGACTACGTGAGCCCAGGATAATGAGGGACTCGCTGAGCACATCTCACATGCCAATGATACCTTGGTGCCCCTACTAGCCTACATGTTCAATAGAGCCCTTTTTGAAGGATTTCCACCCTCTTGGTCCACCAACACCATCACCCCCAACCTCAAAGCCGGAGATCCACTTGATCCTAATAATTACAGGACAGTCGTGATTGGCTACACATTGGCCAAAACTATCTGGATCGGTACTAGAGGCGGAGCTCAGTTCATTCGTAGAGAGATAGGGATGCAGAGCCTTAGGACAGGAAAGCTTTCAGAGGTGCTATTAGAGGATTTCTTGTTGCTTCGTGGATTTCCGCAAAGCTTTTGATACTGTACCCTGAGCCCGCCTACTACACTGTCTACAGGAGATATGAGTCCCATCTGACATGGTTTGGAGCATCATTGTCCTCTATGAGTCCATCACCAGACGAGCCAGAGCCCCAGGAGGTACATCGCAAGAGATTTCTAGCACTATTGGGGTGAAATAGGACTGCCCTCTATCATCCACTCTTTTTGGCCTCTACATTGATGAGATCTCGAGCTTCATTGACGGATTAGGTGGGGCTGGTCCCACACTGGCATGCATATTCATCCCCACACTACTTTATGCAGAGGACATCGTCCTCCTCTTCGATTCAGCCAGCGGGCTTTAGAGACAGTTGCATGCCTTACAGGACTTCTGCACTCAACGGGACCTCTCTGTTAATATTGGTAAAAGATGTATGTGTGAGTACTTTAGTCAAGGTCACGGGCACTTGTCATAGCCTTGGACACATAGAGAGAGAGAGTGTCAAGGACTATAAGTTAGGGACTTGAGGGACTAGACACGCGCCACTAAGTAAGAGGGAAACTTGGTATAGGGTCCAGGTGTGCTAGAGTTATTCACTTGAGGGGAGGTGTTGAAATATGCAAGTGAATGGGTGTGTGCGAGAACAAGCCCTTAGCAAGAAATTGTAAAAGGGAGTCTGTAATTAAGTGGGTAGCAGTGAAAAGGTGAGAGATATCTGTTGAAAAACAGGTAGAGGGAGAGGAGACACACACACAAGAGCAAACCCTAATGTATATTGCAAACCCTAACCATAGAGGGAAGCCATCTCCCTTCTCACACAATGCATAGAGCCATAATCCATAATACACAACACACACTGTGTTGTGTCCACACTCAGCTAACCCTAGCTAATGTCCACACACTATGACCAGCTGGACGCGGTCATTTATGTCTCACACATGCTGCTACCTAACATGCCAGCACATAGCACAGCTGGCACACGCTGAGATCGAGCTTGAATCTCAACAGCCCCTCTCAAGCTCATGATGTACTGTCATAGATGAAGATGTAGATGAGCTTGGGCTATCAAAGCTCTCAACACTCCCCCTCAAGCTCATCCCACGTACTCCCAACATAGTACGGAAGTACTTAAACTTCTCCCTGCTAAGTGGCTTTGTAAAGATGTCGGCCACCTGCTCTTCAGTCTTCACATACTGTAAATCCACTGTACCATCCTGCACTTTCTCTCTGACAAAATGATAGTGGACCTCTATGTGTTTGGTCCGCGCATGAAAAACTGGATTCTTGGCCAACTGTATGCTGCTCATGTTGTCACAATGAATGACAACCTTGCCATCAATAGGCTCACCCAAATCAGCCAAGAGACTCTTTAACCATACTCCTTCACATGTAGCAATGGCTGCACCCTTGTATTCAGCCTCTGTACTAGATAAAGCAACAGTAGGTTGCTTCTTGCTACTCCAACTCACCACTGCACTTCCAAATGTAAAGGCATAACCACTAGTAGACCTCCTGTCATACAAGCTACCTGCCCAATCTGCGTCTGTGTAGCCATGTATATCCAAGCCTTTACCATGCTCATAAAGAAGACCATAATGTGCAGTGGTCTTTACATATCGCATAATGCGTCTCACTGCTTCTCCCTCTTCTCTCACTCACTCATAAACCCTAATAGAGAGCACGAGGCTCTGATACCATGTTGAAAAACAGGTAGAGGGAGAGGAGACACACACAAAGGAGCAAACCCTAATGTATATTGCAAACCCTAACCATAGAGGGAAGCCATCTCCCTTCTCACACAATGCATAAAGCCATAATCCATAATACACAACACACTATGTGTTGTGTCCACACTCAGCTAACCCTAGCTAATGTCCACACACTATGACCAGCTGGACGCGGTCATTTATGTCTCACACATGCTGCTACCTAACATGATGCCAGCACATAGCATAGCTGGCACACGCTGAGATCGACCTTGAATCTCAACAATATCTACTGATGAGAGAATCAAGGGTAGCATGAGTGAATATAGGGGTGTGGAAAGATTCTAGGAAAAGGTGTCTCCAGATGTAGGGGAGATGGCATAAATCAAGGAGAAATCAGTGGGATTAGATGCTTGGCATCTTGTGGATGTACAACCTATAAATTGAGGCATTGGCCTAATGAGCATAGTAGCAGGGGAACCCCGTTTCCCCCCATTGGGAACGGTGGAACGCGTTCCCCCATCGCGTGGACCAGTGGAACGCTGGAAACGTATGGTGGAACGTGGAGGTGGTCGAAAAAAGGTGGAACGGCAGGGAACGTTGGTGGAACGGTAGGTGGAACGGGCCAGGGAACGCTAGCCTGCCGTTCCCCCACATGGGAACGTGCAGATGACGTGGATTTTTTTTTAAAAAATGAAGCCCGTAAGCCTTGCGCTAGACGCTTTTCGGAAATTCGCACAAGTCCGTACGCCTTTCGCCGCCCATCGCTTTTCGGAGTTCACGCCGTTGCTGTCCACGACTCCACGAGTACAGCGCCCGTACTGTCCTGCCCGTACAGCAGCGCCCGTACTGTCTTGCCCGTACAGTAACTGTTCTGAGTCCTGACATTCTGTACTGCATAGTACAGTCGCCCCAGCCACTGGCAGCCAGGCCCCCAGCCCTTGCACTGTGCAGACCACAGTCATATAAAAGGCAAGGCAGCAAGAAGCTTTTCTCTTTCTTCTCTCTCTCTTTTTTTGTTTGAACTTTGAACTTTTGGTGTTTTAAAAATTACCTATGGTGAATCACAATCTGGACTGCACACTGCACAGTGCACAGTCTCTCCCCATTAAACAGAAGAAAAAAAAGGACTCATTTCTCTGGAATGGTTAACTTTGAAAGCCTATTCAACTTTTTGCCCGAATTTGCAGACATCATGGCTTACTCGGGTTCAAAGCGATCAGCTTCGAATGGTACTTGGTGGGACGAGGTTGAAAGGCTAGAAAGGTATTCATCTAAGGGAGGTGCAACACGATGGAAATGCAAGCAATGTAACAAAGAGAAGTCAGGAGGAGCAAACCGTGTGAGAGCACATCTATGCCATGTGAACAATGAAAAAGCACAAGTGAACAAATGCCCAGGGACAACACTTGAAATGCGTAGAGAGCTTTTGGCAAAGTACCCAAGTGAAGAGGAGAAAGCATGTGCACGAAAGAAACCGGCAATTGATGCATCTTACTTCAGTAGACAAGGGGAAGATGTACACTTGGGAGATGGACAACAGTATGGAGGACTTGGGAGCTTTGCATTTTCCCAAGATTCGCAGTCTATGGGTGCAAGTTCCGGCAAGCAGCAAACCTTGGGAGCAGCTTGGGATCCCCGCAAGAAAGAGAGGGTAGATACAGCTGTTGCAAGGTTCTTTTATCATGATCATGTAGCATTCAATGTTGCCAGGTCTCCATATTTCATTGAAATGGTCCAGGAGATTGCACGGTATGGCCCAACATACAAGCCTCCTTCATATGAGATCATACGCACCACCTTGTTGCAAAAGGAGAAAACTGCAATTGAATGTGCTTTAGAGTCTGTGCATGAAAGTTGGGCAAAGAATGGTGTGTCACTTATTGCAGATGGTTGGAGTGACTCGAAAAAGGTCCATTCATGGCATGGTTGCTTATTCTCGAGGAAGAATGCAATTCATTTCCTCACATGATGCTTCTGGGACTGGAAAAACTGCAGATCAGCTTGTGGAAGAGTGGGCCGAAGGTATTGAGAAAGTTGGACCAGAGAATGTTATTCAGTTCTTAGCTGATGGTGAGGCAACAAATAGAGCAGCTGGTCTTAAGCTTGAAGACAGGTATCCGCATATCACATTCAGTCCATGCTTTGCTCATTGTTTGAGCAACTTATTGAAGGATGTTGGTAGCTTGCCATGGGTTGATCCACACATTCAAAAAGGCAAGGAGATAATAAGCTTCATTCAAAACCATCAGTTTATTTTGAATGAATTCCGCAAGAGATCGGCCAAAAAGGATCTCTTGAAGTACTCAGAGACACGCTTTGGTTATAACTTTCTCATGATGAAGAGGTTATCCAAAGTGCAATTGCCTTTGAAGCAGTTGGTTGTATGCAATGAGTGGATGGGATGGGCACTTTCTCGCTCAAGAGCCGGCATAGAGGTTGCAAGAACCATACAAGACTTCACATTTTGGGATGAAGTCAATACTATCAATGCTATGATGAAGCCGATCATGCGCTTGATGCGGATTGCAGATGGACGGGAGCCATGCATTGGCAAGGTTTATGAGGGGGCTGACCGAATGATCGAGAAAATAGGGGAAATGGGCTTGTCTGATGAGAAATATGCAGAGGTTCGAGAATTATGTGAAGCACGATGGAATGGTTATCATTCTCCTATGCATGCTGCAGCGTATATCTTGGATCCCGAGTTCCAAGGATGTGGACAAGAGGCCGATGATGAGGTGATGGATGGTTGGGAGACCGTGCTTTCTAGGCAGGTTCGTGATGCAGATAAACGAAGGTTGGTGAAAGACCAACTTGGATTTTATCGCAGCAAGTTGGGAAGGTTTGGATCGGCTGATGCTCAGAGAGATAGGTTTAAGATAGGGGCTGCTTTATGGTGGGAGGATTATGGGGCTCGTACACCACAGCTTCAATCATTGGCAGTAAGGATCTTGTCTCAAGGTGCAAGCTCCTCTCCGATTGAGCAGCTATGGAGTGTGTTCGGCCATGTTGCATCCAAGAAGAGGAACAAATTTGGGACAAAACAAGTCAATGACTTGATTTTTGTAAGTGCTAATTTGCGCTTGCTTGGTGATATGGCATCTCCCAAACCAGAGAAGTTTATATTGCTTGATGAGGAGTCCTCGGATGATGAGGAGACACATGGACTTGCAGATCCTGGTCAGGATGGGATTGAAGATTTGGATGCTGCAGATGTTGGTCTTGATGATATGGCTTTCTTGGATGACATAGATGATAGTCTCCTTGATGGCATCACTGGCAGTAGCCATGCATGATATCTCCTTACTATTTGCAATGTGCATGTCACCTTGAGGCTTGGACTTTGGACTTGGATTGTTTCTTTTATCTAGGCTGTGCCATGTGGGCCACATTTTGTGCTTTTTGTCACTTATGTCATGTATGATGTGGGCTAATTTATTTTGACTTGTGAGATCTGTTCAGTGTTAGTATCTAGCCATGCAAATTATGGTGCACTAGACTTTAGTGTGTCTCTGATTTGGTTATATAAATGAGCATTGTATGTTAAGATTTATCGTCATTTCTAGAAATTATCTAGGTCGTTCCCTGTTTCCGTTCTCCCTCGTTCCCGTTCCCCCTTTTTCTCGTTCCCGTTCCCCTGGTGGTGCTTTCGTTCCGTTCCCGTTCCCGTTCCGTTGCTACTATGCTAATGAGAGCTTGCTGGTTTTTGAGTATCCATGCCTACATTATCATATTAGATTAATTGTTCACTAATCTCATCTTAATCACATGCTAATTATGTTGATTCTTACATTTGATCCACCATAGCTCATCACATCGTTGCAAATTTAGCAAACTAGACCTTGGTGGTACGGGACTAGATAATATTAAGCACACATACGTGGATTCTAAGGAATTCGGTACACACAGTGGGAACAAGCATTAGACGCCACAAGACCATGCCACTTTTTGATACAGGATGGTTGGCTTTTCTACAAATGCTGCCTTTGTGTCATGAGGTCGTATAGGGCAACTCTTCTCCAATGACGCCCATAATGTCATCACTAGTGCTCACAGGGGATTGAATTCGACTTTGGAGAAGATAGAAAGGCAATACTATTGGCCAAAGATGATGCGAGACATGTTCACTCAGGTGCAACACTGAGAGATGAAAGCTCCTCGTGGGAAGAAGATAGGGTTGTTACAACCTTTACCCATTCCCGAAGGATCTTTTACATTTCAATGGATTTTGTGATGAGCATGTCTCCTAGTCCGGGTAAGCATAACACACAATGTCTAACTATTTAGCAAATTTATTATGCTTATTCCATGCAGGGCCAAAGTGACTACCAAGGATGTTGCCCACTTTTCATTCAGCATTGGAACCTGATTGGTGGGATTTCTAGGACCATAGTGCCAGACCGTGATGCGAAGTTTACAAGTCATTTTTGGAGGATATTGTTCGACAACTTTGATACTAAATTGAACTTTTCTAATGCGTTTCACCCACAGACAAACGGCCAGACATAAATTTATAACTAGTTGGCCTTTGAGGTGTTGAAATGTTATGTCCAGGATCAGCAAGGTAAGTGGGAATCTTATTTGCCTTTAGTTCAAGTAGCCTTGAATGATTCATTTTCTTCAACTATTGGCAAGACTCCTTAAGAAGCAACGTTTGGAAGACCATTTCAGTTGCTATTGACCAAAACCTCGTCTTTAGTCCGTGAAGCGAATAGATTGATGGAGTCGTACCAAGAAATCTTGAAATGAATCAAAGACAGGCTAGCTAAAGCGCAAGAGGCCTACACTCAACAAGCCAATAAAGATAGAAGTGATGTGAAATTCTCAGAAGGAGATTGGATGTATCTTCAGATAATGAAGCAACGACTAAAACAAGTGGGCAAGCAATGCCCAGAGTTATCTTTCAGAAGCTTCGGACCATTTCCTATCCAGAGAAAGATCAACGAGGTGTCGATGAAGTAGAAGTTACCGCCAAGTTTGACCATGCACGATGTGTTCCATGTCAATTGGCTCATACCATATGCAAGTCCAATCCCTTCAAAGATTAAAGACAAAACGGAAGCATACATTATTGATGAAGCTGAACGGTTCCCGAGTAGATCCTTCTCCATCACTTCAAGCATGGTTCCAACCAAAGACACAAAAACAATTCCTCACAAAGTATCGACACACCAAGCGGTTTGACTTGACAAAGATCTTTTGGTGACTATTCGACTTTATGAACGGTCTATCTGGAGGCTATGTAGCTTCTGTCAAGTGAAGTAGAAGGGGATGTCATGCATCTTGCACTTGGATGCCATGTGGACATATCTGTACAGAAGAAGCAAGTGCAAGACCTAGAGTGAAAACTGGTCCGTCGTGAACCCTAGTCCAGGACAAGTGAGTCACTAAAGCGTCTAAGGTCAAGTGTACAAGTCCTGTACATCGTCTTGGTCAGGTGTGATAGTCCCACACATGAAGCAAAATATGCATGTGGGACATATGAACCTATGGAATTTTGTTTGGGTAAAAGTGGTGAATAGCTTGTTGGGGGAAACTACCACTCGCAGTGTATCCAGGTGTACACATGTTTGAACTTGACTGACTTGAGAAGAAAGGTTGGCACTTGCGACAACCCTCTCAAGCAGGCCCCGGCCACTTGACAACAAATTCTTGGCTTAATTGCATGGATCTCAACTTTGATGCCTCTATATGAGGTTTCCCCTCTCATCCTCACATATTTTTGTTCTTTACTTTTCAAGTTTGTTCTTCCTCTCTCTCTGTCCCACTTTCTTTCTGTCTTTTTTACTAACCCACCCCACTTTTCTTTCTTTTTAGCTCTGCAAATCTCTGGTGCTGCATGCATAGGCATCTACTAACTCCAGTAGCTAGTGTGAAGCCTCCTGCTTATAGCTTGAAAACTGGCCAATCTTGTGCGTCTTGTATGACCTTTTTTGATCCACACAGATTTTGTGTGATCTCAAACAATGGGGTCTTGAAGAATGGCTCTTAATTGTTCCACCCAAGCTTCTGCGAGAAGGTGCCTATGGAGACGGGTGCGGAAACGCCTACAGCTCAAGTGATTTTTATGCTCCCGGATGGGCTCAATATTATAGTCGAGAAAATGTTGAACATGTCAGAATGCGCAGCGGAAGACTAACGCACGTAGGAGACGCATCACCACATCGAGCTCCACGAACACCCCCAATGAGCACTGTAGCATCCCTCCACCGGGCTCCCATCTCCCGGTGAGCTGCCTCCCAAAACACCGGCTGGAGGAGATGACTATGATAAAGTGCCACTCTAGCCTATATACGGCTCTTTAACTTCCCATGCTTCCACTTATGGGATAATCCAAGGCACCTTCTAGCCATAGATCACACGTTTGAAATCGCCAACCTTCCAACACCCTCCCTCGATTCGAGCTCCGCAAGCCACCTAGGCGCGAGGGGGTCGCCCCGAGGACCACACGCTTGAGCCGCCCAGGACCACACACGCCCGGGCTATGATACCATGAAAGAATGTGCACAAGCGGAAGCAATGAACATGAGAGAGAGAAAGATTGCAAGCAAGAACTGAGCTTTATTAGCTTGAGGTTTCATAGTACAAGAGCCAGCAAATAGGGCAAGTAATGATATGTTGAATGAATAAAGGGAGCACCTCTTATATACTTGTACATGAAGCAGTCGGCTGTAGGAAAACAGGCCGATAGCTCCACGACAGCATAAAAGAAAGATGCAATATTTTAACACACCCTCTGCATCTTGAAGTGTGCAAAAAGGTCAGAAGAAAACTGATGACGAAGGTGCGCAGCAAAAGACTAACGCACGTAGGAGACGCATCACCATCGAGATCCACGAACACCCCCAACAATGAGCACTGCAGAATCCCTCCACCGGGCTCCCATCTCCTGGTGAGCTGCCTCCCAAAACACCGGCCAGAGGAGATGACTATGACAAGGTGCCACTCTAGCCTATATATGGCTCTTCAACTTCCCATGCTTTCACGTATGGGATAATCCAAGGCACCTTCTAGCCATAGATCACACGCTCGAAATCGCCAACCTTCCAACACCCTTCCTCGATTCGAGCTCCGCAAGCCACCGAGGCGCGAGGGGGTCGCCCCTAGGACCACACATGCCTGAGCCGCCCAGGACCCCACACGCTCGGGCTCTGATACCATGTCAGAATGCGTAGCGGAAGACTAACGCACGTAGGAGACGCATCACCATCGAGCTCCACGAACACCCCCAACGGGCATTGCAGCATCCCTCCACCGGGCTCCCATCTCCCGGTGAGCTGCCTCCCAAAACACCCGCCGGAGGAGATGACTATGACAAGGTGCCACTCTGGCCTATATATGGCTCTTCAACTTCCCATGCTTCCACTTATGGGATAATCCAAGGCACCTTCTAGCCATAGATCACACGCTCGAAATCTCCAACGTTCCAACAGAACAGACTACAGTATAGGTACAACAAATGTGATGACGAAAAGCACGGGTGTGGTCAGCAGCCTCCTCTGGGGTGTCACAAACGTGCTCCATGAGATAGTCTAGAGGGAGATTAGCCAAATCCTTCCTTGGTCTCCTTCGAGTACACCAAGCTTTGCTTTTGCTTTTGTCTTTGTAATGACGATGTAGTCATGAAGTGCAAGAGGAGCACTGATGTGAGGAACCCCTCCAAAAAGAAGAGCAAAGTCATAGTGGATGTGGCTCAGAAGGTCTTTCCTTCTTGCATCACCGGCTTCCTCAATCCTGCCAACCTCCCTGAGAATGCCCTAAAAATCATTCTCCAGACCACCGTCATCAAGGGCATAGAGTATTCAGTGAACATTCACAGAATTGAGCTCCAAGAATATGTCAAGCAAGATCACATCATGGGTAATTTGAGCAACATTGGCCTAAGGCCCTGTCATCAACCACCTCTCTTGGGGAGTAAACCTGCCAATGATAAAGCAATATTTTAAAACATTTGAAGAATAATTCGACCAGGCCACACAGCCCAATGGGACCAAGAAGAGCATAGCCCTCCTCCCTAATGTGATCAAATCGGCTTTCCATTTGCCCATCCCCAATGATGATTTACATAGGCCCCACAACCCACAATCTACTCAGCAAGTGCTACCCAAGCCAAAGGCAAGGCCGCATTTGTCCAATCTCAAACTAGAGTTCAAAGAGGCTCCTTGTGCTATGGAATTCCTCACATATCTTGTATATAAATCATTTCCAAGAAGCGAGGAAGCATTACAGCAAAGTATTGGTAGAAGATAGTCACAAAGCGGGCTACACCCTTGCATCAAGAAATGGAACATGCCATCACCAAGGCCAAAAAACCACCATGGCCCTAGAGCTGTGGAGGACCGCATTTATGTGTCATCATACCCAAATGCCTCGGGCCAACCGCAAACTCCTCAAGAGCCATCTCTCGTGCACAAAATGTAAGTCTTAGGCAAGTTCAACATTATACCAGAAGAAGATTTTTTGGAGTTACAAGAAGTAGCCTTGCCACCCAACCCCCCTCCTAAACAACTAGACCCCCCTCTCCAGCGCCCCACCCTCGCACCCCCGTCTCCCAAATCCCCTCACCACCCACTAACCTCAACACAAGCCAGCCTCCCCCAAGATCACTCCACACCCCACTTTGCCACTCATTCAGCTCAGCACACCACCACCCCTTAACCTGGCTCCACCCCCACCAACCCCATTAACATGCCCTCACTCACCAACCCCCAAAAAACCATCCCCCTACCACACTCATTTCATTGTCATCTCCCAATCCCCTTCATTTCTACCAATCCCATCAATACTACCCTATCCCTCTTAAATACTTCTGACCCTCTTTCCTATAACACCTCTATTTATGAAAGTGCTAAAATGCGAGTAGCCCAATTATTCCACACCTACAAAAGTGTCTACCTCCCCTTTGACCACCCTGACCAAGCCTTTCACATAAGCCAAACTTGACTTAGCCCAACAAGTACACTTAAACCATTTTCCACAGCCCCCACTTGTGGGCTTGTTCAATTTTCCTACCCTCAAAAAAGACATACATGCCATTGACGAAATGAGCCTACTCCTTGAAGAGGTGCTAAGGAAACGACAAGAAGAGCTACATCTACAAAGAAGGAGCTAGAGAGGGTGGTAGTATGTATGAGATCCTAGGACCTAGAGTTTGCAAAGGGGCAAAATCAATGTAAGCCTAACTCTCCCTTTAATCGCTTCATGCTAGCAATAACATCAGATAGCCCCCCAGGGCATCGTATGCGCCCGAGGACCTGCTCATATAAAGCATAGATGCCCCAAACCATCTCTGATGGGATCCCCAATGACTGTAGGCGCTGAAAGAGTCTCTCTCGTGGCACCGTGTCAAATGCTTTGCGGAAATCCACAAAGCAACAGTATAATCTCTTCTCCCCCACGCCCTAGCCTGGTCAATCAGACATCTCAGAGTGAATATATGGTCAATAGTGGAGAAAGCTCGTCCAGAATCCAGGCTCAACTTTGCCTCGAGCACTGCGCCATAAAGTTTGGCTAATGTATGACCAATCATGATAGTCCTGTAGTTGTTGGGGTCTAGCATGTCTCCCGCTTTGTGGAGAGGCACGATGGTGTGCATAGTCCACTCCGCTGGTAGGCCCTCCGCTAGTGCCCTATTAAAGAGGTGAGCAACAAAGGGTCCCAGTGTGTCAGCTGCATAAATAAGATGCTCACTCTGTATACTTGTGTGGTCAGCCAATCTCCCATGCTGTAATCGGCGGATAGCTCTCTCTACCATCGAGGCGGTAAAGAAAGTAGAGGTGGTAGGGCGGGATTCTTGTGGCTGTGGTATGGGCGGCTGCTGAGGGATATGGTAGAGGCTCTTTGCATATGTGTGCCATGTGTGTGGATCCTCAATCGGGGTATGAGGGCGAGGCTCTCTCATCCTGTGCCTTGGAGTGGTTGCAGCTCTGCTCATGAGTAGGTGGTATATATCCTAGTATTGTGCCTCCTCATATGCACGCCTCTTACGGCGTGTGAGGATCCTCATCTGTCGGCTCGCCTGTCTCTATGTAATGGTCCCCAGTGCTCTCTGGGCACAGAGGTGTCTATATAGCTCTCTGCACTCATCATCATACCACCAATTCTAGGGCATGCTCCCAGATCTATCTATGTGTGCAATGTGTGTATGATGGGGGAAGCTGTGGGTGGCGTCCGTATGTAGTAGAGATGACAGCTGGGTGGTGAGTGTGTCTAGAGGTGACAGGGGATCCATCTGGAATAGCCTGTCATATACATGATGCTCATATATGTCTGCCAAGTCATGGGTGAAGTAGAAAGTTGTATGCGATGCCTGTGTGGGCTGTGTGGGTGCTGGTGTGGAGCTCGCCAGTGATAGTAAGAGGTACGTGTGATCTGCACCAATAGGACAGGGGGGTATGGTGAAAGATGTCATTGCTTGTGTGGTCTCCATGGACCCCATGATGTAGTCCACTGTGCTACCCCCCCTGATCGTGGAAAGCATGTCAGTGCTCTTGAATTCTGCCACTGTCTCATCCTGTTATAAATAACGAGATGGTGTCACGCTCCCAGCTCAAGTAAGTGATGACCATATCTGGTGTTATCCAGCCCCATGTCCTCTGACACCCTGCAAGCTCGCATGTCCTCCACCTCTAGTGTGTGCATCACCTCAGGGTGCTCGAAATCATAAATGTCGCACTGTCGGCTCTGTGTCCGTGCATTGAAGTCCCCCATAAGGAGGACTTCCCCCAGGTTGGAGTAGTGTATGAGACTCTCTATGACATGGCTCCTTGAGAGAGTGAGATACTTCTAAATGATTGCTGCCCTAGCCTTTTATAGGCCCAAAAAGCATTCTAGACTGGCTGACCTGCTCTGTTGGCCAAAAAAGAGGACAAACCGAAATATATAAATGCTGGTTGACATCACCTAACTGCTCCTGTAATGCTGGCCAACAGGGTCCTTACCCACCTCGAAGTCCTCTATGCATATTTTGGGCCTTGCTAGTGCCTTAAACCTATGTTTATAAGCTGCGAATCAGGGATTAGCTTTGGATCAGCCATGTCCATGTGTGTGCACATGACATCCTCTTCTCTAAGTCAGCAGCCCATCTCAGGTAGTGTTGATGATTGCAACTATATTAAAAAAAAAGCACGTGGAAGAGTCCCAAAAAGCATAACCCCTTGCGCACAACTAAAAATGCGTAGATTAAAGCCTTTGGTATAACTTTTTTTTAACGGTAAAATGGTTCTCTTTCCAAATTTGTTTTCTAAACGTGTGGGGGGTGAAAGGGAAAAAAGACGAAAGGACCATATGTACAAGAGATCATAGCAAATCAACATAGCATGAAAATAGATGAGTGAGAGTATGTATAATGATGAATGAAATCTAGTACAAGAGCTCGGTATGAGACTCTGATAGGTCAACCCAGAAATGAAGGAGCAGAGAGGGCTGCTGTCCCGTGTTGGTGCTGAGGGCGGAGAGGGCTGCAATCCCAAAGATGGTAGGCTGCTATCTTGAAATAATGAGTAGAGAGGGCTTCCGTCCCGATGTCGAGATAAAGGAGCAGAGAGGGCTGCTGTCCCAGTGATGGAGGATGAGGGTGGAGAGGGCCCCGGGGCTGCTGTCCCAGTGATGGAGGATGAGGGTGGAGAGGGCCCCGATCCTGAGGTAGCGTGAGCACTGTAGGTAAACGCAGATGCGATGTGGTTGGGTGCTGCAGATACAGAACTCCAGGGTAGTACAAGTAAACGCAGATGTGATGTGGCTGATTTGGGCACTGTGCTAAATGTTTTGATGTGGACCACGCACCTGCACAAACAGTAGCAGTGTGTAGAGCCTGATGTGAGATGAGGTGCCAGTAGCCAGCAGATGAAGTTGTTTTATATTTTGTTGTCTTGCTGATTTATAATGCGCATATTTATACGATGTTTGGGCTGCTAGGCGGCCAGGGAAAGAGGTCAGCCAGCAGCAAGACATAAAAACTGGCTAAACAGAAATTCCTTTTTGGGCTAGATAAATGACCAAATTAGGTATATTTTCACACACCCCCTCTCAGGCCAAAAAGGAGATGAGAAGGATGGTAAGTGGTTGAAGAGAAAGTATTTGGTTTTGGGTAAGGTTGGTTATCCGCGGGTGTAGATCATGTGCTCTTCGGCTGTTGTGTAGTCTTTTTGAGTTTGGGCAGTACTGGATCAATGCAACAATGCAAGAGGTTTTCGCATGCATGAATGCCCAATTTTGGGTTTTCATTCATAGATGCGGCCCAAACACACAAAAAAAACAAAATGCTATGCAAAGGGTATGTAAGATGGTAAATGCCATGCAGTGAATTTTCACATGAGCAGTGCCCTCATGGGGTTTCTACTTGACTCATGCACCCGTTTTACAACACTGAAGAATAGGCTGAAAGTAGAGGATAGTCCCCTTCTTAAGATGCTGAGTGTGATGATGGAGGACCGCTCGCGAAGACGCTCAAGGATGGGTTGGTTGACGGACTTTGTAAGGATGTCGGCATGGTTGTCTGTTGTAGGAATATACTAGAGCCTGATGGTACCAAGCTCCCCCCTGTGGGGTGCGGTCGATAATGGCTGCATGCCAACACTAGCAGGAAGAAACATGGGTTGGGTGGGAAGGTTTTGTGCTTGTGGTTGTGCAATATTCCAAAACACATTAGGAGAAGGAACAGAAGGTGAATCAGAAGAGAAAACAATGTTACCTCCTTGAACACTAGTAATCTGGGAGGAAACTGTGCTCTTAGACCCTCCTCTATTTGGGTTCACATAATTCCAAGGATCAAGGGTAGTTGATGGTACCATATGCTGAACCTGTGGTGCAGAAGAAGACACCCAGATAGAATTAGGAACATAAGCACTCAAAGGTACATATGAACCTGATGCGGTCTCGAGCAAAGTTGATGACAATGGATCTCTGAACGACCATGGTGGTACCTGTCCTCCCTAAGATAAAGTACCATACCAACTGTCGGCTAGACTGAGCAATAGGGCTCTCCCGATGAGGCTGGATACTGAGGTCCAGTACTAGCACACTGGTTGTAGGCATGTATCCTCCTTTGGAAGTGAAGTCTGATAAGCTCGAAGAAGAATGACGAGATGCCAAAGGTGTAGAGGGTGAGTAGGTGTAAATGGGCCGGTCATCCCCCAATGTAAGACCTCAAACGGGGCTCTCGAATGAGTAAGAAGTCCCATCCCTGTGTGGTCTCTATCTGGATAAGGAGAATCAACATTTGGTAAGAAAGCCTGGTTCTCCGGAATTGTGGATAGACGATCCATGCTGTGTGCTCTCAAGGTCTTCAATCCCTTTGCTCATGATAGCTCTGATACCATGTGAGGGCAAAAGGACGAAAGGACCAGATGTATGAGAGATCATAGAAACTCAACACAACATGAAAATAGATGAGTGAGAGTATGTATAATGATGAATGAAATCCAGTACAAGAGCTCCCTGTGAGACTCTGATTGGGAAACCCAGAAATGAAGGAGCACAGAGGGCTATTGTCCCTTGCTGGTGCGGAGGGTGGAGAGGGCTGCGATCCCAAGGAGATGGTAGGTTTCTATCCCGAAGTAATGAGCAGAGAGGGATGCCGTCCCGATGTTGAGGTAAAGGAGCAGAGAGGGCTGCTATCCTGGTGATGGAGGATGAGGGCGGAGAGTGCCGCGATCCCAAGGTAGTGTGACCATTGCAGGTAAACGCAAATGCGATGTGGATGGGTGTTGCACGTACATAACTCCAGGGTACTACAGGTGAATGCACATGTGATGTGGCTGGGTGCTACAGGTACAAAACTCCTGGGTACTGCAGGTAAACACAGATGTGGTGTGGCTAATTTGGGCGCTGCCAAGGCGCTGTGTTGAATTATTTGATGTGGACCAGGCACCTACAAGCAGCAATGCATACGGTCTAATGTGATGAAGTGCCAACAGCAACAGATGAAGTGCCAACAGCAATGCATACGGCCTAATGTGATGAAGTGCCAACAGCAACAGATGAAGTCGTTTTATATTCTTTTGTCTTGCTGATTTATGATGCGCATATTTATATGATGTTAAATAAAGCATAATTAAGACAGAGGAGAGAGTATTTGGTGTTAAGGTTTTCTTGTATTAATATGGTACAAAAAGGTCGCTGAATGCTTTAGGACTTTGGTCAGCCCCAAGGGGCAGATCTTTATCCCTTATACATATCTTCTACTAAAGCTAGATGAATGAACTGCTGAATGAATGAATGCCAATGCTGAAATTTGATTTATGATTTTATATATGTTTGGAGTGCTGGTCAGCCGACATCCAGCTGTCGGCCCACTTTGCTAGACAAAAAACCCCTTTTTACTATATTTAGATGATGCACTTTTATAGTCCTATTGTTGGCCAGTAGTTGGACACTTAGCCGCCTGCATGCTAGGTCTTTTGTTGGCTGTCGACCAGCTTAGCCAAGCCGACAGAGGCCCTTAACCTCCATGTGCTGATGATGATGTTGATGCTGTTGAATCTGATGATGATGCTGATGCTACGATGATGATGAAGATGATGGTTTTGATGCTGATGGTACTGATGATTGTGATGAAGACCCTATATGTTGTCCTCATTGTGGCACTTATCAGGGATTAAACCAATTCATGCTGAAGATTAGCCATGGCATGGGCATACATGTGACATCCCCTTTTGCTAAACTTGATGATGGGGTGGACACTCTATCATCCTTCCTCCCTGGACTTCTACCGACTGTCTATTGACTTTGTCTGATATTTTTGTCTAAACACCTTCACTCCTGATATCCACTTCCAAGTCTTGATGAAGCACTGAGCATCTGTTCAGTGTTGTCCCCATGCCTACTTTCCCTTAACCTTGACACACCGGTGGGTCACCTATCGAACTAATCATGCTTGTTGCTAGGCCTTTGGAAATGCTTTGAGAGCTTGATGAGGTACTGGGTATGCTTACCTACCCTCACGGAATACTTCCTCTGGCTTTGCATGTTGTTGCAGACCACTCCATTTGCTACCCAGTTGCATCCTTTCTACTGGAACTATGCACCTTCCTTAGGACAATGCTTAGTGGGTTGAGCCCGAGTGCTCTGATACCAATGATACATGCGCGAAAGCCTTGTTGTATACTGATCTATAGCCCTACGCTTGATTAAGAACATTGATGCTAAATAAAGCATAATTAAGACAAAGGAGAGAGCTAGCCCTACTTGTGGCTTGGCTAGCCATGGGCAGCCAGATTGGTAGAGGCAACTAGCCTCAGGGCAGGCTGCTGGACAGCATGGAAAAGGCAGCCAGTGAATAAGAGCAAAGAGGCTCATATAGACTATGCATGAGCAGGTTATGGAGATATATAAACAGGTCGACCTTGTACGGATCCTCCGAGCAGCATAAAAAGACCTATATAAGATTTGTCTAGGATTCATTTGAGTTTATTTTACAATTCACAAGGGGCTGAAGGATTCCAAGGGCCAGGACAGCCAAGGGGAACTCTAAAGCCAAGGTGAAGGTGAAGAATCAGAAGATTTATAGATTTGCATCATTCTAATAAAGCAAATACAACATTCTTGGTGGGGATCTTACAGAGGGTATTCAGGACCCAATACTCTGTCCAACTCTCTCTCTCTCTCTCTCTCTCTCTCTCTCTCTCTCTCTAGGAAACCCTACCCTAACCGTGTTGTGGGAAGTTGCCTATTTGCTGAGCTTGAGCATGTTTCAAGAGCTCCACCGTAGCCGCTCTCTCATCACCACCGTCCTTCCGCACTCATCACACCGAGGTGGTTGCTCTAATCTAATGGGTGATAGAAGCTCTCTTTTGCGAAAATCATGTGGAATCTCCGTGCGGAAGAGGATCGCGTTGGTTAGCCTGGCTAGATCACTCAAGAGAGAGAGAGAGAGAGAGAGAGAGAGAGAGAGAAAGCTGTATTAACGTCCACTAGAGGCCGAACTCGACCTATGAGACAAATCAATGCACAACTATCAATGTCTTTTGGACGTCCAGAAAAAAAAGGACAAAATGAACATGAAATAAACTATGAAAGTACTGAGCTAGTGGGGGGGTGTGATGGATTTAGCACTACTGCTAGAGGCTCAGTATGCAACCTATATGCGCAGGGTGTACAAGAATCCAATGCAAATCTGTCTAGCTCCAACCAGTACCATAATGGGGGTGTAATATGTGTTGCATAGGCGATGGCGAGGAAAAAATACCTCGGAGCATGATCTTCGGGTGTGAGTGTAAGTGAGCTAGCCGCTCCTGGATATGGTGCTGATGTCGAGCTCGTATCTCTGTGATCTCCCTCTGATGTAGTCTGTGAGTCTGGTAGCCTGGTGCTCTCGGTCTCCGTCTGGCTCGGAGGTACGTAGCGCGCTGAAGTGTAACCCCCTCTTGTGTCAAGGTAGGCACTGGGATAGATCTCTGGAAGAAATCAGTGAGCTAGAGCTGTCGCCCACCTCTCCCTGTGGTGTGAGTCCATAGCAGTCTCTTTGTGGCGCTGTCTCTACCAAGAACTGGCCAAATCTGCGCTGGTCTGCGGACTCCATGATCTGGCGCGGCAGAGTGAGGGATGTCCACTGAAGATGGTGGTGTATCTCTCTCTAATGACACTATATGCTCTGCATCTGCATACATAATGTTCCTCACTCTCAACCTCCCTCTGGCATAGTCTACAAGCAAGAGAGAACAAGTGATTAGCACTAATCACTACCAAACCCTAACCCTAAGCACACCACACATGCTAGAATAAAGTTGCAAGAGGAAGGAAGAGAGAGAACGCTCCACTTCTATTGCACAAATGGGAGAATGAGTCACAAACAAGAGAAATAAGCTTTTATAGTTCCAAGCCTTTTCCCACTAGGCTACTTGGGAGTAAGTGACCTGAGGTGCCCAAAACATAGTTACAAGGCTTTTCTCTATGGTTTGGCCAACTGACCAAGATTCTATTGTCTGTCCTTTGAAGCTCAATACTTGGGAGCATCTTTAGGGCATTTCCCTCATCAAATGACGAGATTTAAAATATAGCACGGGCGCCCATTACATAAGTGTGCGGACATAGTTGTCATACGAATGTGTTAACCAATATGTGGTTAACATACTCCCTTCCTGAAGTCGATCACATCCTTGTGATCAATGAGAGGTTGGTGAGGCATGTGAGGAAGGTTGCACGTGGTTGGTTCTCTTGTCTCTTCGAAAATAAGAGGGGTGGGGGAGTTCGTATGATGGGAAGAAGTTAGTGGAGTACTGGTGATTAAGTATCCAGCTAGTCGTACGGGCTCTTCGAGTTTTCCTTTTTTGTATGTGCCAAGTAGTACTCTTTATTTAATTTTTTGAAGGTTTTTTTTTTTTGTCAGCTTTGCGGTGGGATATCCTCATTAGAGGAGTGAGAGTACTTGAATGAGTAGACTAGAATGGAATACTTAATGACCAGTATCCCAATGGTAGGTGGTGTGATTAAAGAGGAGTTAGTAAAACAGTGGGGTTAGTAAGCAAATGGAAAGGGAGGAATTCTAGAGGGACAAGGAGGCAACATGCATGGAGACTGCTTGTACTCCGAGATGCTGTAGGTCGATGGTGATGTTCACGAAGCTTTAGCATCTGTGTCAAGACACCGTAATGGGTATCTTGGCTCCCGTGGATGTTGAGTCATCAGGTTGCGGTATTCTCTCTTTTTCCTTTTACGCTTTGTCTTCTTCTGTCATGGTAGCTCATGGAGCTAGGATCCTGTTTTGATAAGAGTGGTAGTTGATGGCGAGGATCCATAGGTATTGAGCTAAAGAAGTCTTGGGTAGGATTGATGAGACATGAAGCGCAGTTATTCGGGTGCAGTAGAGGTGATTAAGAAGATCCAGGCGATGAGTTGTACCATGGACGAGGCTGGTGCCCACCATGGACCAGCTCCCTAGGGTTGATTTCATAGCCAGGAGCTGAGAGAGGGTGTTAGAAGTCATCTCCTGTCTTTATCAGACACCAGGGCCTCTGTTGTGGGTATGCCCACCCTTTGGTATTTTTTCCCCATTTTTTCCTATTTTTCCAGGGTGTGGGAGGCAGTGTAGGACCTGTCGGCGGCTGTAATACCAGATGTTGGGCCGATTGGTCAGAGGCAGTCCTCTGCTGCTGCTGGCTGACTGCACACGTGTGAGGGCCAACTCTGATATGCTGGCCGACTGATGTTTTTCTAGTCGTGGGCATTTCATGTCCAGTTAGCTAGCTATCCATCTACTGGCCGACTGCACTCATGGGGCCATATAAAATGCCCCCATGGCCCCCCACCTATTGTATCTTATTTTCATTGCGGGATCTTGTGTATGGAGAAGAGTTACACACTCTTCTCCTGTGCTGTCTATTTTCTGCACTCTACTCGCTCTTGTGGTCTCAGATTTTGTTATCATCTCCGTTGCGTATTTTGACATGGTATCAGAGCTCTAGGCTACTGAAAGATCTTGGGAGTTTTTTGAGCAAGAGGGGGATTGTTACGTTGCTGATTGGTGGACTGTTAGTAGAGGGACTGTTCGGGAAGAGAAGTAGCAAGAGAGGAAGGCGAGCTAAGTTGCTGGACAGCCACTTGCAGGTTTAAATTTTTTTTTCCCAGCCACCCACCCTTTTCAGTTACATCCCCGCGATGGCAGATTTGTTAGAGATGGCTGAGAAGCATGTGAAGATCCCAACTCTCCCCACGTTTCCAGTGGACCTTCAGTTGGATGGGAACAATTACGGCATCTGGAAGGTGATGATGGAGTTTGTGCTGGAGTCATATGACCTTGCTGATTTCATTGTTATCGGGGTTCCACGGCCGGAAGCAGAGAAAGGGGAGTTACTGTCAATAAAGAAGGACTGCGAGGCACAGGCACAGATGTGGGATTGTGTCAACGCCACGGTCCGGTCATTTATCTTCCTCAACTGCACGCCACAAGTAATCAATCACGTAAAGCATATGACGCTAGCCAGAGGCATATGGCAGCACTTGGCTTCTCTTTATAACAGGGTATCGCCCATGAAGAGGATTTCGTTGGAAGAGCAAATGATTACTTTTTATATGTGGAATAATTATTCGCTCAAGAGGAGAGAAAAAACAAATACACTGCATTATAATTTCCTTTTTGGAACAATAAGCATTTATATATATATTTCCAAGATAAAAGCTGCCATTTACAAAAGGTCCCTTTTACACCTACCATTTTCAGCCTACTCCAGAGTCCCAACCCCTGTTACCTTGCACACAAAAGATCACTTTTAAAGAAAGAACATGGACATCGAGACAAGGTTCAATTCAAATGGTATCACTTAGCCACGTGGTATGAAGAGTAGTAGTATGTTTAAATGAGGATCATTAAACATGCCATTCTCTTAGACGGTTAATTATAATTCACATCCTAAAGCACTATTTTCGTAAATATAGAGATGATAGCTCTTCGTTAACTTACGGGATGTAGATCCAACATCTATTGCAAATTTCTACGCACGGAAGGATAAAGCTCTCAGACATTCTTGGTCTTCATAAAAGCAAAGACAAATTAAACATCCCTGTCACACTTTATTCAACTTATATGTTATGATTTTTTCTCATCTCTACCCTTGTGTCTTGTGTAAAGTTGTAAACAAAGCACTAGCTCATTAAAATTTTTAGCTCACGATACACCAAGCATGATAAATATTTTCACATGCCTAGAATAGTATCAAAAACTTAAGCTACTTTTAAGCTATGCAATGGATAGCATAGACAACAGGGATGGTTTGTGTCTCCTCCTATTTAACTTACTTTGTCCTCACCCTTATAGGTTGAGACAACAAGAGAGAGAGCTTTTTTCAACTACATGCATCTGTATATATATATGTGTGTGTGTGTGTGTATGTATGTATACATACATATATACATATACATATATGTATATATATGCATATACATATACATACATACATACATATATACATATATATATTCTACACACACACACACACACACACACACACACACACACATATATATATATATATATATATATATATATATGTATGTATGTATGTATATGTATATGTATATGTGCGTGTACACACACACACACACACACACACATATACATATATACATACATACATACATATATCTATATACATACATATTTCATATACATATATCTATACATACATACATACATATATATATATATATTTCAAGAAGCACGCATGTAGTACAAGAAAACCATCATTCTCCACCATGAATAAATGAATTTGAATATTTTATTTTGACATTAGGCATCTTTGCAAATAGATTGCAATTACAACCTCCTTCTAAAATTAATAAAATGTATGGCATCCTTGGTCAAATTCAAAATTCATATGAATCTTGATATTTTATTTTGAAATAAGTCGTCTCCTCAATTGTACCTAAATACCTCCTTCTATTATCATCAATATGTATGGTATCTTTGGTCAACTTCAATTTTATGGGAAACATAGACTATTAGAAAGGCAATTTATAGGATGGCCAAGCATGGGACTCAGGTAGCTTAAAAGGTAGCAACCTGTAAATTGTGTAGTATGATTTTGTGTAGCACTACTCTGAGGAGTCCTTCTCAACCCTCTCGAGTCTAAAGGAAGGTCCCTTCTAGATGGAGATCAAGGAACTATAAAGCCCTCTTTATAATCCTCCAAGCACTCTACAACCCTCCCTATGAACCTCTCAACATTGTTCAACCCTCTCTATGAACCTTTGAGCACTATTCAATCCTCTTTATGAACCTATGATGACTTTGCAGCTCTCTTGATGAGCCTCTATGCACTTTGTAGCCTTGTCTTCTATAAACCTCTAAGCACTCTACATCCCTCTCTATAAACCTTTGATATTTCAGAAAAAGAAATATAAAAATTCCTTCTATTAAATTCTCATGCTATTTCACATATTTTTAAATTGAATCCTCGGAGTCCCTACTCCACTCTCCTTTCTCCTCTAAGCAACCTCTTAACACTTTGAAGAACTCCCACAATCTACAGACCTCTTTCCTTTCGTCTCTCCTCTAAGCAACCTATGAACACTCTGAAGACCTCTCAGGAATCTACAAACATCTTTCCTACTCCTCTCTCCTCTAAGGAACCTCTGATCATTATGTAGATTGTTTTCCCTACTCCCCTCTCCTCAAGCAAGCCCATCAGCACTCTATGGGCCTCCCAACAATATGAAAACCTCTTTCCCCTACTCCCCTCTTCTCTAAGGACATTTTGATCACTTTGCATAATACCTCTTTGTCTTACTCTCCTCTCCCATGAGAAACCTCCAAGACCAACCTCTCAGAGAAATCTTTAGACCTCTCCATAATTTGTAGATCTCCCTAACCTAGTCCCCTCTATCATCCCAAGCAACCTTCTCCACCCGTAATTATGAGACCAAAGGCTATTATTGGTTCCATGTCCTCAAGCAACATTGAAGACAAGGATGCATATGAAGTTTAGTACAGTGATGTTACGGTTTGTCCATCCGTCACTGTATGGTTAATTGGGGACGCCTAATTATCACTATGTTCATAGCATGGCAATTAGGTGATTTGAATATTCCATGTGTAGGACATGTGAATTTAGGGATGGCTAGAACTAAATGTTAGATTTTATGCTTATGTGCTATTATGTAGTTTTAGCATGTATTGCTAATGTGTTTGAATTGACACTTTGTAGGTTGGTGAGATTGATGAGTTTTGTGGTGGTAAGCCGGTATCAGTGGGACATAATGGCGATGATTTGGCATGAGAAATTATAGGAAAGATTCTCCTTTTAGTATTTTGTCATTGGCGGGATAGCCAATGTTTTTGGTATTTTGGTCTTGGTATTTACTATGAGATGTTCTTGTATTTTGTTAGCCGCCCACTTTTGTTTTACATGGGCATGGACCTTTAATTTGGTTGCACGTGAACTAGCCCTTGGTGGTTTATATAGATTTTTCCTTAGTGATTTGGATAGAAAATGTTTATTTAAGCTTTTGGTAAAAGCAACTCCTATGTTTTGTAAAGGGCAAGCCCATGTAAGGGCATTTGGCATGTGGGCTATTTTTGTTAGTAAAGACATAAATACCCAAGAAGTGGGAGTATGCCGATATTTTTTTTTATTTTTTATTTTTTGGGGGGGGGGGATAGATTGCACCGAAGTGCCATGCTACAAACATAGCGGTAGTTAGGCATACCGAATTAACCACTACAGAGGGACGAACGAACAAACTGTAACAAGTAGTGTTGGTGACAACGTAACCTCCAAATGCACATAGAATATCCAAGAGATACATTTCATCACTAAGTCACCATTAGAAGGGTTGATGGATTCTAAGGACTTGTGACAATACAACCTTCAATGCACATAGAATATCCAAGAGATACATTTGCGAAGGGTCATCATGTATAAACACCATCATTGTTGAAGTTGGAAACATAGAAGAATTTAAGAGCATGAGAAAATACTCTTTGAACTTCATCATTGATGTCAATTTAATGGTTCTTGATTTTTTGAGTTTTTTTTACTGTTGAAATGTTAGTTTGTGTTCTTAAAATAATATGTGATATCTTTCCCTCACTACCCTTCGAGATCCCTGGAGTCCTTGATTGACAGGAACTTTCAAAGCTTTGCATGCATATATTGAAACATTGGTATATGCACACAGATTGTCCCAGAACAAGAATCATCTTTATGGAAGTTTGGAGCCTTATTCCTTTAGGATCATTTAGTAGCCCTAAGTGGCCCCTCAATTCACCTAAGGGTCACACCGAGCTAGTTTGGGATAGTTTATGCCACTCTGTGCATTTATTCTTATTTTCTCATAGTAGGGGATGGTGCATAGGATCCCAAACATGTGGATTTATATAGAAATTGCAAGCGAAGAGCTTACCTACCGATGGTTGGGAAAGATAAGAGAAAGTACACAAACTTGGGGATATCTTGCATGGTTAAAGGAAAAATTATCACCAAGTTTCATATTTTTCACCAAAATCTCACTTTGATGTTCTCTTAGAGGAGGTGGAAGTTAACAACAGACCATTGGGAGGCCTTTATTTAGATGTCATTACCAAACAAGAAGCAATACTGCTAGTAATAGTGCATCAATATATGCATTAAGGCAATCTACATCATTAACGGCCATGAAGGAACGTTTGTCCACGACACTTGGGAAGGAACGACCGGAGGAACGTTCACGGCACTTTTGAAATTTGAATTTCAAATTGGAGGGAAGTGAGGGGGAGATAACTAAGACCCCCTCTTTAATACTAGGTGGGTGGGATAGGGCTAAAGTTAGTGGCTATCTCCAAATTAGTGGATTTTGACTTATTTCGAGGTCCTCTAGCTTAACTAAAGATTAATTCTCTTAATCTCACTATTAATCACTCCTTAATCCTCTTCTTTGCTCTCAAATTACTCTTTATTGGTGATTGATAGGTGGATTAACAATGTTTATGCTAATCCAAATATGATTATCTCCAAATAATTTCACTAATTAGGACACTAATTAATCCACTCACAAAAGAGGGAGAATTAGATACAAGAGACCAAATTAGTGCTAATTCTTACTCATTAAGGTCTACTTGGAGTGAACTAAGCATAGATTTAAGTCAAAGCAAGTGTTTAGAACACTAATGCCACTTCAATTAGTTTAATTGCAAGTAATTAAGCTTAATTTTTTAGTTTTTTACTCTCGTTAAGTTTAATAATTATCACTAATCAATAGGTTAGTGATAATTAGTGAAAATTAAGAGATAGTTAATGTTTTTTTTTACTTTTTTTTGTTTGAGTAGTATTCTATCTAGTAATGCTAACCTACCTATGCAAAGGAATTAAGAAAAAAAAAAGATTAAGCTAAAAATTAACAAAAAGAGTATAGGTTTAAGCAAAACTCCTCTTGATTAAGCTCTCTAATCACCCAAATCACAAGTTTTTTTTACTCAAACAAGTAATAATTCTACTCTAAACACAAAGCTATACATGATTCTTAACAAAAAACATCAAAAATAACCCAAAAAAATCCAAATACAAAAAAAAAACAAACCGCATGCCAAAGAGCCTACCTGGCACCAGGCTATGGGGGCTCCATCGAAATCGAATCAAAGATGGCATAGATAAGTAGTTGATGGTGCTCCCCAACAGCGGTGCCAAAATTGTTAAGGAAATCGTATCCTAACCGTGTTGTTGGAAGTTGTCTATCCACCGAGCTCGAGCATGGCTCAAGAGCTCCATCGTAACCGCTCGTTACACCACCGTCCTCCCGTACTCGTCACACCGAGGCGGTTGCTCTAATCCAATGGGTGATGCAAGCTATCTTGCGAAGATTGTGTGAATCTCCACAGAAGAGGATTGCGTTGGTTAGCCGAGAGAGAGAGAGAAAGAGAGAGAGAGGAAGTAAGAGGGAATAAATGATTAGCACTAATCACTCATAAACCCTAATCCTAAGCACACCACACATGCTAGATTAAAGTTGCAAGAGAGGAAGAGAGAGAACACTCCACTGCTATTGCATAAACGAAAGAATGAGTTACAAACAAGAGAAATTGGCTTTTATAGTTCCAAGCTTTTTCCCACTAGGCCGTCCGGGAGAGTGACCCGGGACGCTTAAAACATAGTTACAAGGCTTTTCTCTATGGTTTGGTCAACTGACTAATATGTTAAGAAAACTCTATCCTAATCATGTCGTGGGAAGTTGCTTATATGTCAAGCTCGAGCATGGCTCAAGAGCTCCACCTCGTAGCCGCTCGTCATCGTCGTCCTCCCGCACTCGTCACATCGAGGCGGTTGCTCTAATCCAACAAGTGATGCAAGCTCTCTCGCGAAGATCATGTGGGATCTCCACAGAAGAGGATCACGGTTGTTAGCCTAATCATGAGAGAGAGAGAGAGAGAGAGAGAGAGAGAGAGAGAGAGAGAGAGAGAGAGAGTTGTATTAAGGTCTTCAAAAGGCCAAAGTGACCTATGAGACCAAAAGGTTACATCATATCCATGAGGTACATCATCCTGGGTACAAAATAGTAATAAAGAAAGATAACAAAAATCTAGAACTTTAAAATCTAATCTAGGTACATGAGTAGAGAGCTCTCATATCACCCTAATACATCCCTCATGGACCGCTGTGACATGGTGCTCAAGGTGGTAAAATTGAGCTGGCGCAAGAAGGTCCTACGATGATGGGATATGATGACCCGGATCTTCTTGTGGTGGTGTGGCCATGGGCGAGGGCCATGGGGTCTGGGGCATCGAGCTCTGCATAACTCAGTGGCTCTGTTGAGTGTCACACCTCTCGGCCGAGCTCCTACACTAGCCTGTGGTCTGTGTATGGTGGGTGGATCGACCCTCGGAATGCTAGTATGGAAGAAGTCGGTGAGAGCTCTCTGTGTGGTGTTGGTCCCTGAGCAAGTACAGTTGATCTGGATCTCACTAAGGACTCCCTATGTCTACGGAGCGCTAGAAGAAAAAGTCCCAGCATGAATCTCTGATCTGGGAAGTCCATGATCCTAGAAAGTGGTCCAAACCTAGCTCAGAAGAGGCAGTGGAACCTCCCCCAAATCTTATAGTACACAGGGCATTAGCATATCTAATGGCCCTCTGTCTCGGGCTCTGTGTGATAGAGCTGGCATATCCTGTCCTTTGGTGTGGCCACCCTAGGTCCATATCTGGCAGTCTCCACTCTCAACTGGTGGGACGAGGTGTGGATCTGGCTGATCCCACATCCCACCCTAGGCCCATATCTGGTAGTCTCCACTCTCAACTGGTGGGACGAGGTGCGGATCTGGCTGATCCCACCTCACCCCAAAGGATAGGTGTATGTCCATGTAGCGTGGACGGATAATGAACCCATCCTCTGTCAGCCATAGGAGGTGATCTCTATAGAAGGCCATCTTCGTCCCCAATTACGACTAGGTGAACTCCATGTCCTCTGAGTATCCAGTCTCACAATGTACTTCCTGATAACCCTGTTTCGTTCTGTGCGGCTGAGCAAATGACGGGGCCTCTATGCTATACTGGAAGGGGGGGAGTGTCTCCATCTGCATACCGTGCATGCCAAACCAACTACCTACCTGTGCATACCAGCACTCTGTATCTCCCTCAAGTGTCAAGTGTCTCGAGGACTCCAGGGCTAGCTGGGGGTATCTATCAAGTGGAAGCTGTCATAGCCTATGCCAGTATGTCATTGTCTGGAATAGAGCCTCTGTCACTATCGGTGCAGCCCCCATCTCTGCTCGCACAATCTCATGTGGCATTGATGGTTTACTCCTAATCATGTGTGAGATCATTGCCACTACCATCGGCTTCCACCCATCATATACCTCCTATGTATATGTCTCGGCTGGCTCTCTCCTCTGTCTCCTCCTGTGGTATAAGCTAGGACCCCAGATGATGGGGGCACCATACAGTAGTGTAGGTGTAACTAGAGTATCAAATAGCCAATGCTTCGTCCTCGGCTCCCTTGGGATCACTTTTGCTGGACCTCAGTTCTCGATGCGGAAGGTGGCCAACGCTAGATTGATGAGGGGATATGCAGCCCTTGGCGGCTCGCTAGAGAGGCAATGCTCACAGATACAGTTTCAAGAGTATACATATGAGGTAACATACTCCACAAGCTCTCCCTTGTATGTAAACTATACTATAGATCTACTTATCCACTGTGAGGAGGTGTTAAAGATCATGACCTTGGTCTTTCCAAGGTTCACAGAGCAGTAAGGTCCTGGTCCTCGCGCAAAAGGCCTGTAATGCATCCAAATGCCTCTGCAGCCCCTTTGGTGAATCAGAAATAAGAACAATATCATCTGCATACAAGAGGATTGGTATCAGGACTCCAGCCAAATGTGCTCCTGGTCCTCCCTGTCTGTCTATGTAATCTGATATCTCGTCAATGTAAAGACCAAATAGAGTAGGAGACAAGGGGCAACCTTGCTTCACCCCAATAGTGCTGTGTATGATCTCTGAGTCATCTCCTAGAGCCCGTACTCTGCCTGTGACTCATAGAGTGTAATGATCCCACACAGCATCTCTAGTGGCACTCCCATATCCTGCAGTCTCCTCATCAGTCTGGCCTGTGGGACAGTATCAAAAGCTTTGCGGAAATCCACAATGCAGCAATATATCCATTGCCCGTGAGCTCTCCCCTCCTTAATGATCCCCCGTAGTGTAAAGATATGATATAGTGTGGAGTGCCCTCTCCTCAAGCCTGCCTGCCCCCCGGTGCTTTGAGTCTCTGCTCCTCGGACCATCTACTAAGCTCATGCTCCAAAATCGAACCATAAATCTTGGCCAAGGTGTGACCAATCATGATAGTCCTATAGTTGTTGGGGTCCATGGGGTCACCTGCTTTCAAGATAGGTACAATAGTACTCGATGACCAGCTGACGGCGAAGCCCTCACATAAAGCCTTGCTAAACATGTGAACCAGTAAAGGGGCTAGCGTGTCCCTAGCATGGGAGAAATGCTCGGTGAGGAGTCCATCATGATCCTGTGCTCTCCCAATCTGCATCCTGTCAATAGTATCTCTCACACATGCTGAGGTGAAAGAAAGAGTGTGGGGGACGAGGTTTGGGTGAATGGGGGAGAGGTGGCTGCTCGGGGACATGGTAGAGAGGTGGCATAGGTGTGCCAAGTTCTAGGTGAAGTAATCGGAGTTGGAAAGGTGATGATCCTAGAAGATCCTCCAGGCCTCCTTTTCAGGCCTCCTTTTACAGCCTCTTCCAAGAAATAGCTCGTATAGCTCCTGCTCAAGCCTAGCTAGGTAGGCTCTCTTCTTTCTCCGTGTGAGACGTCGAAATATCACTCACGCCTGCTGGTGGAGTGGTGGATCCTAGTGCCATCTCCTGATGTAGACGGGCTCGGGTATCACGACATTCCTCGTCGTACTAGCTATTATGTGGGACAGTCCCTCTTGGTGATGTAGGGGTGGCTCTGGAGTGTGGGAAAGCGGCTACAACGGGGCATATGGACGGTGGCCAACAGGTGTATAGTAATCTCATCAAGTGGGATGTGGGGGTCTAGGTCAGAGAGGATGTGGTAGACGTGATCTCTGGTGAAGTGGTATCTTAGACGGTGATGGGGAAAAGCACGTGGTTGCATGGTGTATCGGCATGTGAGGGAGAAGGCCAGGTATGCATGTCGGCTGCAACACCGATGGCAACAAGTTGGTTTCAAACGTAGTGAACGACACATACAGTACGTTTGGAAAACGTGCTGAAAAGATTTTAGACATAGTGAACGTTTCCCCCCTATATATATACTTAATACTTATAAACTTTTGAAATATGAAGTTTGAAGATTCATCAATGAGCATTAAAGTGCTTACTACTACTATACAACCTTTAATTTCAAATTTGTACAACTTACAACTTAGTAACTTACAAGTCACAAGTGACTGGCAAATGCAAATATCAATAACCAAATAAAATAATTAAACAATGAACATAAATAAAAGTGAGATGGATCATGGATAAATGATAAATCTGAAATCATAAGATTGTAGGCATATGTCATACAATGATACATGAATGATGATTCCTAGAGGCTAGTCACCAAAAAAAACTAGTAACTATAAACTATAGTAGCATCTAGCTATTTATCTAAACCAGATGTGGACTTTGAAGAAACATCTCCATCCATCAACATGTTGCCATCCGAGTCATAGTCAGGCTCTCTGACCACCGGCACTGCAGGAATGGTGTCACTTATCTATGGGCCCCTCATCTAAGGGATCATCATCATCATCATCATGTGCAAGAGACTCGTGCTCCTGAGCTATCTGAGCATGGCCTTGTCCTCGACCTCGCCCACCACCATGACGGCACCGACCACCTGGACTGCTAGTAGAAGCTCCATGAGCATCAGCATCTAGAATACTCATAGCTCGTGATCGAGCACGTGTAACTCTTTGATCTATGCTCTTAAGCTCTCTATGGAGCTCTCGGTATATCTCCTCTCATGCTCATCTCGCAACCGGTCCTCCCAAAGCTGAGCCTCCGCATCAGTAGTATGAGCGAGGAGCCTATCAAAGATAAAGGGATCCACCTGCCACATGTGACATGGCACATAACACGTATCAAGAGTCAACACTCACCACGAGGTTACACATGAAGTTTATTATTTAATAATAAACATTTCGAGTTGGCAAGTAATTTACCTCCTTCACACCAGTGGTGGCTGTCTTGAGTGTGCGCAAAAGACAGAGGTTGGATCGACAAAACACCAACCTCTCTAATTGTTGCTGAGTACTCAAGCAATTACGGATCTTGGTGTGCACAAGAGAGTATGTACTCCAATTCCGTTCGCATGCACTAGCGAGCAACTCTGCACATGCCACATAGCACTGGCAAATGCCAAAAGAAAGGCTGCATTATACAAACTAAGAACTTTAAAGTTACAAACCTGAGATAGCAGTCTAAAGGCCACTTTCTGGACAATTTTGGCCTAGTATCCATGGATGTTCCACCACACGTAAGTGGTTTCGCCTACCCTTGAACTGTTGAGGCACTCAACTTGCCAAAGGCAACTCCCACGGAATTGCGCGGTAGACGACCAACTCCTCATCGAAGGTCACCATGTCATCGTAGCTAAGCACTTGAGACACATAAGCATCCTTGAGCAAATTGAATCGTTTGTCTGTTTGGAGCTCGACCTTGTTGAACATCGGATGGGTAATGCTGCAATCCCATGAATGGGACGACGCATGTAAGTCTATTGCGAGTCAACAATGGCCATCACCTCGCCACATCTGACATTCCAAATTTCAAATTAGATATCCAATAGTAAGTACATCATATAATCAAAATTACAGCACGTACCATAAATCATATTATATAATAGATATTAGATATACCTGGTAGTAGGAGTGATAGTCGGCGAGGTGATTAATGACACCATCTCTCTCATCCGATGAAAATGATGATAAAGGAGCCCTAATGTAGAGCCCTCTATGTCACTGAATCGGATGAAGATATACATGGGTTTGAGGAGCTTTGCTAAGCCCTCAAATCAAACCAAAAGGACTCATCCAACACTTTGCGTTGGATGTATTGAGTGTGGGCTCGCTGGTCGAATCACGCAATTCCCTCCATGCCGGTGATACCATCGAGGCTCGAAGTGCATCCTGTACCTCATGTAGCCTACCAATAAGCACAAGATACATATAGGCAAATCGGGTCTTGGATGGCCGCACCATGTCCAAGTGTGAGTGGGATCGGAAGATAGATAATACTTGGTGTTTCTTCCTGAAGAAGGTAGTGATGCGTACGGCCTCATCCACAACCGGCTTCACCCATCGAAGCTTCCCTATGTCCTCCATCATGAGGTCCAAGCAGTGTGCAGCACATGGAGTCCACACAATTGATGGGAACTCTATCTCAATCATCTCTCCCATGCTCTTGCAATTGGAGGCATTGTCCGTAATGACCTGCACCACATTCTCTGGGCCAATATCAATAATAGCTTGCCTGATGTGCTGGAAGATTCCTCTGCCTTGCTTGCATCCACTGCACGCAAGAAATATGTGCCCATGCAACTAGAAACAAGGATGTTGATGATATGTCTTCTCCACACATCATTCCATCCATCTGAAATGATACTACAACCATGCTTCTTCCAAGACGATCTTATTGTGTAGTGCATTCTCTATGCGCCATTTCTCATCCTCTAGTAGCATGGTTGTCCACATCTTCTGGTAGTCTAATCCAATCCAGTTCTCACATGGACCTACATCAGAGACGGCTTTAATCATTCTCTTCCACTGATATGTGCGAAGGACGTTGAAAGAGATATTGCACTCAATGAGAGTGTGCTCTATCTCTATCTTTGCCTTCCGCTGCCTCTCCTTCACCCATGAGGATTGGTTCAATGTACCACGTAGAGTGGTCTGATGATGTCGTCCTGCACTACCTTCTGCTGTAATATTCTCTACATGAGACTGTCCATCATCTACTCCTAGCCCTCTTTCGGCTAGGACCTGCACCTGAACCTGAACCCATGGATGGCTCTTCCACTGAGCCTGACTGTGACATTTGTCCACCCACATATGAACATGCTAGCCCCCCAACAGCTGATGGGCCCATATGTGTAGGTGTATCTAGCTGCTCATCCTCAATGATGACTCTACCACCTGAACCTATGGATGGCTCTTCCACTGAGCCTGACTGTGACATTTGTCCACCCACATATGAACATGCTAGCCCCCCAACAGCTGTGTAGGTGTATCTAGCTGCTCATCCTCAATGATGACTCTACTATCCCTTCCAACCTGTGATTCGATGAAAGATCCGTGGGTTCTCGCGTCATCGAATCTCATCAATCGCCTCCTGTGTGGTGCATTTGCACATGGTCCAATGCCGCCTCCGGTACCTTGGCCAACATGATAAATAACATGAGTGGATGTGCTAGTAAATATTCCTCCACAATATTTGCACTTCCACACGTGTTGGAGCGACCGACACTTGGGGTGTTGCCTTGAATGATGGTGTGCCTTTCCCATACAAAACTCGGTGCACGAGGCATGTATGGCATATGCACAAAAAGCAATCAAGAAAATGGAGACATGTCAAGACGAGTCACGACTTGAGAGTTTTAAAATATATTTCAAAATTCAAGCACAATACGAATAAAATTTCAGCTTGTGTGTAAGGTCCAAGGAGGTGCAACAGAGAGAGTCAGAGACTTGTGGGGGAGAGAGAGAGAGAGTCTAGAGAGAGAGAGAGAGAGAGAGAGAGAGAGAGAGAGAGAAAGAGAGAGAGAGAGAGTGAGATCCCTCTGCCCCCTCCGCGCACCGGACTCTCGGTAGCTGAACAGCCGAAGCAGCCTCCTCAAGCGCGGGGCAAGGTTTCTCACTCGGGGCCTCGCCCACGAATGTCCGGGCACGAGACTAGGCTGGTGGTCCCTCCGAAAACCGAACCGAAAAAATTTTCCATGCCCAGAAAGCGGGGACGATTACACCTTTTTGAATTTTCTTAACGAATTTTTCTAACGAGATCAAATCTAAACTATCCTTCTCCTGAATAAACCAGATAGAAGGAAACTATCACCGATATAATTTGATCATCTGTCCCATTCAACGCTTTTTTCCTAATCAAGATTAGGCACAGCCGTTGATCCACTCAATTGAGAAATTTATCAGGGAATTAATTAACTACTTGAATCCTAGTGTAATCTTAAGATTTTTCAGTTTGATTATTAAAACTCCACTGATTCCAACCTAACCCCATCCGGTCCATGGGTTAGCCACCACCCTACCACTGGAATCGGTAGAACCAAACAAGTACTCACCCACTCATAATTGAATGCCTTTTTTAACTTTAGCTTTAGAAAATAGATACGCACACACTCCTCTTTAAAACTTTAAAAACAATACCAATCTGGACTCTCCGTTGGAACCAGCTGGTCAGCAACGAGATTCAGTAACAGATTACAATAATCATTTCATCAATATACATATATATATCTTCCTCGACATACGAATGGGTGTCCTAAGCACCGCGAGCCCGTGCATCGCCTGGTCAGAACCCTCCAGGATCCTCCTTAGGTATCATGGTACTTCACTCAGGGACCGCTTCGTCGGCCCTCGCCCATCGTACCGGAAGTACACCATTTTTCACCATACCAAGGCTGGTCAAGACCTGGGCAGGTTTTTGCCGCGTGAGTTGTCCCTCGAACACTCCCCGCCAGAGCTGATGCAACTGAACTTCCCTTAGTTAAACACATATGTCAAATGCTCCCTCCAGCTTTCTGGCGTAAGACACTCCTTTAAGAAAACAGAGTTTCTATGCAAGTTTTCAGTTTTGATTTTGTTTGAAAAACATGAATAATCTTAACTCCGTATCCCAATACTTCTAGATCTAGGTCTGAATTCCAAACAGAATTTCTCGAATTCTGTTAACTTGATCCTCAGATCAAAATCAAAAGTCATAATTTAGTTTCAGATTCGGTGGGGGATTTGAGTACATTTTTCCTGAACTGGGCACATCGTCATTGATTGAAATTGACGAAGGAATTAGGTCTTGGTCAATAGTTTGAATCAGAGTTTGGGTCTAGAAAGGTTCTTCCTAAACTATCTTTCTCGAAAGGTACTATTTCAATTTCTCTTTTTCTAAATTTCGTTCGACAAATATTTTCTTACAGCATGAATTTCTTATGAGGAATAAAATAATCATTTATCTCGATCTCCGACTTCGATGGTTTAATTGAATTTTCTTATTACCATCTTAGTGAATATGAAACGGTAGTATTTCTTCTCACAGGAGAATCCTTATTTAATTATAAAGATTCTATATGCATCTAATTATGCATAAAATCCAATTCTGATGAAAGTCACACTTTTATCATCATAAAAATCATTTATGAAAATCACTCTTTTAACATGAAGGAATTTAAGTCAATATTAGGTAATTTGGGAAAAATCTCACTTTGGGAATCAATTACTCCATATAGTTTTGGACATATCTTAAACATACTAACTCTAAATTTGTCGGAGATCGTAGATTTAGATTCTACTCTTCAAGATCTTTCCAATGATATGTCACATGAGGGGTTTTTGATAAACTTTTGGACAAGTTCACCATGCTCCCATTTTTCAAATGGGAATGAGATTTTTCCCAAATTATCTAATATGGTGTTATTTCTTTTATACATATGTTTATGTATACAAATCATTTATGATGAAAATCACTCTTTTAATATACAAGAATTTCTTTTATGCATATGTTTATGCATAAAATCATTTATGATGAAAATCACACTTTTAAAAAAATATCTTTTATGCATATATTTATGCATAAAAATCATTTATGATGAAAATCACTCTTTTAATATAAAAGAATTTCTTTTATGCATTCATTTATGCATAAAAATCATTTATGATGAAAATCACACTTTTAATATGAAAAAATATCTTTTATGCATACAAATCATTTATGATGAAAATCACTCTTTTAATATAAAAGAATTTTTTTATGCATAAAAATCATTTATGATAAAAATCATTTATGATAAAAATCACACTTTTAATATAAAAAAATATCTTTTATGCATATGTTTATGCATACAAATCATTTATGAATGAAAATCACTCTTTTAATATAAAAGAATTTTTTATGCATCTATTTATGCATAAAAAATATTTATGATAAAAATCACACTTTTAATATAAAAAAATATCTTTTATGCATAAAAATCTATTTATGATAAAAATCACTCTTTTAATATAAAAGAATTTCTTTTATGCATCCATTTATGCATAAAAATTATTTATGATGAAAATCATACTTTTAATATAAAAAAATATCTTTCATGCATATGTTTATGCATAGAAATCTATTTATGATGAAAATCACTCTTTTAATATAAAAAAATATCTTTGCATAGAAATCCATTTATGATGAAAATAATAATTTTATAATCAAAATAAAAATTTCAATATGCTTTCTTCTATGCATAGAATTTAATTCTAAAGAAAGTAACACTTTTTTAATAAAATATTTTTAGTATGCATTTTTCTATACTTAAGATGAAAAATAACAGTTTAAGAATACATATACGATGGAAATTATTTTTTTTAATAAAAAAATAAAACTTATTTTCATAATTTAAGAAAATTTTACCATAACCTCCTTTGTATGGCTGACCATTTTTCAATTTTAACTCTCTAAAATTAACTAGAAGTTCACCAAGAGTATTTAAATCATTCTAATGAAAATATTTTCTACTTATCAAAGAGAAACATTATGAAAAACTTGATTTTATCCATTAATCATTCATCTAGGATAAAGAATGGTTGGATTTACTAGAGAAGAGAGGGGAATGCCTTTTTTCAATGAGGCATAATATCATTTTCAATTTAGAGAAGATAAAAATCATAAAAACCATAAAATGAATAGAAAAGAGAAGAATCTCCAACTTACGAAGAATTTGAGAGCTTTCCTTTAGCTTGATGGTTTGAGGGTTCTACTCTTGTTAAAAACAAGAGTGGCCACCAATCTTTAGAAGAGGGAAGGTTAAAAAACTAATGAATTATGAGTAAATTCACCGTTTTCTAGCTCTTGGGAGAAGCAGGGTAATAGTGCAAAAACACTATTGAGCTTCAACAAAGGGGAAGGCTTCTATTTATAGAAAAAAGTGAGCTTCTAACCAAGCCAACTGATTCTAGAATTTTTCAAATTAGTTTCGTCAATTTTTGACCATTTTTGGGTCAGTTTAGTCCACTTTTTGGATCTAGTTGAAACAGGAGAGAGGAGAGATAAAAATATCTCATTATTTGGGAGTTTAAAACTCTCCCACACATGTGAAATAGGCGCCTCCTTCATGAGGAGAATTTTCCCATATTGAGGTGTCAAAAATGCATCATTTCATCTAAATATCTCTCTTTTTTAACTATTAACCTTATCCTTAGTCAACTCTTCATCTTATGTGAGTATTTACTCATTTTTTGGGAGATTTTTCTTTTATTTCTCTATTTATCTTCTCCCTACATTTGGATGAATCTTATTGGTCCATAGGAACCTTAATTTAAAATTTTGCGAAAAAATCTTGATCCCTAGGATAATGCCTCATGAACAGATTATACTTAATTTCTAATGCACCTTTTGAAAATATTTTTGAACTTTTGTTTCAGGAAAACTTATTTTAATAAGATGAGATATTTTTCTATCTAAAAATATTTAAAAACTGAATTATCACTCTCTAGAAGATTCTCTCTCTAAGCCAAAACTAGTAGAAATAAGATCTTTTATATTTCTGAAGAGGGATTTGATTACAAGAGAAGATGCTGGACATCTTGAGAGGCTGAGGAGAAATCTTACAGAGAGAGTAGGGGGGGAGAGAGAGAGAGAGTTGTGGGAGAGAGAGAGAGAGGAGAGAGTAGCGAGGAGAGAGAGTCTAGAGAGAGAGTGTGTGGCGGGGAGAGAGAGTGGTCGCTGGCGGGGGAGAGAGAGAGAGAGAGATGGAGAGAGTGGCGGGGGAGAGAGAGAGAGAAAGAGAGAGAGTTGAGCGAGTGCAAGAGGGAGAAAGAGAGAGGTTGGCCTGTGCGGGGGAGAGAGAGAGAGAGTGAGACTCTTACGACGATGAGAGCGAGCGCCAAGCACGACCAGCAACAGCAAAGCCTAATGTAAGATTCCTCCCCAGCCTCTCAGGATGTCCAGTCTCTGTTCCTGTAATCAATCCCCTCTTCAGAAATATAAAGGATCTTGTTTCTGCCTGTTTTGGTCGAGAAAAAATATTCTAGAGAGAGGTTATTCAAATTTTGAATATTTTTGGATAGAAAAATATCTCTTCTTATTAAAATAAGTTCCCCCGAAACAGAAGTCCAAAAAGATTTTTAGAAGGTGCATTAGAAATTAAGTATAATCTGTTCAAGAGGCATTATCCTAGGAGTGAAGATTTTTTTTAAATTTTAAATTAAGGTTCCTATGGACCAATAAGATTCATCCAAATGTGTGGAGGAGATAAATGGAAGAAATAAAAGAAAAATCTCTTAAAAATGAGTAAATACTCACATAAGATCTAAGGACAAGGTTAATAGTTAAAAAGAGAGATATTTAGGTGAAATGATGCATTTTTGACACCTCTGCATGGGGGAATTTTCCTCATGAAGGAGGCACCTATTTCACATGCTTGAATGAGTTTTAAACTCCCAAATAATGAGATATTTTTATCTCTCCTCTCCTGTTTCAACTAGATCCAAAAAGTGAGCTAAACTAACCCAAAAATGGTCAAAAATTGACCAAACTGATCTGAAAAATTCTAGAATCAAATGGCTTGGTTAGAATCTCACTTTTTCCTATAAATAGAAGCCTCCCCCTTTGTTGAAGCTTAATAGTGTTTTACACTGTTACCCTGCCTCTCGCAAGTGCCAAAAACAATGAATTTTACTCATAATTCATTAGTTTTTGACCTTCCCTCTTCCAAAAGTTTGGTGGCCACTCTTGTTTCAAACAAGAGTAGAACCCTCAAACCATCAAGCCAAAGGAAAGCTCTCAAATTCATTAGTAAGTTGGAGATTCTTCTCTTTTCCATTCATTTTATGGTTTTTTATGATTTTTGTCTTCTCTAAATTGCAAATGATGTTATGCCTCATTGAAAAAAGGCATTCCCCTCTCTGCTTTAGTAAATCCAACCATTCTTATTCTAGATGAATGATTAATGAATAAAATCAAGTTTTTCATAATGTTTCTCTTTTATTGTTTACATTTAGAATGATTTAAATACTCTTGGTAAACTTCTAATTAATTCTGTGAGTTAAAAATTGAAAAATGGTCAGCCATACAAAGGAGGTTATGGCGAATTTTTTTGAAAATTTATGAAATAAATTTTATCTTTTATTAGTCAAAAAGAGTAATCTCCATCGTTAGAGTATTCTAAAAGTGTCATTTTCATTCATGCATAGAAAGATACATATTGATTAATTTTTATAAAAGAATGATTTTCAATAGAATTAAATTCTATGAAATATGCTTATTGATAATTTCTTTATTATGAAAGTGTTACTTTCTTCATTATGGATTTTTATGCATAAAAGTATATTTTTTTATTACAAGAGTTACTTTCATCATATTGATTTTTATGCATAAAAGTATGCATAAAATAATATTTTTATTGTTACTTTTATCATTATTGATTTCTATGCATAAAAGTATGCATAAAAGAATATTTTTATTATAAAAATATTATTTTCATCATAAATGATTTTTATGCATAAACATATGCATAAAAGATAAATTTTTATACTAAAAGTGTGATTTTTATCATAAATGATTTTATGCATAAATTAGATGCATAAAAGAAATTCTTTTATATTAAAAGAGTGATTTTCATCATAAATGATTTGTATGCATAAAAGATAATTTTTTATATATTAAAAGTGTGATTTTTATCATAAATGATTTTATGCATAAATTAGATGCATAAAAGAAATTCTTTTATATTAAAAGAGTGATTTTTATCATAAATGATTTGTATGTATAAAAGATATTTATATATATATTAAAAGTGTGATTTTTATCATAAATAATTTTATGCATAAATTAGATACATAAAAGAAATTCTTTTATATTAAAAGAGTGATTTTCATCATAAATGATTTGTATGCATAAAAGATATATTTTTTATATTAAAAGGGTGATTTTCATCATAAATAATTTTATGTATAAATTAGATGCATAAAAGAAATTCTTTTATATTAAAAGAGTGATTTTCATCATAAATGATTTGTATGCGTAAACATATGCATAATATATATATATATATATATATATATATATATATATATATATATATATATATATATATATTAAAAGTGTGATTTTCATCATAAATGGATTTTATGCATAAATTAGATGCATAAAAGAAATTCTTTTATTTTAAAAGTGTAATCCTACTAAATTGGATTTATGCATGGGAGAATTTTCCTCATGAAGGAGGCACCTATTTCACATGCTTGAATGAGTTTTAAACTCCCAAATAATGAGATATTTTTATCTCTCCTCTCCTGTTTCAACTAGATCCAAAAAGTGAGCTAAACTAACCCAAAAATGGTCAAAAATTGACCAAACTGATCTGAAAAATTCTAGAATCAAATGGCTTGGTTAGAATCTCACTTTTTCCTATAAATAGAAGCCTCCCCCTTTGTTGAAGCTTAATAGTGTTTTACACTGTTACCCTGCCTCTCGCAAGTGCCAAAAACAATAAATTTTACTCATAATTCATTAGTTTTTGACCTTCCCTCTTCCAAAAGTTTGGTGGCCACTCTTGTTTCAAACAAGAGGAGAACCCTCAAACCATCAAGCCAAAGGAAAGCTCTCAAATTCATTAGTAAGTTGGAGATTCTTCTCTTTTCCATTCATTTTATGGTTTTTTTTATGATTTTTGTCTTCTCTAAATTGCAAATGATGTTATGCCTCATTGAAAAAAGGCATTCCCCTCTCTGCTTTAGTAAATCCAACCATTCTTATTCTAGATGAATGATTAATGAATAAAATCAAGTTTTTCATAATGTTTCTCTTTGATTGTTTACATTTAGAATGATTTAAATACTCTTGGTAAACTTCTAATTAATTCTGTGAGTTAAAAATTGAAAAATGGTCAGCCATACATAGTAACTTGTTATTATTGATATAGTGATTTTTTTACATATTGATTTGTAGATAGAATTTGGACCATAATTGTAGATCACAATCTTACATGCAATGTGGAAACTGCAACATTTGGGAAGATGTATTTTGAGCATGTGGTACTAGAGCTGACTCTTGAGATCGTGGGACAGAATGGGGGAAAAATGTTGTACAAAATTTTAGCATTTCATTTGGCAACAAGATTGTCATCTTATCCATGCAATACATGGACTAAAATGCAAGCTGCATGGCTTCAAAAGATGATCTATTATTTGTCAAAAGGGAGACCAAGGCTAACTAAGAGAGATCTCAAAAATGATTTTACAATGCAGCCAAGGATGAGAAAGTGTAGGCACAGTAGCAATAGAGGTGGATACATATTAGGGAGATGTGTACTAGATGGAGGTCCGTGATCATTAAAGCAAGGCTAGGGTACCTCTCGGCATTAGCAAACAAAAGAATTACTTGAAAAACTAGACTCTTTTACAAAGATATGTCATGGAAGCTTGTATTCATCTTTATCCATATTATCCTTAATGCTTACAAGACTATTTATTGCATGGCTTGATCTTCTTGTTGTTGCAGGACTCTTTGAGATGAACTTGTTGACCTAGACAAACAAACAAAATCTCTTTTTTACGATTTTCAACTATTGGAGCTACAGATAGAGCTGGTTCTTGACAGTAGGTTATTTTTTGGCAATATTTGATACTTTTTGGACTATTGGAGCTACAAAAAGGTTTTTGACGGTAAATTTATACTTGGATATTTGTTTACAGTACTTGGCTGCATTTCTAAGGAAGTACTTACTAATTATGAATCTCAATAATACTTGGATATTTTTTGAGAAAGTTCCCAACAACATATAACCATGTGGTTGTACATGGATAGATTTACGTTGTAGCACTGAGCGAGTACGTACTAATCATGAATCGTAGGAAAACTTGATATTTTTCGAGAAAGTTCCTAACAACAGACTATGAAGGAATGCTTGGATATTTTCTAAGCAAGGACTTAGTAATCATGAATCTTAGTAATACTTGGATATTTTTCAAGAAAGTTTTTAACAGCAGATTACCTTGTAGCTTATATAGATAGACACACTGTCAATTAAGAACATAATAAAATCTATCCATTTAAGCTACAAGGTATCTATCCATTTCAGCTACAAGGTAATCTATTGTTAGGAACTTTCTTGAAAAATATTTAAGTATTCTTAAGATTCATTATTAGCAAGTACTTGCTCAAAAAAATATCCGAGTATTCTTAAGATTTACGATTAGTAAGTTACTTGATTAGAAAATATCCAACTATTCCTTCATAATTTGCTATTAGGAACTTCCTCAAAAAATATCAAGTATTCCTACGATTCTTGATTAGTAATTACTTACTCAAAAAGTATGTAAGTACCGCCATGTAAATCTATCCATGTACGGTCACATGGTTATACGTTGTTATGAACTTTCTCGAAAAATATCCAAATAGTGTTGAGATTCATGATTAGTAAGTACTTTCTCAAAAATGTATCTAAGTACTGTAAACAAATATTCAAGTATAAGTTTACCATCCAATAGTTCGAAAAGTATCTAAGTATTACCAAAAAAATAATCTACTGTCAAGAATCAGCTCTGTCTACAGCACCAATAGCCGGAAATCATAGAAAATAGCTTTTGTTTGTTCGTCTTGGACTCTTGATCAACAAGTTCATCTCAAAAAGTGCTACAACAAGAAGATCAAACCATGCAATAAGCATCTTTGTAAGCATAAAGGACTACTAACAACAATATGGCAAAAGATGAACACAAACTTCCATGATATATCACCTCTTTATACACCTCTTTATAAAAGAGTCCATCTTTTCAACTAATTCTTCTTCTGTCGCTAATGCCACAATGCATCCTAGTCCTACTTTAATGATCACAGACCTCCACCTAGTAGACATCCCTCTCTAATATGTATTCACCTCTGTTGCCACTACCCGCACTTTCTTATCCTTGTCTGCATTGTTGAAATTGTCTTTGAGATCTCTCTTAGTTAGCCGCGGTACCCCTTCCAGCAAATGATATATCATCTTTAGAAGCCATGCTGCTTGCATTTTAGTCCATGTATTGCATGGATAAGATGATAATATTGTTGCCAGATGAGATGTTAAAAATCTACACAAAACTTTTTCCCTATGCTGTCCCACGATCTCAGGAGAGTCAGCTCTGATATCACATGCTCAAAATACATCCCAAATGCTACATTTTCCATGCATGCCTTAGATTTGAGGAAAATGATGGCGCTAAGCTCTTTTGAAGAAGCATTGTTAAGTAGAATCTCATGATCTATGCCCATGGCTTTACATCTGCCCAATATTTTGAGTGATGTTTTAGATTATATTTAAGTTAACGCCTGCATCGAAACAAACCTAGGCCACCAGAAGTTTAAAATTTCCAATTTGAAATCTATTTGCTTAGTTTTTTTGCCTCTCTTGTGAGAAGTTTGACTTTTAATCATATTTTTTATGGTGCAAGTTTTCGAGACTTTCACATCAAAATGGATGTTTAGGTTAGGTTATATGTAGTTTTCTACAATCTTCGATAAGCTTGATATGCGATTGGTTTCGTAGTTATTGACGTAGATTAAAAAAGAAGGAAACTCAATTGTGCATCATTTTTAACCTTGTTTTTACAAACAATTTTGAGACGATCACGACTAGCAGTGAAGCGATTAAAGGGAGAGTTAGGCTTACATTGATTTTTCACCTGTGCAGACTCTAGGATCTCATAGATACCACCACCCTCTCTAGCTCCTTCTTTGTAGATGTAGCTCTTTTTTTCAGTTTCCTTAGCACCTCTTCAGGGAATAGGCTCATATCCTCAATGGCATGTATGTCTTTGTTGAGGGTAGGAAAATTGGACGGGCCTACAAGCGGGAGTTGGGGAAAATGGTTTAAGTATACTTGTTGGGCTAAGTCAGGGTTGGGTTATGTGAAAGGCTTGGTCGGGGTCAAAGGGGAGGTGGACGCTTTTGTAGGTGTGCAATAATTGGGCTACTTGCATTTTAGTACTTTCATAAAGAGAGGGGTTATAGGAAAGAGGGTCAAAAGTATTTAAGAGGGATAGGGTAGGGTTGATGGGATTGATAGAAATCAAGGGGATTGGCAAATGACAATGAAATGAGTGTTTCCAAGGTGGTAGGGGATGGTTTTTTGGGGGTTGGTGGGTGAGGACATGTCAAAGCCGGGTTAAGGGGTGGTGGGGTGCTGAGTTGGGTGAGTGGAAGGTGGGGTGTGGAGCGATCTCGGGAGGCTGGCTTGTGTTGAGGTTAGTGGTGAGGGAATTTGGGAGCGGGGGTGGGGGAGCGGGGAGTGAGGTGGCAGACCTACTTCCTGGAACTCCAAAAAAATCTTCTTCTAGTATAATGTTGAACTTGCCTAATGCTTAGATTTTGTGGCATTAGAGATAGCTCTTTCGGAGTTTGGGGTGGGGCCGAGGCCTTTGGGTATGATGACACATAAATGTGGTCCACAACTCTAGGGCCATGGTGGTGTTGTTGGCCTTGGTGATGGCATGTTCCTTGGATAAAGATGAACACAAACTTCCACGATATATCACCTCTTTATAAAAGAGTCCATCTTTCCAACTAATTCTTCTTCTGTCGCTAATGCCACAATGCACCCTAGTCCGGATTTAATGATCAAAGACCTCAATGATCAAAGATCTCAATGATCAAAGACCTCCACCTAGTAGACATCTCTCTCTAATATGTATTCACCTCTGTTGCCATTACCCGCACTTTCTTATCCTTGTCTGCATTGTTGAAATTATCTTTGAGATCTCTCTTAGTTAGCCTTGGTGCCCCTTCCAGCAAATGATATATCATCTTTTGAAGCCATGCTGCTTGCATTTTAGTCCATGTATTGCATGGATAAGATGATAATATTGTTGCCAGATGAGACGTTAAAAATCTACACAAAACTTTTCCCTATGCTCTCCCACGATCTCAGGAGTGAGCTCTGATATCACATGCTCAAAATAAATCCCAAATGCTACATTTTCCATGCATGCCTTAGATTTGAGGAAAATGGTGGCGCTAAGCTCTTCTAAAGAAGCATTGTTAAGTAGAATCTCATGACCTATGCCCATGGCTTTACATCTGCCCAATATTTTGAGTGATGTTTTAGATTATATTGAAGTTAACGTCTGCATCGAAACTAACCTAGGCCACCAGAACTTTAAAATTTTCCAATTTGAAATCTATTTGCTTAGTTTTTTTTGCCTCTCTTGTGAGAAGTTTGACTTTTAATCATATTTTTTATGGTGCAAGTTTTCGAGACTTTCATATCAAAATGGATGTTTAGGTTGGGTTATATGTAGTTTTCTACAATCTTCGATTAGCTTGATATGCGATTGGTTTCGTAGTTATTGACGCAGATTAAAAAAGAACGAAACTCAACTGTGCATCATTTTTAACCTTGTTTTTACAAACAATTTTGAGATGATTAGGACTAGCAGTAAAGCGATTAAAGGGAGAGTTAGGCTTACATTGTTTTTTCACCTTTGCAGACTCTAGGATCTCATAGATACCGCCACCCTCTCTAGCTCCTTCTTTTTTGTAGATGTAGCTCCTTTTTTGCAGTTTCCTTAGCACCTCTTCAGGGAATAGGCTCATTTCCTCAATGGCATGTATGTCGTTGTTGAGGGTAGGAAAATTGGACGGGCCTACAAGCAGGAGTTGGGGAAAATGGTTTAAGTATACTTGTTGGGCTAAGTCAAGGCTGGGTTATGTGAAAGACTTGGTCGGGGTCAAAGGGGAGGTGGACGCTTTTGTAGGTGTGCAATAATTGGGCTACTTGCATTTTAGTAGAGAAGGGTTATAGGAAAGAGGATCAAAAGTATTTAAGAGGGATAGGGTAGCGTTGATGGGATTGATAGAAATCAAGGGGATTGGCAGATGACAATGAAATGAGTGTTTCCAAGGTGGTAGGGGATGGTTTTTTGGGGGTTGGTGGGTGAGGACATGTCAAAGGGGTTGGTGGGGGTTGAGCCGGGTTAAGGGGTGATGGTGTGCTGAGTTGGGTGAGTGGAAGGTAGGGTGTGGAGTGATCTCGGGAGGCTGGCTTGTGTTGAGGTTAGTGGTGAGGGGATTTGGGACAGGGGGGGAGTGAGGTACTTCTTGGAACTCCAAAACATCTTCTTCTAGTATAAAGTTGAACTTGCCTAACGCTTAGATTTTGTGGAACTCCAAAAAATCTTCTTCTAGTATAATGTTAAACTTGCCTAAACTAACGCTTAGATTTTGTGGCACCAGAGATAGCTCTTTAGGAGTTTGGGGTTGGGCCGAGGCATTTGGGTATGATGACACATAAATGTGGTCCACAACTCTAGGGCCATGGTGGTTTTGTTGGCCTTGGTGATGGCATGTTCCATTTCTTGATGAAAGGGCGTAGCCCACTTTGTAGCTCTATCTTCTACCAATACTTTGATGTAATGCTTCCTCACTTCTTGTTGGAAATGATTTATATACAAGATATGTGAGGAATTCCAGGGCACGGACAAATGTGGCCTTCTCTTTGGGTTAGGTAGCACTTGCTGAGTAGATTGTGGGTGGTGGGGCCTATGCAAATCATCATTGGGGATGGGCAAATGATATTGCTTTATCATTATTGGCAGTTTTGCTCCCCATGGGAGGCGGTTGATGATAGGGCCTAAGGCCAATGTTGCTCAAATTTCCCATGATGGGATCTTGCTTGACATATTCTTGGAGCTCAATGCTGTGAATGTTCACTGAATACTCACTCTATGGCCTTGATGACGGTGGTATAGAGAAGAGCATTCTCAGGGAGGTTGACAGGATCAAGGAAGGTGACGCATTCACACTGACTTTGCTCTTCTTTTTGGAGGGCTTCCTCACATTAGTGCTCCTCTTGCACTTCACGACTACATCGACATTACAAAGATAAGAGCAAAAGAAAAAATTGGTGTACTCCCAGGAGAAGACGGAAGAATTTGGCTAATCTCCTAATAGACTATCTCATGCAGCACGTTTGTGACACCCCGCCGCACCCTTGCTTTTCTTCTTCACATTTATTGTACAGACCAAAAATATGTGAGCATGACAGGGAGAGGAAGAACAAACTTGAAAGGTAAAGACCAAAAATATGTGAGCATGACAGGCGTAGCCTCAGATAGAGGCATCAAAGTTGAGATCCATGCAATTAAGCCAAGAATTTATTGTCGAGGGGCTGGGGCATGCTCGAGAGGGTTGTCGGCGGTCACAAGTGCCAACCTTTCTTGTTGAAGTTTCTTCTCAAGCCAGTTAGGTTCAAACATGGGCACCTAGATAAACTGCGAGAGTGGTAGTTTCCCCCAAGAAGTTCACCACTTTTACCCAAACAAAATTCCATAGGCTCATATGTCCCACATGCATATTTTGCTTCATGTGTGCGACTTGCACAACTGACCAAGACGATGTACGGGACTTGTACACTTGACCTTGGATGCTTTAGTGGCTGACTCATACCAGAGTGGGGTTCACGAGGGTCCACAGTGTATGAACAAGCTCCAGAAGGTGCAAAATAGTCGGTGCCCAATTAGAATCAGAAAAAAGAGGATGTGAGCAATGTGGAGTAGGGAATGGATGGTTGAAAGGATACAGGAGGACAAAAAAATATGAATAGACCCAAAATGTGAAAGGGGATAGTGTGTAACCTTAGAACTAAAGATTTAAAAAAACTTTTTCTCTCTTCTTTTTTCCATCACGTTGGTAGCCATTTCCCCCTTCCTCCTTCTCATTTCTTCACACGCTAGCAACCAACTCTTAAGAGCTTAGAGAGCTCAATGATGGTGGCTCCTTTTCTTTCTTGACTATGTGTGCTGTGTAGAGGGTTTGCGCTACCTGTGCTTCTTTTAGTTTACCTCTGCACGCACTAGGAATGCTACATTGTTCTTTTAGACTCTTCGGCTATCTTTTCGACTCGGGTGGCATGAGATTTATGTCCTTGATCGTGCAACTCTTCGGCTTTCCATTAGATCTGGGAGGCCTCTATAACGTCTATGTAATCGTGATCTTCATTTCCACATTTGGATGTATACGGACTGTATGTTTGATTTTTGGCTTTTGTATGCAGCCTCTTGTATGTGTCTTTTCATGCACAACCACCCTTAGATTTTGAAGACGAAATCATGTTAGGAGGGGATTGATTTTTGGCTTTTGTATGCAGCCTCTTGTATGTGTCTTTTCATGCACAACCACCCTTAGATTTTGAAGACGAAATCATGTTAGCAGGGAATTGTTTGTAACAAAGTATTTTCAGGATGCATATGCATATGGGATGCACTTAGGCAGCAAAAAGGATTAGGGTCATTACATGTGTGATTAGAGTTGGAAAACATGGATCAAGACTAGGCTTAAGCTAAGGTTGATTTAAGCAAATGCTAAACACGATTAAGATAACATGAGCAAGAGTAAAGAATAACTAAAAAGATATGCAACCAAATGGACTTACTTGATATTGCTTGAGATGAGTTGATTGTTTTTACATTGCTTGAAGGTTTCCCTTTGATATAAGGTGGCTACTAAGTTTCTTGAGAGCTTATATGGGATAAATTAGCTTTGATGATGTGGCAACTTGCTAGATGACATTGTATCTTACTCACTCCCAACCTTTTTCTTATGCTATGAATGGTACCACATTTCCCAACACCCCCTTGAAGTCATTTTCTTAAGCTACTGCAAGAAGGTGGTCAGATGCGAGTTTTATAACATATTTTCAACCCCCCCCCTCATTTCTAACTTGGCTAGGTAACTTAGAGGGTCCTTGTCTTGGTTACTCTCTCGCTTAGAGTGGTCAGGCTGATTTTTACTCCCCCAAGGTGCTGCTTTGGCTACTCTCTACTAGTGGTCAAGTTTTTTACATTTGCATCACTTCCCCTAGGTGCTATGAGCAACTTTAGCACATGTGCTACTTTGGTACTTCCCCCCCTTAATGCTACTTTGGCCCTCTAGGTGAGGGATGAATTTCTAGCTTGGGTACAACATCGGTCTCACGTTGGTTACAAGCACTTTTTGTAGGAAGTGGGATTTTTTACCAAAAAAATTTTGTTTAAGAAATGAGTAGTGAGATGAACTATTGATGCGAGGATTTTGCCGCTTCTCTTTCTTCTTTGTTGTAGATGTCGTGTCCATCTTCACATCGTTGAATGCTTCCTAGCTCTTGTTCTTCTCTCTTTGGCTTGATCTTGGCACTTTGATAGGTTTTTTGATGTGGACTTGGTTCTTCTTACTGCCACTTTGTGCTTGGTGCTTTGATTCTTCTTCTTTAAGTGCCATTTGTGCTTTTTCTAACACACTAATGGGAAGTGGGTGATCTTACCATGAGCTTGTTAAGTCTCTATGGCAATGTCTAGGACCCAATAAATGCAAATACAAATGTAATATTTTTATGGGAAGGTCTTAGCCTATATGGCCAGTGTCTAATCCCAATACAAAACATGAAAATATGCATCAAGGGTTGTTTCTATACGACGTACGATGGCATATCGTACGGAATACCATACGGTATGATACCGTATGTACTCATATGGATTTTTTCAGGAAAAAAATTTCCCCCCGATTTTTTTTTCAAAAATAATTTTTTTTTTCCAAAAAAATAAATTTTTTGGTAGGTAATGGTCTTTCTTTTGCTTATCTATGGTTGTTTGAGCTTCCTCTGTACTATGATGCTTCCCTCCTTTCTAAAATATTCCATATCTGGACTTGGAAATACCTAAGTTTATAAATATTTTTTTAAAACACTGTATTTTATTGTACGATAAGAAAAAAATTTATATCATACCCTATTTCCTGTACAATATCGTATCGTACGAACCGTACGGCATCGTACCTGACAACTATGCATGCATCTCTAAGACATACAATATGTATGCGGGTCACACTTATTTTAATGTGAAAAATGTGTGATTACAAATTAGGTGCAGGGAAACCAAGGCACACCATCCACTTCCTTTTTCTCTTCTATGCAACCTTGGCTTGGAGCATAATCGTGAATGACGATGACCACATGCTAAAATCATTGAAACATGTGTTGTCCAAGGCATTAGTGTGAAAGGCTCACAACCAATGATTTTATATTCACGTGATCACAAGATTTTTTTTGTTAATAACACTTGTGAACATGTTATTCACATGTTCACATGTTTTCATGTTCTCAAAATAGCAGGTTACCAGTGACCTGGTAACCTGCCGAAGCCCGTCGGGCTTTTTGTTTTCCCGGCTGGCCCGCCGGGAAAATCCATTTTCCCGACGGGAAAAAAGTTAAAAAAATGGTCAAAATATTTTCATGTTCACAGTCATTCCTACCATTTTTAGGCCTTCTGGACTCATTTATGATGTCAAAAGTTCAAAATTCTTTGTACAAAAAAAGTTATCTCTAAATTTATCGCCTTAAGCTCGATTACCATCAATTAGATCTTATTATACTTCTAATTGAGTCTAATTGACATCAATTAATATCCAATTGAGTCCATTGGTATCAATTAAGTCTAATTGGGTGTCAATTGATCGATTGGGCTCAATTGACATCAATTGACATCCCATTGGACTCAATTGGGCTTAATTGGACTTAATTGGATTCAATCAATTGACACCCAATTGGACACAATTGGGCTTAATTGGACTCAATTGACATCGATTAACACCCAATTGATGTCAATTGAGCTCAATTGACATCAATCCTAGTCAATTGATATCCAATTGATGCCAATTGAGCCAAATTGACACCAATTGCACTCAATTGGTACCCAATTGATGTTAATTGAGTCCTCAATTAACATCAATTAACACCCAATTGAGTCCAATTGACATCAACTAATACCCAATTGAGTCAAATTGATATCAATTAAGTATAATTGGGTGTCAATTGATCAATTCGGCTCAACTGATATCAATTGACATCCAATTGGACTCAATTGACATCAATTGGGTGTCAATTGAGTCCAAGTGACACCCAATTGATATCAATTGCATCCAATTGGGCTTAATTGACATCAATTCACACCTAATCTAGACCGCGCCACTATTGAGGCCACCAAGATCGCATTCACTTCTTTCGCTTGCACTCACTTTGCATTCACTTCTTTCTTTTGTTAGCTTTTGTTGCTTGCTAGCCGGTGCTGAAAGGAGGCTTCCGTGATGCATTCAAGCTGAAGGTTAGTGTGCAACTGTGTGGTTGATGTCGTTGGTGTTTGGTTTGTCGTATGAGGCTTGCTTTGTGTATTGCTTGTTAGCTGCTAATCAATCAGCACCAATCTTCTACTTCTTCCCTATTAACCACGTATTGGTTAACACATTCCTACGACAACTATGTCCGCACACTTATGTAATGGGCATCGGCACTATATATTATAAATCTCATCATTTAATGAGGGAAACACCCTAAAGACTCTCCCAAGTATTGAGTTTCAAAGGAGAGACAAGAGGATCTTGGTTAGTTGGCCAATCCGTAGAGAAAAGCCTTGTAACTGTGTTTTGGGTGCCTCAGGTCACTTACTCCCGACCGGCTAGTGGGAAAAGACTTGGAACTATAAAAGCTAACTTCTTTTGTTTGTAACTCATTCTCTCCCATTTGTGCAATAGAAATGGAGTGTTCTCTCTTGCTCCCTCTCTCTTGCAACTCTAATCTATCATGTGTGGTATGCTTAGGGTTAGGGTTATGGAGTGCTAATCACTTGTTTTCTCTTGCTTCCTCTCTCCCTCTCCCTTGAGTGATTAGGCTAACCAACGCGATCCTCTTCCACAGAGATCCCACATGGTCTTTGCGAGAGATCTTACATCATCCGTTGGATTAGAGCAACCACCTCAGGGTGATAACAAGTGCAGGAGGACGAGCGGTGATGGTGGAGCTCTTGAGCTTAGCTCGAACTTGGTGGATAGGCAACTTTCCATGAGATATTAGGGTAGGGTTACCTTAACATGTTTGGCACTGCTATTGGGGATCACCAATCAGCTACTTATATATGCCATCTTTGATTCGAATCCGACGAAGCCTCCATAGTCTGGTGCCAGGTAAGCTCTTTGGCATGCAGTTTTTTGATGTATTTTGATATTTTGCATGGTTTTTATTGTGATTCATGTATAACTTTGTGTTTAGAGTAGGATTACCGGTTGTTTGAGTGAAAAACCTTGAGATTTTGGTGATTAGAGAGCCTAATCAAGAGGGTTTTGTGTAAAACTAGACCATGTTTTTTAATTTTTAGCTTAATCTTATTTCTTTTGCTTCCTTTGCATAGGTAGGTCAGCATTGTTAGATAGAATACTAATGCATCAAAAAATCTAAAAAAACTATAAACTATCTCTTAGTTTTCACTAATTATCACTAATTATCACTTAGTGTGATTATTATACTTAAAGAGAGCAAAGAAACAAAAAATTGAGCCTAATTGCTTGTAATTAGACTAATTGGAGCGGCATTAGTGTTCTAAACACTTGTCTTGACCCAAATCTATGTTTAGTTCATTCCAATTAGGCCTTAATTTACAAGAATCAGTATTAATTTAATTTTTTAATTTAAGACATAATTAGTGAGATTATTTAGAGATAATCACATCTTTGGATTAGCCTAAATATTTCTAATCAGTCTATCAAATTTCCATGCTTAAACTTCTCACCAATTAAGAATAATTAGAGGGCAAGAAGAGGGTTAAGGAGTGATTAATAATGGGATTAAGAAGAGTGCCTCTAACTTTAGTCCTTTCCCACCTACCTAGCATTAGTGAGGGGATCTTAGTTGTCTCCCACTCACTTCTCTCCAAATTTAAAATTCAAATTCAAATTTTAAAATCCCAATTCAGATGTCAAATCCAAATTTTAAATTCAAATTTCAACTTGCTACAGTTGTTCACATCTAACGCCATGGGTGTATGCTTCTAAGTGTATGGTCGTACTACGAAACCTAAATTTTTTAAGTTTTTTTTTAAATTACCACGGGCGTACCATCCTAATCGTACGCTCGTACCAACCTTAGCTACAGGCATACCATCCTAAGGTCGTACCAACCTAAGCGTACGACTATACCATTCTTTGAAAAACGTATTTTTAATTTTTTTAAACCACATGTGTGTCATCCTCCTAAGCGTACGCCCGAACCAACCTTAGACATGGGCATACAATCCTAAGCATATAGTTGTACTGGCCTAAGCGTACGGCTATACCATTCTCCAAAAAAAATCCATTGGCATACATCCTAAGCGTAAGCCCATACCAACCTTAGCCATGGGCATACCATCCTAAGCGTACGACTGTAACAACCTAAACGTATGACCGTACCATTGTCAAAAAAAAAATTTACTTTTTTGAAAAAAAATTTATTGTGGGCATACCATCCTAAGCGTACACCTGTACACCAACCTTAGCAGTGCATACAATCTTAAGTGTACGGTCGTACCAATCTAAGTGTATGGTCATATCACTCTAGAAAAAAATTGTAAATGTTTTATTTTTATTTTTGCCGTGAGCGTACGATCCTAAGCGTACACCTGTATCAACCTTAGCCATAGGCGTACCATCCTCAACAAAGCAGCATACGGTTGTACCATTCTCATTTTTTTTATTTTTTTATTTTGCCACGGGCGCACCATCCTAAGCGTATGGCCATACCAACCTAAGTGTACGGCTTACCATTCTTGATTTTTTTTTTGGAATTTGTTTCTTCAAAATTTTCAAATCTTTAGAGGTGCTTTTGGTCTACCTCTTCGACTTAGTAGGGTCATTTTTTCACGCATAAACGCCTCAAAAGACCACTTTTAACCTTAAGCACAAGGTAAAAGTGAGTTAAAACTCCTATTTCAAGCCCGTGCGTGCACCATTGAAGCTTTTCTAAGCTTCTCCGCACACCATGGACACCTTTCGATCATGGTTGCATACCCCCAATGCCCCATTCCATTCGGTGACACCCCGGCCTCCATTGTACATTCCCATGTGGCTGCCATGCCACACACATTTGACCATGAGAGGGCAAAACGATTTTTGAAGAGCCCTCATCTAGTGGGGCCCCTCCATACATGCACCCCGGCATGGATAGATGCCCCACGCATACTCATGTACCTTCTCCTCTATCCACCATGGAGCTATTCCCACCCCCCACTCTTGCGCCACACCTTAACATTCCGAGCTTAGCAACACAAGCTCTAGGAAGGGGAGTGTCATAACAATAGCACCCACAACACATTACATACAAAACCTATGTGGGCGAAAATTTTCAAACGGGGTCTCCATGGAGTTGGAGACCCCATTTACCACATCGAGGTCTTTAACCAAATCTGTGAGGCATTTAAAATTTTTGACGATGCAAGCAAAGTCCATCTCCTTGGACTCAGCCTTGAAGGCAAGGCCGTGCAATGGTTCCAATTCTTGGACCCTCAGCACAAAGATGCTTTCAAAGCAGTGAAAGAGGCCTTCATACTTGGCTTTGCATCCTACGGGCCCAAATGGAGCCCCATCATCCAACTATTCCAATTGGAACAAAAACTCGAGGAAACATTACGCAACTACATCGCACACATTAAGTACCTTGATTCACGTTGTGAAGAGAGGGAAAAATTGAGTGACAAGCAATTAATGGATCGTTTCCTCATGGGATTGCACAATCCAAGGCTCCACAACCACACGTTGGTCAAGGACCCCTCCACCTTTGATTAGGCTTGTAAATGGGAAATCTTTCTCGATGACAACATGCGAGAAATCTATTCCACGCAATTAGCCACCACGCTAATAACAACCCAAAAACTCATTTGTAACATTAGCTTTCTCTCCTCCTAAGCCCCAAGCCTTACTCGTGGGACCACCCCAAGCTAACTACTCTCACACAGTGCCATCACGACCTTCTCTACTACCAATCTTTCCATTCCAACCATTGTCTCTCCACGAAAATCCTATTGCTCATGGAAAGATTCAAACAAGGTCCATTGCGAGCCCATGCTCTCCACCATCCCCAAGGAACCCCTAACACCTCATCTCCCTTTGCCGGTGCCTCACATGGACACTAAACCACTTGTGTACACTATAGGTGCACCACCTCTTCCATGTTTCCTCTATCACGGACCCTATAGACTGGTTGAATGCCCTCAAAAGAAATGTTTTCCAGTGCCACCACAATGCCATGGATGTGGAATTGACCATTACTTTAAAGATTGCCCTTTGTGATCAGTTTCTCACTCCATAGGTGAAGGCATGCCATCCCTCAATTTGTTGGGCATTCACCATGGGAGGATTTTGACTGTCCCCTTGAATGTCATCACACGGTTGCAGGCCAAGCTCAACAAGGTCATATCCTAAAAGAAACAATGCTCTAAGCACGTAGGCCATGGAGAAGATTGAGTTAGCATATGCAATGTATTATGATGCAATTGGACTTAGAGAAAGCTTATGATAGGATATAGTGGTCATTCATTGCTAGGGTGATGGAAAAAATGGGATTTGAAGTTAAAATTTGAGACGAGAGAAACTACCACCACGACGACCACCTCTGCGGTTTCCTCGTTGAAAAGGACGCTTTCGCACATAAAAGGCCTGTTCCAACTGTTGGGACTCAGGCTCCTCTTGTTGATCTTGGTTTGTTTGTTGGATTCGACCACACCAAATGCCGCATTGAGAAAGATGGACAGATTATTGCAACTGCTTCTCGTAATGGTAATTTGTTTGAGCTCTCTCTCACAATGATGCTGTAGCAAATGTTGTCACTGCTCCAGGTGATCATGATTGCAAGATATGGCATCATCGCTTTGTTCCTGCTGATTTCTCAAAGCTTCTTGATCTTCATCGTCAAGGTCTTGTACGTGGCATGGATCTTAAAGCTCATCCTCATATGGGAATCTGCCCTTTCCTCTCTCGAATTCAGTCCATTCTCATGATTTATTGGATCTTGTTCATACCGACATTTGTGGACCTTTGCCTCCATCGAGAACACAACATCGTTATTTCATTACATTTATTGAGGATGATTACTCACGGTATACAGTTGTTTTCTTGCTTCGACAAAAATCTGAGGCGTTATCTGTTTTTAAGCAATTTCACAAGACTGCCGAACTTCAAACTGGTCGTCGCCTCAAGAAACTTCGCAGCGATAATGGTGGAGAATATGTGTCTCGCGAGTTTGAGAGTTATTGTACGGACCATGGTATTCATCATGAACATACTATTCCATATTCACCTCAACAGAACGGTGTTGCTGAACATAAGAATCGCACTATTATCAATGCTATACGATGTATGCTGATTCATTCTGGGTTATCTCGTGTTTTCTGGAGTGAAGCTCTCTTGACAGTAGTCTTTGTTCAGAATCATCTTCCTACTACTGCTCCTTCTGGTAAGATAACCATCACAGCATGGACAGGTGAAATTCCTTCTGTATCTCATTTTCGAACCTTTGGATGTATTGCTTATATTCATGTTCCTAAAGAAACACGAGCAAAGCTTGATGCTCCTGGGCTTAAAGTTATTTTTATTGGGTATTCTGACACTTCCAAAGGCTACAAATTCTATGACCCGTCCTCCAAGAAAGTGCTTGTGAATCGTGATGCTATTTTCAATGAACAGCTTATGGGCGGTACATGGTCCATGGATGATTCTGATGATACTAAATCTTTGCTTCAAGCTTTTCCATTCTTGTGTGATGATGAATCTTCTTCTATAGAGCAACTTTCCTCTTCACAACCATCTAAAGAGCAACTTTCCTCTTCACAACCATTGATTCCGAATGCTGTCATTGATGATGTTGACATTTTTATTGATCTGCCTATTGATTTTGAGCATGGTTCTTGTCATGGCCCTGATGAAGATTTTGATGCTGATGTATTCTCTACTTCTGAAGATCCTGCCACGTACAGTGTTGCTATACGTTCTCCACAAAAGGATCAATGGCAAGAGGCTATGGAAGCAGAGTACGATTTTCTTATCTCTCTAAAGGTACATGGATACTCACTGAGCTGCCTCCTGGCCGTACTGCCATTAAGTGTAAGTGAGTATATAAGACAAAATTTAAAGCAGATGGATCCTTTGACAAATTCAAGGCACGTTTAGTTGCCAAAGGTTATTCTCAAGTTGCTGGCGTTCATTATCATGAAACCTTTTCACCAGTTGTTCGCATTACTAGTATTCGGGTTTTATTGGCATTTGCTGTTCAATTCGACTTAGAAATTCATCAGATGGACGTGCGCACAGCTTTCTTGAATGGAGATTTGAATGAAGAAATTTACATGGAGCAGCCAGAAGGATTTGTTATTGCAGGTAAGGAAGATCTTGTTGCTCGTCTTCATAGGGCCTTATACGGTCTTAAACAAGCTTCACGGGCCTGCTGGTACATCAGGTTTGATCTTTTTCTTACCTCCCATGGCTTTCTCTCTTGCTCTTCTGATCCCAACTTATTTACCAAACACCAAAATGGTAGTTTTGTAATCCTTGCCCTTTATGTGGATGATACAATTCTTGTTTCCAATGATTTGGGATTTTTACACCAAAATAAGCAGTTGTTATCTTCGGCATTTGATATGGTGGATCTTGGAGAGCTTCACTCGTGTCTTGGCATTCAGATTCAAAGGGATCGCAGCAAAGGTATTTTATAACTTCGACAGTCAAAGTTTATTGAAGATACTATTAAGAAGTTTGGTTTGGAATCTGCACATTCAGCAACTACTCCTTGTCTTGCGAGTTCCATGAAAAACACTTCTGATGGTGGTGGCCAACTTGTTACAAATCAACCATATGCTAATTTGGTTGGATGTCTTCAAGTTGTTGGTTTGAACACTCGTCCTGACATTTTGTTTATTGCTAACTATCTCAGGCAACATCTTGCATGTCCTTCTCTTAAGCATTGGTCTTCAGCAAAGCGCGTGTTGAAATACTTGAAAGGCACTGCAGATTATGGTTTGGTTTATCAACGACAATTCACATCCGACTCCATTCCATCTCTTTCTCTTTTGGGTTACACAGATGCAGAGTGGGCCAGCTCACATTTATCTATGCGATCTACTAGTGGCAATTGTTTCTTCATTAATGGTTGTCTTATTTCTTGGACCAGCAAGAAACAACGTTGTGTTGCAGTTTCTACAACCGAATCTGAATATGTTGCAGCATCACTTGTAGCTCGTGAACTCATTTGGCTTCGACAAGTGTTGACAGATATTGGCCATTCTCCTCTTTCTAGTGCACCCTTGCGGTGTGATAATCAGAGTGCTATTAGTCTTGCAAAAGACTATGTCCAACATAACAAGTCAAAACATATTGCTGTGCATTACCATTATGTTCGATACGAAGTACGCAAAGGCACTATCATGATTGAACATTGTCCAAGTGACCAGATGATTGCAGATATTCTTACCAAAGGTCTCAATGAGTCACGCTTCATTCTCTTGCGCTCAGAGCTTGGAGTTGCCTCGGCTCACTCTTTCTAGATTAGGCTCTTTACTCTCATGGTAGCTTTGTACATATATCGTTGTAATCTTCTAGACACCATGCACTTTGCACATTTCACAATTGCACACTATGACCTCTTGGTCCTTTTGTATATTTGTACATAGATGCACAATGCACTTTCACATCATTACTTCTGGTTCATATTTTCACATTTGTATAGGGGCTTGGGTTTTTCCCTTGTACTCCCCAAGGGTTTTTTCATCCATAGCTAGAGACCCTTGTTTGAGTGGGGGTGTTGGAGCTCTATATATGGCTCACTCTACCTAACTTGGTCTCACCTATATATATGTATCTTGTCCTCAATATGAAATAGTCTTTGGGAGCGTACATGATGTGTCTCTTGTCTCGTCTCTTTCTCTCTACATTTCAACAAGTTAGGTAGAGTGAGCCATATATAGAGCTCCAACATATAGTTGATACAGATTTTCAAGGATTGGTGCAAACCTATAGTGCATAACAGAGAAATGTACAAATTATGCAAAGTTTATTGTACTGAAATCAAATCTTGACAATAAAAAAAAGAAACAATAAGTGATTCTTGATCAAATCTTTCTGATCTTGATACTTTCTTGTTGCAAAGAAGATAGACAGGGATTACAAATCTGTTGGAGTGACATAATCTACACAGATTAATATAAATCTTGATGTATTGGAGGTAAAGGAAGCAACAAAAGTGTTGAGAAAACACTGTTTACAATATTTTAGCGCATTGCCATCAAGAAGATATATAGCATGTTGTTCTATTAGAGATCTGAGCATTAGTATCATGCAGAAAGCATATTGATGAAAAAGTATACAAGTATTACAATTTCGAGTGGAGAAATCCAAAAAGTTTGTTGATTAACACTTTGTTTGCAAGTATGGCCTTGCTAGGAATTGAACCCAGTCCACTGGTGTGAGCCAGTGTGCCCCATACACCACAAGGTTCTCCTAACTTGCATACAAGGTTCCTTGAGTGTGAAGATCTCTTACAGATTCTGTACAGAACCAGTTTTGTGAAAGGAAAGGCTGTCAAGAAACAGAGCATAGTAAAGAACTTCTATGCAGATGGATAAGAAGTGTGCAGAGTTTAAATCTTTTACAAAAGTTCAAACTCACACAATTTTTTGTGTAGTTTTGGAACATCTTTATTGCCTTGGAGTTGGTTCAAAGCTCAGCATTGTAGTACTTGTTTCAAATTCTCTTACTACAGAGTTTAGAAATCCTAAACCAAGACAAATAGGTTACATCGACTGCAGTTAGAGTACATAGATAAGCATTTTATGATAGCAATCTCACAGTGGCACATGCAAGGTCTACAAGTTCACATCACAAATATGAGAGTCTTTAGGATCAGTGTTGATTGAGAGCCCTCAGTTTTCCAGCATTGAGTGGGTATGAACAAGCATAGACCTAATTCGCAAGAGCTAACATGCCATTTGTAGCAAGCAGAGAACTTAGAGTTGAACAAGTACTGAGAACTTAGAGTTGAACAAGTACTGAAGGACGAGAAGCTATAGCAAATAGAGTTAGGCAAGTCGAAAAGATAAACACAGTAGTGTCACAACTACTCTAAAATAGACACAAACATCATCCTTAAACTATTTGGCGATCAAGCAACAAATAGAAAGATTTGGATCAACTAACAACTGAGTGGATCAATGTAGATTTGGATAGAAGCACATCGCAACCCGCAGCATAGCCAAATACAACACGTGATGATTGATCGGTAGCGTAGCTTAATGCAACGCAGCAACATCAATCAAGCGTGCTTAAAAAGTTAAAAGCCTCTCTTCAAACAGCACAAAAACGTCCTTAAAAAGTTAAAGGCCTCTCTTCAAACAGCACAAAAACGTTGACTATAACACAGTGCGTGCAGCACAACCCGCATCATCACCTCATTCAAGACTATAGTCAGACGTGAGCAGACCTCAGGCTTCATCGACTAGCTTCATCGCCGTATTCAAGGCTCAACGCACCAACAGGGAGCGTTAATGATATATTTTTTTTAAATTAAAAAAAAAACATCGCCTACAGCGCTACAGCCACAAATTCAACATAATAACTCCAAAACTGCCCCCGTCAGTCCTACAACTGTTGTTGCAGTGAAGTATCAGACCCCGTTATTCCTGCAGCTGCTGCTGGCCGCCAGTGTTCGCTTTCATCTCCCCACGTGTTTCAGTACAGTATTTGCTTACAAGTTACGCCTCCCCACGCGTTTCACTACAAGCAGCAGTACAGTGTTCGCTTAGGTCTCCCCACGCGTTTCACTGCATCGCTGTTCTAGCACGCATAGCAAAGCGCGAGCTAGTGAGCCAGACAGTGCACTTGAAGGTCCTGAGAATTATGCACCATGGAGAAGCCATGTGTTACCCTTCACGACCAGCTGTTCCTGCAAGGCACGAGCTCGTTGGATTCAAGCGCTAGTTCAAACTTCAGCAACAGATTGCAATGCAACATTAACGTCATCAAACACCTTAATTAATCGCAAGATATCAGCTTGCTCACAAGACAACCAAGAAGCCAGGGCATCACGAGCTGTGTGGCCACTGTTGCATCATAAGCACCTTAACAAAGTGCTTCAGCAAGTGCTAAGCGCTCAAGCCAACCAAGGGTACGTGAGAGAGAGAGAGAGAGAGAGAGCTCTCACACAGCAAGACAAAGCACCTACAGACGCGCACACAGACGCGTTTACTCAACAAAAAAAAACTTACGGGCGCGTCTATTTGCATGTCTACAGACCCGTGTCTAAAGGCGCGCTTAAAAAATAGCAAACAGACGCGCTTATAGACGTGCAAATAGACGGTCAGTTAGAAATTTTAAAAAACAGACAAACGCATGCATAGACGCGTTTATAGACGTATTTATAGACACGTTTGTAGACGCGCAAATAGACGCTTCTCGAACAGGCAGACGCGTATATAGACGCGTTTATAGACGCGCTGCATAATATTTCTTAAATTTTGTGTGCTTGAACAGAATGCTGTGTATGTTGTGTATGCTATGTAGTTACAGAAATCCCATTTTCACATTGTGTAATTCAATTCTTACAGCCAATCGCATTTTAATTAGCACTCTTGCAAGCACGTCTATATTAGCTGACATTAATTACAATTCCAAATAAAATATTACAACTCCAAAACGTTTAGTTACAAGGCATTAATTGATAGCTCAAAAAGTGCTTGTATGTATATATAGCACGAAGCTAAGCCATGTCCTGTGGCTTCAAGTACCAAAAATAAGAGGAGTGTATATACAAGAGACACGAAGCCAAGCCAGTGGCTAAGTATAAAAAAGAGTAGCTAGCACTACTTCTACGACTAATCTAAGTTCTCCACGTTCTCGCTCCCTTCTCCACCTCCTTCTTCCTTGTCTTCTTCCCCATCTTCTTGTGCAGGGTCCTATAAACAATGGACAACATATATCAATGTATGAAAAATCAAATCTTAATTTATAATATTGACATTATTTAATTACTTTCAAATACCTCGGGTGACTCTCCAGTAGCTCGGATATACTGCGCTCCTCAGTAATCAACCCGTCATTATAGAAGTGCCTCCATGTATCTCCTCTGCAATGGTGGCCGTGGTAGGCTGTCTCGACAGGAGTAGGGTACCTGCCCACGATATCAAGCTGCAAGATGACACAATTTGCGGAGGGGTTAGTACAAAGAAACAACCTCCTAATAAACTACATAAACAATACAATTTGAGATCGATACTTACAAACTGGGCCTCCCATGATTCAACACCCCCTGCTCCAAAATGCACGCTTCCATATTGCTCCATTTGGATCCTTCGTGCTTTAGACTGGTTTCCTCCTTCGCTGACTTCAATGCTTTCTTCCACTCACGCTTGTGAGCGGTGTAGGGCGGGCCCCTTGGTGGTTGACCTCCCTGGAGACTGGCAAGCTCCGCTCTTGCATGTCTCTTAAGCGAAGATCTTTTATTGCTAAGTATCGTAACAATCTTTGACTTGGTCCATTTATCTGTGAACTAAACATTGGGGGGTTAGGATACCTGGAGAGAGAAAAAGTGGGGATAAAAGAGAGGAGAAAGGAGAGGAAAAGAGAGCAGAAAAAAAGATAGAAAAAAAGAGGAGAAAAAAAGACAAAAAGAGGGGATAACAAAACTGTGTCTATCTTTGCATATAATAGCACGTCTATCGATGCGGATATTTGTTTCCAACACAGAGTAGACGCGTCTATAGATGCGCTCTTAGACGTGCTTTTAGACGCGCTCTCAGATGCGTCTATAGACGCGCTCCGACAGACAGACGGACTATTCTAAAAACTCGAAAAGGACATGCGCCCGACACAAAAGCACAACAGTTGTACCAAAAACATTCGTTTCTTGGATACGACAAAGGACGAATCCAAAGAGAGCAACTTTCAAAGAAGATCAACCCTAAAGAGACTTACCTTGGATAGAGGTATGGAAGCTTCTTGTCCTTCTTCAAAGCTGCTTCTCTTTCTTCTCTTCCTTGTTCACCCTTTGCTTCTCTTTCTTCTCTTCCTTGTTCACCCTCTTCTCTTGTGTGCTTGGAGATGATTGTGTAAGCCTGGAGATAAGCGTGGATGCTTGGAGATAAGTGTGGATGCTAGGCTATGGATCTGTTAATAGCAAAGCAAGCCCGTTAAAAGTATGTGAAGAAAAGCAAGCGCGCTAAAAGTAGGTTTGAAAATCGCGTCTATAAAAGCGTGTCTAATATCGCGTCTAAAACCACGTTGTTCTGTGTAGTGCACGTCTATATACGTGTCTAAATGCACGTTTACAACACAGTTTAGATGCGCCTATAGACGCATACCACACAAAACAGATGCGGTTTTAGACATCGTATTAGATGCGCCACATAAATTTTAGATTAAATATTTGATACAAGAGTAATTTTTTTGGATTGTTTATTTGTAGGATGTCTTCATCTTCAACAAGTAGCTCCAGTGAGGATGAATCCCTCTGTATCCACCGTCGCAAAATGTGATTGGAGCAAAAAATCAAATGTATGTATGATCGATGTCGAGGAAACATGTATCGTGCACGCAGGATTACACTGAATCACATCTCAAAGTATGGAGAATGGGATGCGACCGTAAACATGGTAAGTGTTAAAGAGTTAAGGTTGATTGAGATACCTATGGGTGTTTATATATTTGAGTTATGATCCTGTTTTAATTTGATACAGGATGCAGTGCGACACCCGCATATATTGCCCTATGCTCATTGTCGTGAGGAGGAGGCAAAGCGTCGGCGATATGAGGTGCGATCTTCAAGAGGGACCGTTAACGGATGCACGGAGTGATGGTGATAGTAGCCCTCTGCCATTACCTCATGAAGCCGTGGAGGAGGAGGTGTTTGATGATATGGTGCGGGATTTATATGTCCATCAATCCGAAGGGAGGGATGATAGCATGAAGCAGGACGATCTTTTTACCGTAGCATCGACTTCATTGTTTGAGGGGTGCACATTCTCTGTTCTACGTGCCTCCCTTGAGTTACTAAACTTGCAAACCATCTATGGATGGAGCAATGCAAGTTTGAATGCATTACTCAAGTAAGCTTTAAAGTCTATTTTGCAAACATGGTGAATTATGCTAGTGGGTCAACTACTCGAATGCTTTTCCTCATTTATGGTCTTTACGTGCAGGCTATTGTGTAAAATGCTTCCAAGGGAGAATAAATTACCGACCTCAAGAGATATGGCAAGGCAACATGTGAGCTCTCTTGGAGGATTAGATTACAAGCGCATCCATGCATGCGTCAATAATTGCGTTTTGTTTCGTGGACTACATAAGGATACAAGAGAGTGTCCTACTTGTGGAGAGGCAAGATATAGAGCAGATCTCGAAACTTTGGACGTGCCTCATTTTCCCATAATCCCTCACATCCAACATATGTTCAAGTGCAAATCCATTACAGAGCTCATGTCATGGCATTCCTCCCATCAGTCAACCACCCGATGGCAAGTGCAGAACTCCCGTAGACACTCTTGCATGGAAGCATATTGAAGACACATGGCCAAGCTTCAAGGAAGATTCTAGGAGCTTGAGACTTGGATTGGGTATGGACGGTGTGAACCCGTTTGGTCTCAAAAGCACCTCTTACAGTGTATGGCCAGTGATATTGGTGAATTATAATCTTCCACCCTCTATGGCGATTAAGAAAGGACATGTGTATATTATCTCTTCTAATTCCAGGGAAACACACTACAAGACAATGCTGCCATACACGCGTTTCATACATGCGATAAATTACGGGCACGTGTATGGTCGCGCATGTATTTGAATAGAATCGGGCGCATGTATTTTGGCATTTAAATTCGCGTGTATATCGGCATCTATTAGCGCGTGTATAAGCGCGTGTATATACATGCAATAATACACGCATCAATACACGCATTAATACACGCATCAAGATACGCTTGGTAAAGAAAAACTGAATTTCTTTACAAAATTAAAAACCATTTTCTTTAAACCATCTCATAGTACATTACAGTATATATCATTACACAATCCCACTACATGCATTTACAACAATGAAATATATTCAAAAATAAATCATGAGATGATAATTAAAAGACAACACATACAATAGAAATGTCATCAATTTAGAATGATACAGTGACGGATTGGTTAGGGTTCGATCTCATCTTCAATAAGATCCATCCTTGCCAAACGATCAACATTAATATCCATTTGATCAATTTGTAAGGCTACGATTAAATTTATTCCACTATCGATATTCTGTCCATTGATAATGGTATTGATGTCCTGATCATCCTCATCAATATCACCATCATCCTCAATGGTGGGGTCATTCTCATGATCATGAGAAATGGCACGCTCATCCTCATTATCATGATCATCTCTTATTTCTTGATCATCGATCACAACATCTTCATTGGCATGTTCGACATCATCTTCATTGCAGCTTGTTACATCCTCCATATGCAGTGATGGTGATAGTAGTCCTCCACCATTACCTCATGAAGCCGTGGAGGAGGAGGTGTTTGATGATATGGTGCGGGATTTATATGTCCATCAATCCGAAGGGAGGAATGATAGCATGGAGGAGGACGATCTTTTTACCGTAGCATCGACTCCACAGTTTGAGTGGTGCACATTCTCTGTTCTACGTGCCTTCCTTGAGTTACTAAACTTGCAAACCATCTATGGATAGAGCAATGCAAGTTTGAATGCATTCCTCAAGTAAGCTTTAAAGTCTATTTTGCAAACATGGTGAACTATGCTAGTGGGTCAATTACTGAAATGCTTTTCCTCATTTATGGTCTTCACGTGCAGGCTATTGTGTAAAATGCTTCCAAGGGAGAATAAATTACCGACCTCAAGAGATATGGCAACATGTGACCTCTCTTGGAGGATTAGATTACAAGCGCATCCATGCATGCGTCAACGATTGCGTTTTGTTTCGTGGACTACATAAGGATGCAAGAGAGTGTCCTACTTGTGGAGAGGCAAGATATAGAGCAGATCTCAAAACTTTGGACGTGCCTCGTAAGGTTCTGCGACATTTTTCCATAATCCCTCGCATCCAACATATGTTCAAGTGCAAATCCATTGCAGAGCTCATGTCATGGCATTCCTCCGATGGCAAGTGGAGAACTCCCGTAGACACTCTTGCATGGAAGCATATTGAAGACACATGGCCAAGCTTCAAGGAAGAACCTAGGAGCTTGAGACTTGGATTGGGTATGGACGGTGTGAACCCATTTGGTCTCAAAAGCACCTCTTACAGTGTATGGCTAGTGACATTGGTGAATTGTAATCTTCCACCCTCTATGGCGATTAAGAAAGAACATGTTATGTTATCCCTTCTAATTCTAGGGAAACATAAAGTCAAAAATCCTGATGTTTATTTGGAGCGTTTGATTGACGAGCTAGAGATACTTTGGAGAGGTATCGAGGTGCATGATGTGAGCAGGCCTCCCTCGTCTCACGAGACTTTAACTGCAAAGCAAGTTTGATGTGGACGATGCATGACTTCCCAGGCTATGGGACGAGTGTTCAAGTAAGCATTGCACTTATAATTATGAGTAGGCAAAGGATGTGGCACCCTAAACCCACCTTCAACTCTTAATTGCATCTATTGTTCAGGTCTCACTACATTGGGTTACCATGCATGTCCTATTTGTGGTCCTTTGCTTGTTGCCTCACGGGCAGACACATTGAATAAGGTCATCTATGAGAATCACCATCGATTTCTCCCACCTCATCATCCTAGATATGTTGCCCCTTGGAATGAAGTCCTCCCACAATCACTCACAGAGCGGGAGATTGGATGAGAATTTGGGATGGTTCCACGACTCCTCCACCACTTGGCATGAGCCAGTAAGGGTTTGTAACTATTGTGTGCTATATTGGCAAGAAATAAAGATTGCCCGCTAACACCAGCTTTTGTTTAGATACTCCATCTTTTATCGTTTACCATATTGGTCCCACCTCAAGATTAATCACTTGCTTGATTCCATGCATATCTTCAAGAATGTGGCATCTACCATTTGGGAACATTTGAATGGGATATGAGATTCCGTAGGCATAAGGGAGGATCTACGTACCACAGGGAGGATGCGTGAAGCTTGGCCACAAGAGAGACCAAATGGGCATGTTTTTTTACCTCGTGCACGGTGGAGATTATCAAAGCTAGAGATGGTCGCGGTGAAGCGTGCTATTACTACAATTCGTACTCCCACTGGATGCATGAGGTGTTTGAAGGGGGCCTTTACAAAGAGCAAGAAAAGAGGTGTGGAGCAATTATATGGCTTGAAATCTCATGATTGGCACAAGATGCTCCAAGTAAGTATTTTATGTGCATAATATCTTTTTCCTTTCAAATTTGTGAGTGAATTAGAAGAAACTAATCAACCATTCCTCATGTGTTTAGTTCATATTACCTACTAGCATTTCTCGTAGTGCATCGAAGGACGTGAAAGATTGTATTTACAAGATGGGCGAGCTTGTGAGGTACTCTACATGATACAAAATGTGATGCGTATCAATGCTCCATGTAAGGTGTTCATATTGCTAATATGGTGTACTTTTTCATTTCTAGGTATGTGAGCTCAAAGGAAATAGATCCCACCACGCTTGAGAATGCTCGAGTTATGTCAGTGGAGGTGGTTTGTTTACTGGAGGAGACATTTCCACGTTCTATTCTCACAAGCCAACTACATCTCATAGTGCATTTTGGTGGATGAGATTGCTATATGCGGTACTATACATGCACGATGGTTGTTCTTTCTCGAGCGCTTCATGAAGACCTTGAAGGGTTTCGTGAGACAAAATGCAAGCAATTGTTTCAACAAATGAAGTGGATGCAGTTCCTAATGCTTCATTTTTTGCTATTTCAAATGAAGTGGATGCAGTTCCTAATGCGGTTCAGCCTCTTTCCGTGCCTTGGACATGGTACCAGGAAATGTTTTGTTTTTTGTCTGCAGGTGCTATGCCAACTCATTTGATGAAGGATCAGCGAAGGCAGCTTGCATTGCAAAGTCGTTCCTTTGAAGTCTATATTGGAGAATTGTACTACCACAATGTTAGAGCCTCTTCATCCCAGGACATGCCAAGTTGCCACATTCCTCCCATTTGATCTTCCAATCGCTTGCCTTCAGTGCACTTGGAGGAGGTCTTCCTAGATTACCATCCCGCAATTCATGATTTTCTGGAAGATACCTAACATGTCCTTGGTAGACATTCTTTCGTAATGCTTTTGAGTATCTTGAATCAAGTCGAGGACCACATACAGGACATGCATTATAACCCGATATAGACAAACCTGAGCATTCTCTATAGCCAGGCCAATCATGCATTGTCCACATGAGAATACCTTGCACAGTTGCAAGTCTTTGGCCACTCTGCTGCTTTGACATGTCCTTCACTTCAATTCCGTTCCACAAGGTGCGTAACTCATCAATAAGTGGTGCCAAATATACATCCATGTTCTTCACCTTGTACTTTCGTGGAACTATTAATGAGAGCAACAAATGACCTTTCTTTATTGCTAACCATGGCGGAAGATTAAAATTCACAAGGCAAACAGGCCATGTGCTCCATGAAGAGCTCCTTAAACCAAAAGGGTTTACACCATCCATTGCTAGGCCAAGACGAAGGTTACGAGGATCTTCCCTAAAAGCCGGCCATTTCTCTTCAATGTGTCTCCATGCAGGTGAATCAGCTGGCACACGCATCACTTCATCTGTGGATCGAGTTGTGGCATGCCATGTCATCAAGCTTGCTATAGATTTGCACCACTTGAACATGCTTTTTATTCTTGGGATGATTGGAAAGTGCCTAAGAACCTTTATCGGGACAGCTTCCCCCTGAACATCTTCTCTGTATCTGTTAGAGCCACAATGGGGACATTCTTGCAAATGCTCATATTCATGGCAGAAGAGGAAACAATCATTGCGACAAGCATGAATATTATTGTAATCCATGCCTATGGATTTCAATAACTTCTTGGCATCTACACGAGATGGAGGCATCTCGTTGCCGTATGGCAATATCTGGTCTTTCAAAAGCCTGCAAGTATGGCAATATCTGATCGTTACTATTAAGATTTAGTCAAATACAAGTTGAAAATTTATCATTTCAACATTAGGTGTAATCTCCAAAAATCCCTTACTTGAAGAGTTCAGTGATACTTGTATTAGACCATCCAAAAATTGACTCTAAATTTAGCATCGTAAGAGATGCACGCAATACCGATATCTTGGCATCATTGTATAGTGGAAGGCGTACAAGTTTACACATGGCCTCTTCCTCTGGTTCATAATTTGACCGTTGAGAATGTCATGGTTGATGATCTTCATGTTCATGCTCCTCGAAGAGAACTTCTTGTTGCTCGACATTCTATATACCGACCTTGCTCATGCATCCCCTAGCATACTTCCATTCTTCCATTGTGATATGCATCCCCTCGTCTTTCTCTGCTTTCTCCATTTCGTCAAGTAGCCAATCCACATGAATATCCTTTGGAAGTGCTCTTAGATACTGAAGGTATGGCACACGAGATCCGTGGTGTGTACGAAAGAGGGCCCTTTCTTCTTGTCTTATTGCCTTTGCATCCTCGTATCTTGTCACCCATCTTTTCATCACATCACTATTAAGCACGCAATAGATATTGATATTATTAAGCAACTCCGTGTCTATTACTTTGTTGCATCCTTTCCCTTGAGGCAAAATAGAGGTCATCCTTAGGTCTTCATCATCTCTCCATAGTCGTGGGAGAGAGCTATCCACATCAACAAGAAACTCAGAAATATATACAAGTGACTCTTGTATCAACCAACCCTCAGCCATGCTACCTTCGGGCATCCACTTCATTTGAAACAGCAAAAAACGAAGCATCCGAAAACTCGTCATCCACTCCTGTAGCGTGTTAGGCCTCTCGAATCCAATCTTGAAAGATAATCTGCTACTACGTGCTGCGATCCTAGTCGGTGAATGACTTCAAAGTCAAACTCCTGCAATAACAGCATCCACCTTGCCAATCTTCCAGTTTAATTCTAATGGCGCACCAGATAAAGCAACACATAATGGTCCACATGGAAATAGAACATTCTCACTAAAAGATAATGCCAAAACTTCTTCACTGAATAGATCATGCCTAAACACTCTCACTCTGTTTACTGAATAATTCTTCTCTGTGGAGGATAATCTGCGCCTTGCATAATAAACAGGTTGGAACCAGCCAGCACTCTGCTCTTGCATTAACACACTACCAATCGCTGTATCCGAAGCATCCACAAAGACATGAAAATACTTCTCCCAATCAGGCGGCATCATAATTGGTGCATGGGACAGTTGTATCTTCAACCTTCGATATGCCAAATCACATTCTTCTGTCCAAGAAAATTCTTTACGGTCCACATGAGCCACCACATTTAGCGGAGTCGCCAAATGCACCAGAAACCGCAAGTGTCGCCCATGCCACGGAATTTGACCTAGGAACCGCACACATTCCTTCGGATTTATAGGTGCTGGAGCTTGCATCATAGCCGCCACCTTATCGGGATCCACAACAATGCCGTCTTGTGATATAATGTGCCCCAGTAACTTCCCACTCTGAACTTCAAAGGCACACTTCAATGGATTTAAACTGAAAGATACCTCTCGGCATTTCTGAAAACACAACGCAGATGTTTCAGATGCTGAACAGAGGTCCCAAACACACTAAGATCATCCATGAAGTCCCGCATGAGGGCTATCAAAGAATGGCCCAAAAATTTAATGCATATCCCGTTGAAATGTACTCGGAGCATTCCTCAAGCCAAACCACATCACTGTACACACAAACACGCCCCAAGCTGTGATGAATGCTACCTTAGCTTAATCCTCTGGTGCCATCTGGATCTCATTGTAGCCACTAAACCCATCAAGAAATGAATACATCTCATGGCCTGCCACATCATCCAAGATGGTATCCATGTATGGTAAAGGAAAAGGATCCGGAACAATAGCCGCATCTTAAGTTTCCTATAATCTACACAGATGTGTATCTTCTTATTCTTCTTGGGCACAATCGCAATCGGAGAAATCCACTTCAGATTCTCTATTGGAGCAATGAACCCAAAAACATGACCCAAAACCAAGCCGCATAATCCCCCACTGTGCGCAAGCCTGTGTGAGAAGGCCCAATCGTTAAACTTGACTAATGCAGGCCCGTGAGAAGGCCCAACAAGGAGTGATATACCACATGGTGGCAAGAAGAACCTGGTTTGCCACCACTACTACCTGGCTCGCAAAAGGAAAGCCTCATTGAACTCCAATATAGTAACTTCTTCCGATTGCTTAGAAGAAGAGGGGCTAACTGGTGCTCCAGGGAGATATCGATGCCCACCTAGCATAGGAGAACTGATGCTTTTATTGTCATGTAGTAGGCCATTCTAAGTCAAAGTGTCCCAAGAATGTCAGTAGTGAGTGAACCTTATGGCACACTCTAGCTAGTAGTAGCACACCAGTTCTAGCTTCCATAGCCACTACATTTGAAGCTCAATAGACTAGGGTCTCAACCTTGGGCAAGGGCGAAAAGCTAAGCACAAGGGGGTCTCACCCGCTATCCATATTAGTGTGCCTCAAAATTCATCAACTAGTCCTATGAGTGCAGAATACTATGCGGCTAGTAGTTCTTGGACTTTAGTCAATGAGGCTAGTAATTCTGAGTTGTTTAATAGCATTCCAATGACCCAAAGATCACGCAAATCGGGGTTCATTTGATTGGTGTAGTAGAAAATGGCCATGCGACACAGATCTCAAAACAGAGAGGTATAGCGCTCATACAAAGTGGGATCCAGGGTGGTATACGCTTTCTTGTCTCCATTGAGGAGGTGGAAAACTAAATATCATCAAATTTGGAGTCCTTTTGAGCAAAATACGGCATATTTGATGTTTGGCAGTTTTGATCGCATTAAGTAGAGTGCTAAACCCTAATTCAATCAAGAGGGTTTAGGGCTGTTTTGAAAAAAATCATTGGGTCTCAATCCTTACCCCATAAGCTTCACGACAAGCTTTTAACCTCGTCAATTGGATTTCAGAATCACATGTTGGATCAAATCTTGTACCAGGGGCATAGTTGATGAATTTTGGTTCGGTACACTATTTGAGAGTCATGGATGATTATATTGATAGTGAGAATGATGAAAGCTATTATGGGACTGAAGATGAATATATTATTGATTAAATTATTTGCAATGCAAGTTTTACCACGGATGAGGAAGATTGCATTGAAGAGGATACTTCCAATGGGGATCAAGACAATCACAAAGATTCAACATGTGTGGATGATGATCAATGTGATGAAGACTATGAGTATGATCTTCAAGGGCATTCGGAAGATGCTTATGCTTACAAGATTCAAGTTGGCTATGATTCTTTCTATGAGATCACTCATATCTATGATAATTGGATCCATGAAAATTAAGTTGAATCTCAACTCAATCAAGGTGCCTATGATTCTTCCTATGAGATTACTCTTAACAATGGTGATTGGAACTCAATTGAGAGTGATCTTACAAACTCAATTGATGAGGATAGTGATGAAGAGGATTTTGATGACATGCAAGCAAGAAACAATGACTTTACCAAGCAACCTTCTTCAAGCATATATGGTGTACAAGGGCAAGGCTTCTCTCAAGCAGGGTCAACCAGAGATTCTTCATTTTCAAAGACAATGGATGGAAATGTCTATCAAAAGCCTTTATGAGTCAAGACAAAGGACAACGTGCTTTTGAAGACAAGGATTATGGAACATTATGATGCAAAAGCAAGGTTTAGATTTTCTATGATGCATGGACTTTTGAGTACAAGGTTGTTGGTATCAATGAAAGTGCAAGCTTTTCTTGATTATATGGTATCTCATCATGAGGGACATTGACAAATGCTATGCTCATTGCTTAGAGGATGACATAGAGAGAGTCATACCTATGGAGGATCCACCGAACCACCCCACAACCGCCACCCATATTAAGGCTAAAAATGTTATCTAAAAAATTTTAACAAAGTTCCCCTCCATTAATTAATTGAATATCTTTTTTCACTCATTGTATGCCCCTATTGGTGGAGATTTCCATATGTATAATGATGTGATGTTTTGGACGTCGTCGACGACCAGTGACCACATATTCTATCGCCGAGGATATGAGAAAGGTGGTGTGGTGAAGTGATGAGCAGCTAATCTTGGACCTTGCAAACGTTTCAAATTTTGCGATCTTGATCTTGCCGTCCACAGTTGACGAGGCTCGCGCAACCGTGTGAACTGATTAAGAAAGTCTTGAATTAACAGTCTATGGAACACTAAGATATAGTAAGATGCCGAGGGACCATTTCGCTTAAATTATTTCTTAGAAAATGTGCAGTTTGACCCTTTCAGTTGCATGCTGACTCTCCTTGCACGCACGAGAAGAAAAGATGTGGTTATCAACAGGGCATCCAACGTCTGCACCCGTTATACTCACGTCACATCTAATACATTTTTGTTTCTCTAATTCATGAAAGCGTGACCAGCTACTAGGGGGAGTTTTTAATGTTGTTGATGACCTTCATTTTCCCGCATGTTAACCCCACCCTCCCCCCCCACCCCACCCCACCCACCCACACATATCTGTATATTCTCTTCTGCATCAATTGGCGGTGGATGGTATTCAATTGAAAAACATGAATGAGTTCTCTCTTGTTATTATAATTAAATGAGCACATGCATGCACCCTACATTAGAAAACCGCTTTCGTGTGAACGGACCATTAGAACACATTCATGCCATATAAGCTGCTCCAGACAACTCATTGCTATACTGTTAATGATGCAGCACAACACACAACCTTAAGAACCAAGCTTAAGATGGGAGACTTTTTCGTGATGAGAGTGACGATCGATGGTTTACTCGCAAACTAATAAGACATTGGAAAACGAGTTGTTATATGTATGGGGCCTAAAGGAAAAAAAGAAGAAGAAGAAGAAACACGGTGGGTATTACGCAGGAAATTGGACTCTGGATGGCCGTTTTGACTTGGTCTGAAGAGAATCGATGTACGCCTATATAAACGAGCTCACTGCTGTGTACTGTATGGTGCTATCAACAAGCGTCAGTCAATTCAGTAAGCCTTGCTCTGATCACTCATCAAAACCACGTACTTGTAGTAGTACTAGTGTGCTGCAAATTAAAGGGTAAGCTTATATATTAACTACAATATGGCAGCTCCTACCTCCACTTTCCTCGGCTGCAAGCTTAGCTTTAGAACACTACTTCTCCTCTTGCTAGTGCTCTCTCCTTGGATGAGTACAGATGCACAGCTTGCTTCCAATTTTTACAGCACGTCCTGCCCCTCAGCTCTCACGATCGTGCAAAGCGTGGTGAAGACGGCGGTGCAGAAGGAGCTGCGAATGGCGGCCTCACTGTTACGCCTGCATCACTGCATAAATTTGGTAACCACCTTGTAACCAAAGGCCAAAAAAGTTACCAATTGTAACCCGAGCTCCAATTGGGGTTACCATTTGGTAACTTGGCTTGGGGATCGAGCTACATAATGGTAACACTCAAGGTTTCAAATAAGTTACCATTTGGTAACTTATATTTTTGGAATAATTACCATTATGGAACTTCTAGCTGGGCGGCAGGCAGGGCGGCGGGCAGGCCAAATTCCAATATACTTTGGCTTTGAAGTTTGAATTCAGTAATTTAACTTTATCTTTGTGAAACGAATGCATTATGCAAATTGCAATTTGAAAACCCTCACTTTCGTAAAAGAGCGCGCTGCGCCATCAAGCTTGTGATCTCTTTCCCTCTATTTCTTTGCAAGCTGCGCATGACCTCAGCCCTCACCCTCCTGTATTCTACGATCTACCCAGAGTTCACCTCCGTCTCGACTCTCAACATGTGAACCTTTGCCAGGCGTCCTTGAGTCTCGACCTTGCTAGGTACATTGCTCTTATTTCTCCTAAATTCTAATTCTTATTCAAAAGCTTATGTGATGTTTGGCCGTCAACGACAGTGTGTAACGTGTTTGCTTTTTTTCTTTTTGAAACATAGCTATGTCCATCCTTGTCAATATTTTGCTTTCTTTATTTTTGAAACATACCATTAACATTACAGTGTGTTTGCTTTTTTAATTTCTGAAACATAGTAATGGTAAGTCCCTATCAACCTTATGTTTTGCTTTCTTTTTTAACATTGGTATGCACATTGCATATCAATCAGGCAAGCATCATATTTAACAAAAAGAAAATAAATAGGGAGGTATTGGCTATTATTTCTTGTTAGAGCACTCTACATATTACCTTTGATTTTATCTATAAACACCATCAAAAGTAGCATGAATTGACTTTTATATTTCATAAAAACAAATAGTTTCAAAATTTTAATTTTTAAAAAGGCTGCCTCTGCCAGCTTTTAATTAATAGCTGTGCCAAGGGTTGAAAGGAGGGATTGTAGCTTTCAATTAATAGCACTGTCAAGGGTTGAAAGGATGTAGTAGGACCCATATGTGAATATTACTTTGAGGCCTTGGCCTTGGCCTTGAAGATGGCTCGAAAGAGCGAGGGGTTTTAGAGCAGCACTTGGTACAAAGCACCAGCATTGCTGCCATACGACGGATCTCATTTGATGATTTGGTAGCAGCACTACATCCCCCTGTTGCCACAAACACACTAGCTGCCATGGGAGGTCGTTTGCCATCCGCAACATCAAAATAGGGATAGCCATGTGCTATGAAGGAGAACGCACAAGGCTTGCAAGAGAGGGTGAGCGGGTGTAGCGGCCAACCCTGACATGAGCTCCCTAAGCAAAACCTCTTCCAGTGCAGCTCTTTCTACTGCATCAACATCACCTCAGAACTAGGTACTCAACTTTGCCTCACTATACCCAAATCCTATTGTGACATGTGAGGTCTTCGACCGTAATAATCACAACCTTAGTCTAACTAAACTACACTTAATGATGTTTAAGAGATAGACAAATATGTGTCAATGCAATGCAGCTATATTAGATGATGAATGCGGTTACAATGAGATCCAAAGGGATCTATGCTGTCCTAGATGATGTCTACCCCTAGAAGAGAGGGAAACATGCTGAATAATGATGAAGGATGGCTGAAAGATGGCTGTCCTGACTCCAATGCTGAGTTCCACCACTTGTATGCTGGTATCCCTCTATGTAGGAGTTGGGAAGATGGCTGAATATGCTGATGCGTGGATGCGCTGCTGTTCCCAGCCCTCTTGGTGTAGAAACGCTGAAGGAACACATTGTTGGATACTGAACTGTATCCCCCTTTTCTCCTAGGAAGGAAAACGCTGAAGAGATCCAGATGTCTATGCTGAAACGATGCGTTTCTTTATATATGGGAAATTGGTGCGGGTCAGCCAGCTTGGCTGCACAGTCGGCCAGCTCTGAATATGCTCACGATTGCCATTTAAATGCCATAAATGCTTTAAAGGCTGCTCGGCTGACTTGAATGCTGTCGGCTGCCTCCACAAGCCCCAATGCTTTTGTCTAGATGGTTAATATGATGCTACAATGCTGAATCCAACCCATACCATGTGGTACATGCTGAAAACATTCATTTAAATGTCCATAAAATGCCTGATAAATCTTGATTAAATGCCTGATGATGCCATGCCATAAAATAATGCCATGTCACTGTACACCTGAATGGTGTGCACGTGACATTCCCCGCTGCTAAACTGTTGCTGGGTGGTATACCTGGTAACCTTCAACTCCTCTGTGATCCTTCTCCTCCGAACCACTGCCCCCTTCTGTCTTCTACTGTCGTCGGGACTGAGGTCATCTGCAGGAGTGAAATCCTTTGAGCCAAGACTCTATATACTGTGGGAACTGAACGGCAAATGCTGCTAAAACTGCTTGGAAATACCTGAGTCACCCCTGACCTGCCTATGGAAACCTTTCACCTACCATCTCCGTCGTTCTTGAAGCTCTGAACCTCCTGAGGCGATGTTGGATCAAACTTTCGTCTTCTGTGGAAGAGAAACCCCCTGCTGCTGCTGCTGCCAGTTGAAGCCCAAAACTTATGTCCTCCTTTGATGATGGATGATATTCTTCCTCAGAGAGTTCATGGGCAAACATGTATGCCTTGCAGATGCAAGACTGACTGCTAAGATGACTACTGTGCAAGCCATGTGCAACCCTATATGCTGTGCAAGAATGCAGATGGATGGGTTACTAATGTATACCTAAGGGAAAATCCCTAAGGGTGGCCTGCAAGATTTTGAGAACTGGGTTTAATTGTGCGGAAGCGATTAACATGATGTCTGACTGAATGACTGATGGAATGAACATGATCTAAGGCTAGTTACCCTGTAACGCTCTGATACCAATGTGACATGTGAGGTCTTTGACCGTAATAATCACAACCTTAGTCTAACTAAACTGCACTTAATGATGTCTAAGAGATAGACAAATATGTGTCAATGCAATGCAGCTATATTAGATGATGAATGCGGTTACAGTGAGATCCAAAGGGATCTATGCTGTCCTAGATGATGTCTACCCCTGGAAGAGAGGGAAACATGCTCAATAATGATGAAGGATGGCTGAAAGATGGCTGTCCTGACTCCAATGCTGAGTTCCACCACTTGTATGCTGGTATCCCTCTATGTAGGAGTTGGGAAGATGGTTGAATATGCTGATGCGTGGATGCGCTACTGTTCCTAGCCCTCTTGGTGTAGAAACACTGAAGGAACACACTGTTGGATGCTGAACTGTATCCCCCTTTGCTCCTAGGAAGGAAAATGCTGAAGAGATCCAGATGTCTATGCTGAAATGATGCGTTTCTTTATATATGGAGAATTGGTGCTGGTCGGCCAACTTGGCTGCAGTCGGCCAACTCTGAATATGCACATGACTGCCATTTAAATGCCATAAATGCTTTAAAGGCTGGTCGGCTGACTTGAATGCTGTCGGCTACCTCCACAAGCCCCAATGCTTTTGTCTAGATGGTTAATATGATGCTACAATGCTGAATCCAACCCATACCATGTGGTACATGCTGAAAACATTCATTTAAATGTCCATAAAATGCCTGATAAATCCTGATTAAATGCCTGATGATGCCATGTCATAAAATAATGCCATGTCACTGTACACCTGAATGGTGTGCACGTGACACCTACAGCTTGCCACGTAGTGCCACCCACTTTCAATGCCAGCCTTCTATCTAGATACTTGATATGGGGGCACGCATATACCCAATTCAGGTGGGGGTTCTTAGGGATGTGCCATATGCATGTGGGCATGTTGCCCAATCGCTCTGCCTCCTTTGCATCTACCTCTGCCATCACAACCATTTGGGCAAGCGTTGTCAGATCCAACATTCTATTCTTGGAGTCAGGTAGCAAGAAGCTTGAATGGATTATGGGAGCGTATGCAGACTAAAGCATTTTCGCCCAGAAAGTGTTACCTTTGTCCATCACAAGTTTGACACCATTGGATGAGCCAAATATGGGCACAATTCTTTCTTCGCGCACAATACAAGTACCATTGCATTGTACCATGGTGAGCTGGGCACTGACCAATGGACCATGCATCTAGGGTTGATGTATCCTACTCCACCGTGTTCTATGATACCGGCAGCCCATTTCTGGAAATGAAAATAGGGGAATTGGGCCTTCAAAGCTTGACTGCTCTCTATCATCTCTTGCATTGCACCCTGCTGCTTGGCAACTTCAAAGGATTAGTGTAGGGTAGGGTTGGACAAGGCTGCAACACACAATGAGCCCACAGGGTGATGGAAGCGGATGCCAGACGCCTGCTCAAGAGCAGAGTAGCAAAGCATGGAGCGAGCAGCCAGCGCACCCACATGGGGTCTGGGTCTGAAATACATGCCAGACAGCCCTGGACATAGTGTGATGCAAAGGGCCTGATGTAAGCTACGGTAGACTCTGGCTCGACGGCTGGCCCGATTGTTAACATGGAAGAGTTGAGCACAAGAGAGAGATGGCAAGCCACGACAGAGTACACCAAGCCCAGCCTGACGACCACCACCGCAAAGGGATCTGCGCTGCAGTAGGTGTGTCGAGGCAGTGAGGCAACTTGGGCGGCGCTACTGGCCTCTCTTCTGCCTGTGTAATTACTAGAGTGAACATCATTCACAAGAGAGTTCAAAGAGTAAAGTGCAATGTGTTCTTTCATTGTTCACACATGTAAAGGCTGCAAATTTATTAAATTTTCTCCCTCTTTGCTGCCCCTCTTTTACCCAATTGATTTAATTCACAAGAACTCTCTAGAGTGTCCTTGGTCTTGGTCTTATTGACCAGCTGGGTTGATTCTTGCAAGGCATTTTGAACGTTTTTGGGGTTTTTACATCTCTTCTCTATAACTCTATCTCTATATACATCTCTTCTCTTCTCTATCTATAGGACACATCCCTCCATTGCCATGTGGCAGAAGCACAAGCAATGAAAGAGTTCCCCAATTAATCATCTCATCATATCACAGATGCCATGTTTGAGGTCTCTGCCAACAAACATTAGTCGCTATAGCGTCCAGATTGCTCTCTTTGTGAATGCTAACTGGGGCATGGCTTTTTCTTGGGGTGACTTCAAACCTGTAAACATTTTTTTTCACTTTAGACTTCAAGGCACCCTGTTTCAAATTTTTCTCCACACAATCATTCCTTTCAGGGCACCATTTTGGGAATTCAACAACAGTGTGGTGAATGATATGGAAGTTCGAGCAGTTAAGAGGAGGCTAGGGAAGCTCACAAAGGCAGATCATGAGTACATCGCCATCATTATAGTATATCCTATCTACATTCGATTCCCAGATTCCAGACTCACATCAGATCAGCTATGCAGTCTCTGACTCTCTCTCTCTCTCTCTCTCTCTCTCTCTCTGTGGTGGCAGACCAACAACTGCTATTCCTTAGTGAGAAGTCTCCACCACTCACAGGACCAGCACATCAGGAAGTCTCTCTCTCTCTCTCTCTCTCTCTCTCTCATGTCGTTGGTGTGCGTGTGTGTTGGATATGTGCAGGTCTACTATCGGACCGCTCTTTCCGTAGTTTGGACCCATAGGAGAATTTTCAAAATCTATACTTGTGCTTCAAAATTCTCTTCAAGTTTGTGCTACTGAGGAAATTCATTTAACTTGCTTGCAAGTAAGCTTTAAGCTTCCATGGGAGCAGAGGGAGGTCGAGCATCCCAGAGGGAGGACGATTGCATGAGCTCTGAGAAGATGGGTATTCTTGTGTATGTGGCTCAAAGAAAGAATTGAAGAGAAGCTATAAAAAGTAGAGCTCTCTCTCTCTCTCTCTCTCTCTCTCTCTCTCTCTCTCTCTCTCTGTCTCTCTCTCTCTCTCAATTGAATTTCAGGGCTCTGCAAATAAACGAAAGAGAATAGAAGGAAACGTGTTGCAGATGTGGAGATCAGAATCCATATCTCCTCCTTACTCTATATTTGCAGAGATTGCTCCCAAGAATTGGCACCAAGATGTAAGAGAATGAAAGGAGGGGCAATTTGACAGTGATTTTTCTTACACGAGGTGCACCTTTACAATACCATTGCTAGAAAGGTTCCATCACTGAAAGTCTACATTTGATGAATGCCCTTTTGTCTTTGCCTCAAATACTCTCTTCGGGTTTTGTCTTCAGAAGGAGGTAACTAAATAAGTGTTCCCTTCCATTGCTGAGCAATAAAGCGATGGGACTTCTTAATCAAACTTTGTGTTATGGGGGTGGTTCCCAGCTTATGAAGTGTGCTGAAGCAAGGGAGATTCTAGTTGTATGCCTTGTGTGTGTGTGTGTGTGTGTGTGAGAGAGAGAGAGAGAGAGAGAGAGAGAGAGAGAGAGGATCCCTTAGGTGGGCATATCAGATGGGAGTACTCTCCGTCGAGATGGTTCATCCTCCACTCATCACATTTTGCACCATGATCGACACACAATCAGAGACCTAGAGTCCACATTCATGTCTGACAGTTTGTATACTGCATGAGCAGGCCGGATCCAGCACTCATGGAGATCTCTATACTTAGGGTATATATAAGATATGTTCTTTTTCGCGAGAGAGAGAGAGAGAGAGAGAGAGAGAGAGAGAGAGAGAGAGAGAGAGAGAGAGAGAGAGAGAGAGAGCTACTGCACATCCTGGGAGGTACTAGAACATGTGTGCATACATTCATAACCTCCTGCAAGATATACTATCTTCCCTATTGAACGTATATAGATACTTCTGGTGATATGGCATCAACACGGCTCACACTGATTTGACATACTGTCTTACATGGTGCTCATATATGTCTGCCAAGTCTATGTCTGCCAAGTCTATGGTGAAGTGGATGGTGGGGGTAGGCTCAAAGGATACCATGTGAGCTGAAGAAGCTTATGATAGTGATAGGTATGTATGGTCTAGTCCTATCGAGTGTTGTGGTTACTACTATGGTTAGATTCTGGAAGATGTGTGGTCTCCTTAGATCCAAGTACATAGTCCAGAGTGCTATGCCCTCCCCCACTGAAACACGTGTGTGCTTTATACCCGGGCCACTTATGCCATCTCGTTATAAATAACGAGATGGTGTCATGAGCCAAGTCAATCAGATACTGACCATAAACTTCTTGAATATAATGCTGATCAAAAGAAGAAATCCTACTAATTAATATGTCGAGTTAATTTCTATCATGAATAGATGATGTATTTCTTGGCTGAGTAATATATGGGTATAAATCCTAAAGAAGCATAATTAAATGCTTGCATGAAATATTGATAAGATCAAAAAACTAAGTTTTTTATCACAAAATGTGCAGCTGACCCTCTTATGGTTCTTTGAAAGATTCATGTTTTGCGTGAGAAGATATCTGCATAAGAAGATATGGCTGGAAGCAAAGGTAATTATGCTTTAACTTTGACCACCCTGCTGCCTCTTGTGTCTTGTCTACCGTTTTTTTTTGTGTTTGCATATTTATGTAGAATCTTGTCAACAGGAACTTTTAAAGCACACTCACCTCTAGTCCCTTCTGAGGTGCAAAAATCTGAGCAAGATGCACGCAATCAAATGTTTGCAGAGTTATTTGGAGAAATGTCATCTACTTCCGAAGGGAACGATGAGCTTTTGGCTGAGATAGAAGAAAGTAATGAAGCCACAGAAGCTAGTACCTCAAAGCCAAAGGTTGGATCAAAAAGAAAGTTCAGAGACTCCTGGAGGTTTTTTCACGGTTGGGTGCTGCCAGATTCCAAAAATGGTGAATTAGTTGTGAAATGCTAGGTCTGTATAGCAGCAAAGAAAAGAAACAAATTTGCAACATGCTATGCACCTTGCAGCATTCAGAAAACTTGAAAGTACAAATCAGCACCAAAGTGCCGAGAGGATAAAAGAGAAGCTTCTAAAAAGTGGAGGACAAATAGTTGGAGCAATGGATACAGGCTTGCAAAGAAGTGGGGAAGTTTACAGGTCTCAAGTCATAAGTGTTATGCAGGCAGTTTACTATAAAGCTTTAGAAGGAAAGAGCTTGCATGGTATCCCAAGGCTTGTAGAAATCTTAAGATTCATGCAGACACCTTTTATCCCTATTAGTGATAGTTATGGGACTTATGGAAATGCTATGGCTGCAAGGGAGATGCTACAGGCTATCTGTGATTATGTAAGAGGTGAATTACTAACAAAGCTGAGAGGAAGTCAATTTTTCTCTTTCTCCATCGATGAAAGCACAGATCGATGCCTGGAGAAGCACTTGATTGTTTATGTGACTTACTTAACATCACAACTTGAGGTTGAGGTGAATTTTTTGCAGCTATTGGAAATAGAAAAGGCTGATGCTAAAACAATTTACAATAGCATCGTTAAGCTCTTCAAGGATTTGAAGCTCGACACAAGAAGATTTGTCGCCATTGCCACTGATGGTTGTAGCACCATGACAGGGACAAAAACAGGTGTAGTGGCTAGATTGAAAAGGCTGTTTCCCTCTCTAATTGCTGTTCATTGCATTGCACATAGAGAGGCATTAGCTGCCCAAGATGCTGTTGATCAATTTCTAGAATTGGAGTATATGGACAAATTAGCAGGAAAAGTATACACTTGGCTGGGAAAATCTAGTAATCGACATGCTGAATTTTCAAAGCTTTTGAAAGAGTTTCAAGTCCATGACTTGAAAATTCTACAACTTCACAGTGTTCGATGGCTTTCAAGAGGTTTGATTATGGCCAGAATTGTAGAGGTAATGCCAGCTATATTGGAACTTTGGAAAGCAAATAATCATCCAGATTATGGAAATATGCTGCTTTATCAAGTTCAATTTTTATTTCACTACCTTGCTGATGTTTTGGAGCAATTGAACATACTGAGCAAAGTTTTTCAGGAAAACATCGTTGATGTTTCAACGCTTGGAGCAAAGTTTCAAAAAACCAAAAACATATTACAAACCAGGTACTTGGACTCGCAAAGTGAGTTTGCCAAAGACTCAACAAGGCTTAATAAATTCATGAAGGGCACAAGCTCCATTGGATTCATGGGGTTTGAAACATCAGGTGGCGGCATTAAAAGTTTTCCCATCACCTGGAGATCAATACATGATCAGGTAATGGGAGAAAATGTTGAAAATGCTGAATCTGGATCACTTGAAGACTGTAAGAACATAGCAAAGCAACACATGCAACGTCTTCTTCAAGCTTTAGACACTAGACTTGAGGACCTTGAAGTATTCAAGGCTATGAAATTTTTTGATCCAGTTGGGTATCCAGATATTGGAGGAAGACGAGGTGAATCAACTTCTACATGGTTGAAGACTCTTTTTGAGCATTTTAGTGCTGGAGGAGCAGATTCCTCAACATGTTATGCTGAAAGAGAAGGCTTTGTGGAGACCTTGTACAATGCTTGTCCTCACAAAAGTATGCTTGGTGCCTGGAGATACTGCATTTCAGATGTGAGTTACTCAAAAGATGGGCTTCTAAAAGGAAAGTGGTTTGAAGACTTTCCTAAAATAATGAGATTGTGGCAAAGGATTTTGGTTGTTCCGGTGAGTACGGCAACCTGTGAAGAAAGAGGGTTTTGGAAACAAAATGAAGTGAAATCAAAGCTAAGAAGCGACTTGCATCTTGACACATTGGATGCTCATATGATGATTTCTCAAATTAATTCTAATATACATTAACAAAGGCACACACCTTCTGCTAAGGAAAAGTGATTCGTAGGCGTCTCTCCTTGCGGAAGTATTGCCATGTCTCCATGCACATATCAACCCTCCTCTTGTTTGTCTCCACCATACAGTAGCGTCTGTTTATTTTTCATATTGCATACCATAGAACTTGTTAGATTTCAATGTTTTCTTTCATGCGTTGCTTTTTTCTTCTCGATCATTTGATTAATGACTCGTGTTTTTATGGTACTTGAAAATCAGATTTGGACCAATCAGAGGGTACACCACCACCTCCTACTCATGGTGATTGGGGTGCACAGAGTTCCAATACTGCACATGAACCCGTTTATGATGATTTCTACTACGACGAGTCTATTATATGCTGGTGCGCTCGTTGTCATGGCACATATCGGAGGCCACGAGACGGGAGTGCTTTTCACATGAGATGACTCATGGTACTTTTGAGCGAGCACCGCCACCTGAGGAGCGACATCGACTTATGGTATGTGACTGTTCTCCCTTAGTTTTATTATTGGTTATTTTATAAATCAAAGGCTCATATATAATGTAACCATATCATATATGTAGGTATATTCACTTGATGACGAGGATGACTTCACTATCAGTGGTGCACATGTCCCTCGCACACGGCACGGATAGGTCACTTGTTAGCTGTAGCTCGAGGTTTCTCGACATCCTCTACCTCCTACTTTGGAGGCCAAGATGGGTGGAGATCATCCGTTGCCCACTCATTTGCATTCTCTAGTACAGACGTATGATCGCAGACGATACGGAGGATGGCAGAGAGGATCACTTCCTTTAGATGGAGTGGTTTTCAGCTTCTGGGGAAATCGCTACATGATTGCTCCATCTACCATTAGTGGAGCAGGACGAGGCCTCTTTATTGCACAGGATTTACATGTGCCCCCTCATTCAGAGGTCACCCTTATATCTTTCTGTGGACCTATATATAATGGCATCAGCTTACTCGCTACATTCAGAGCATGAGTACTTATGGATTATGTCTCAATGCAATCTCTCTTTCTGATAGAGGGATCACACATGCAAAAGGACAAAGATTCTATGTTGATGGAAGACCTTACTCTCAAGGAAACATAGCAGGTTTAATCAATAGTAGTTGAGGGATGAGTTCAAGAACCAATTTCATGTTTGTGGAGTGTGAGAATAGTCATGAACTAGAACATATGAGCAGGGATGTAGAAAGATACATAGTTGTCAATGCTATTAGATCATTACGTGCTGGTGATGAATTGCTGGTCAATTATGGATGGCGTAGACCTCCACGAGCATCCTTACTAGATGAGGATTGAGAGCTTCATTGTATACATTTCCTAATGTTATTAGACCTCTTGTACCCTAATTCTATAGTTTAATTTGCACCACGTTCTCTACTGTCTCTATTTTAATTTGATAATCATTTTTTATTGCCTGTAACTGTTTTGTATCTATCTTTTCTTTTATATAGAAGCATGCTATTGATATTGCCTTCAAATATGTAGATTCCGGATTGTGACATCGATAATATCACAAATCAATGTTCACATGACGCATCTCACATGTCAATAGAGTGCATGAGGATCCTACGCAACAGGAGTGATCCTAATGTGTATGCATGACTAAAAAAATAATATTCTCAGGACTTCAATAATGTGCGGGACCATATCTTTGATGACGATGATGGCATGACTGATTTTATTGAGGATTGGTATCAAAATAATAGTGCGAGCGATATTCCTAATAACAACGAGAAGTATCTTCAAGAAGAAGCTCTAAAGCATATCTACGCAGGAAGCCAACTGACACGACTCAGTGCAAGCTTACTTATTCTGAATCTTCAAAAACCGTTTTGGATGGAGTAATATATCCATTTCAGCACTTTTGAAGTATGTAACAATCTAACAATTTTTTTAATCTAAATATTTTAGGAGTAATCACAATATATTTTCTTCTTATTGATCATATTTTTAATGGACTTTGCAGGCTACTCTCTCAGAAGTTCTTGCTGCCGACAAGCAATTCCCTTCCTACATCATGATGAGGTGAAGAAGATGATAAGTAGTCTTGGACTTGACTATTCTTCTATACATGCATGTCCCAACGATTGTATTTTATATAGAGGTTAGTACGAGGATGGTGTGACATGTCCAAAATGTCAAACTCCTCGTTATTATAAAGAGGAGAAAGGTAAGGTCCCTCGAAAGGTATTGAGACATTTTCCCTTGGCTCCGCATATAAAACATATGTTCCAAAGTCCCAAATTAGCTAAGCTTATGACATCGGGAGCGGAGCACAAGAGCAAAGATGGAGTAATGCGAATTCCATCAGATTGTCCCGCATTTGAGCATATTGATCTGCGATGGCCAGATTTTGCAAAAGAACCACACCATTTAAAGATGGGTGTAGCATTGGATGGCGTGAATCCATTTTCAATGAGATCAAGTAAATGGTCTACATGGCTAGTGGTAGTTATTAACTATAATCTACCCCCGTATCTCAGCATTAAGACAGAGCATTTAATGCTCTCACTCTTAATTCTGGGAAAACAACAAGTTAAAGATCTGAATGTTTATTTGGCCCCTCTCATCGACGATCTTCAAGATTTGTGGAGAGGGATTGATGTCATGGATATGTCCAGAAGCATCGGTCAAAGACAGTTCATTGTTCGTGGAATTTTAGCATGGACTATCCATGACTTTCTAGGATATGGTTTTTGCTCAGGTAAATGGTTTAAATATATATATTCTTTCATAAGTTTGTACGATGTTCATTATGCTAATCATCTTTGTTATGTTTTCCATGCAGGGATATGTACCAAGGGTTATAAAGCTTGTCCAATTTGTGGTGATTGGTTGAGATCGACTTATAGCAAAAACCTCAACAAAAATATATATCTTCGACATAGATGATTTTTATCTGAGGATCATTATCTACAAGATAGAAGGCAAGCCATACATTTTAATGGAAATGTAGAAGAAGGGAGATGTCCAATACCAATGACACCAAAGTATTGGTATCTAAAGTGGACTGTTGGACCCGCTATCGATCTGGAGTCAGAGATCATAAGCGGCGATGATGATGATGCTGTAAAGCACCGAGTGAGAGGAAAACGTACTGTAGCTCAAAGTCCTTCGATATGGTATACTTTGGAATATTGGAAGGATTTGAGGATATGTCATCTTCTTGATCCCATGCACATATTCAAGAACGTTGGTCAAAACTTATGGCAACACCTCGTTGGCTTGAAAGACACAGCGGCTGCAAGAAATGACTTAAAGGATCAAAACTCAAAGCCCAATCTATGGCCACTTTATGATGAAACTCAACATGAGACAACCTACGAGCCTGCCCCATGGGTGCTCAAGACAGAAGAGCTGGAGACTATCAACAGGAAGATTCAGCTGATTTGTACGCTACAGGATATGGAGCATCTTGTCAAAACATGTTCACTCTAGATGACAAGAGCTTGTCTGGTTTAAAAACACACGATTGGCACAATTTTGTGAAGGTAAATCTATTAAGATCTTTGAAAGTATTTATTTTCTCGTATGTTTGTTGATCGGATTAATCATGTATGTAGCATGTTCTACCCCTTGTTATTGATGATGGATGTATTGATGGATGTACTACAAGAGGAGTCCGAGATGTGATATATCGCCTTGGATCGCTTGCAAGGTATTTATCACTCATTAATTTTTAGTATAAAATTTTATTTCATATCTTCTTTATTCAATAACATCTCTAATATCTTCTTTCTTTTATTGATAGATGGATTACATCTAAAGAGATTGCCAAAGGGTCAATTCCACAAAAGAAGCGTGAATGTATAGAGCTTCTTTGTTTAATGGAAAAGGAATTTTCAACCTCCTTTTTTGATATCCAGGTTCATCTTCTAATCCATCTAGTAGACGAGATAGAGCTCGCTGGTATTGTCAGCACTCGATGGATGTTTTGGGTCGAGAGGTTTATGGGAGTATTGAAAGGTTATGTATGTCAAAAAGCAAGACCGGAGGGTTCTATGGCGGAGGGATGGATGCTTGAAGAATGCATGTATTACGTTTGTGAATACCTTGAGAAAACCGATTCTGAAGCTCCACGCATATGGACAAATGAGTCATCTTCTACCATGTATGACGTGGTATTGTCCAGTAAGGGAGTCCCTTTTCGACTTAAGATCCAAGATAAATTGGATATTTCTACTTTCATTGTCTATAATAGCAAATGCATGCAACAATTCGTTGATGAGTACGAGGAGGAACTTGCAAGCAAACGAGTTGGTAGACGTAAAAAGAGGAGATCCAGACGTCAAACCAATGTAAATAACGCGACGGGAACGTACCTACTTTCATGGATTGGACCTGTATGCAACGTGCGGTTAGTGATCATGAGCCAATCTCTACGGAACAAAGAGAGTTTATGATCGGGTGTGAAAAACAGGTAACTTGTTTGGTTTTGAAAACTCTGAACTAAACAAATGAATCTCAAATTTTTTTTAATAATTTATGTTTTGGTGTAGGCTCGAATGTATACCAACATGTGGGCTTATGAACAACATCTTCGGATAAAATCTATTGACGACTTACGTCTAACATAGGATTCTTGCGTTGTTGCCTCTTTTAAGCAATTATCACGTGCAAGTTCAAGAGACACAAATCTTATCGACAGTGAACTTGGTTACGTGGGAACCATAGTCGGCATTTATGAAGTATCATATCGTATCTTCAAGCAGGTAAATGAGATCTCTCTTCATGCAACAATAACATGTAGATTTCTTAAAGCTAAACATAATTCTTAAGTTTTGATTCGTGTATTTTGACAAGTGGTTTTGAAGGTGGATTGGTTCCGTGCCAAGTATAAAGGCAATAATGCCACAATGAAAAGAGAACCGTCCGGATTTTGGTCCGTCGACTCCTCAAAGTTATTGCGTGCAACAAAAGAGCCTTACATTCTGCCAACTCATGTTGAACAAGCATTCTTTTACAAGAATACAGATGCTCATCCATGGTGGCAAGTTGTGCATGTCCAACCTAGAGGTCGACACTTGTTTGACATCGGCACTGGTGGGGGCACTGGTGGTGGGGGCACTGGTGGTGTGGTACTCTGCCGCTGCTGATGCCTACGCACAATACAAACATACGATATATTGAGATGTGAGTTCATAAAAAATACTTGATATTTAATCCGTAATCGCCATAAAAGATATACCTGCGGGAGTAACAACCACTACACTCTAAATCAGGTGTCACCTGAGTACTAGGAGGTACATCAGGAGTAAGCGGTTGACTCTCGTGATGTGATGTAACTGGGATAGGAGTCCTAAGCAAACAAAGACATCAAAAGGATATATATATTAAGAATTCTATATGTAAAAAATGGATGACATTACTATTTTATCAATCAAGAAGCTTACTGATGCGCAGTAGTATGTGCATGCCAAGACGTCTCCACTCCTGCATGTGGCTAGGAGGATGTACCCTCTCCAGGTCGTATGGGCATACTGAATCTCCCAAGAATCTCAATCGCACCGTCTAAACCTGCATCATCCATCTCCACATAATCTGTCATGGCCTCTGACAGTGTATCTCCAGAAAGTCTAGTGCCTCATAGCAAAGACTTCATGATCACCAACTTCACTTTACGGCCATGGTCACTCATCGTATCTATATATTTAAAACAACTATATGTCAGACTAGAGATACATTGTTAAATACCTGGACTTTATGACACACACACAAACAGAATCCTCGCTCCCTCGCTCAACACCAGATTGGCCTCGAAGTCCGATGCCCCTTGCGGTATTTATTTCTTCATTAAGAGATTGAAAATAGAAAGCGGGAGTGCAATTGGGCACTCCATTTGAGTCCCAAATAGTGAATTTCAGCTTGCTATATTTTTTGTATATACCTGTTTTCAGCTCTGTACAACCACCACACTGTCCTGGTAGACCCTAGCAAGGTCCCTCTGCAATCTGGCATCAACTGGGCCTTGGAACAGCCCCTGAATAGTCCAAAAACAGCACTGACTTAGTGCTGAATTGGACACCTGCGTGGTGAGGTAACTACCCTCACCTGTTCCTGCTTTGGAGCAGTAGTTAGTTGCTTCTGTTCCTGTCATCAAAGGAGGCTCTTGCCTCAGCCAAAAAGCATATTCCCCACACAGCTATACATAATTCATGAGAGTAGCCCACTAGAGGGGCATTACCATAGCTGAATATAGGTTAAGAGAGGCTGTGGGGAGCAAGCTCAACCCTCAATGCATAGAGAACAGGGAAGGGGAAGCTCCAATAGCTCTTAACCTGCAACAATCCACCTGAAAAACCACAAAAATGAGCCCATGGGGAAGATAATCGAGCCCCCCCAGGGAAAACAGTTGTAGCAAAGTACACCACCTGGCTAGTGACAGCTGGAGGACCCAATAGCTATCTGACTGCTCAGACATCAATCGTGGAGTGTCTCACTGCTGGCCGACTGGATGTATGCAGTCGTGGGCCTCATGTGCTGCTAGCCGACTGTTGCTACAGTTGTGGAGGGCCTTTTCAGCAGGCCGATTGCCCATCTGGGGGCATATAAATAGGCCCTAAGCCCCATACCACTCAGTGTATCATATCGGGATCTTCTTGTGTATATCAGAGCAGAGTTACACGCCTACATCTCTCTCCATGAGTACACAACCATGCGAGCTTGCATCACTCCCATGCCAAGAAACATAACTAGGTGACCTTATACTTGCAGCCAATAACCCATGTACATAGCTGAATTTGTAGCCAAAAAAAACAGCCCATAAACTGTCCTCGAACTAATCTCAAACAGTCCCGACCCAAAGCAAAGAGAAGCTGAAAGTTCCATCAATTGAACGCCATCGACATGATGTCTATGTTCATGAAAAACCAACCCCTGTCCGCCTTTATGTCCAGAGAAACCAGCCCTCTGGCCACCTAGGAGAAGAGCATGCAACCCTGAGAGCCTGCTGCTGCAGCCCTCCTGTGTACCAAGCGAGAGAGAGAGAAAAGAGCATGTGAGGGGGATATATGCTTTGTATGAGTTTGTGACAGGCAGAGTCCGAGCTCCAGGCGGACTATCTAATAGGGTGACCAGCACGATAGGGGTGAAGCAGGGATGCCCGCTATCGCCCACCCTCTTTGGACTGTAAATTGATGCGGTCTCTGATTATGTAGAGAGATTGGGAGGCCCAAGGGCATGCCTGGTGGTGGCAGGGGTGTTGGCTGATGATATTGTTCTAATCTCAGACTCTCCGGAGGGATTATAGAGACACTTGGATGCATTACAGGCTTTCTGTGCGGATAAAGATCTGACAGTGAACCTTGGGAAAACCATGTTATGGTGTTTAACACCACACAGGCATGGGTGACGAGATCAGAGCCTCAGTTCACTTTCCAAGGGGAGTCGGTAGAGTACGTCAGGTCATATGTCTACTTGGGAGTTACTTTCACAGGACCGCGTTTCTCCCTGAAGGAGGCAAAGCAAAGAGAAGCTGAAAGTTCCATCAATTGAACGCCATCGACATGATGTCTATGTTCATGAAAAACCAGCCCTTGTCCACCTTTATGTCGTCCAGAGAAACCAGTCCTATGTCTATGTTCATGAAAAACCAGTCCCTATCCACCTTTATGTCGTCTCCAGAGAAACCAGTCCTATGGCCACCTAGGAGAAGAGCATGCAACCCTGAGCGCCTGCAGTCCAGCTCTCCTGTGTACCAAGTGAGAGAGAGAGAAAAGAGCATGTGAGAGGGATATATGCTTTGTATGAGTTTGTGACAGGCATTCCTCTCAAGGAGCTAGAGGTTGCAATGACAAAACACCAACCGCTCTAGCTGAGCAGTACTTAGCCTATTCCTCTTCTTTGTATGGAAGAGGGCCCAAGTGCTCCAATTCCTCTCACATGGACCCGAACTGCAATCCTGTGAGCACAATTTCCATACTTCTCCCACCATGAGACACGCTATAGCTGAGTCTCTCGAAGCTTTGCAGTCTCTCGACCAAAGCTCCCTGTCTGGTTGCGAAAGGCCTGTTTCCACATGAAACCTTTAGGCCTGTTTTCCTTTGAAACTTTTGTCCTGTTTCCATACAGAACCATTCATGGCATCATTCAACAATAGTGCCAACAACAGCATACATCTCGTTACATGTTCCCTCATGAAACATCTGGCAACATAGAGATGCCCATAACTGTAGGTCCCTCTGTTCCTTTCTAGCATTCCTTTCTAGTAGGAAGAAAAACAATCTGCTCCATGAGCACGTAGCCATGCGAGCTTGCATCACTCCCATGCCAAGAAACATAACCAGGTGACCTTATACTTGCAGCCAATAACCCATGTACATAGCTGAATTTGTAGCCAAAAAAAACACCCATAAACTGTCCTCGAACTAATCTCAAAACAGTCCTGAACCAAAGCAAAGAGAAGCTGAAAGTTCCATCAATTGAACGCCATCGACATGATGTCTATGTTCATGAAAAACCAGCCCTTGTCTGCCTTTATGTCCAGAGAAACCAACCCTATGGCCACCTAGGAGAAGAGCATGCAACCCTGAGCGCCTGCAGTCCAGCCCTCCTATGTACCAAGCGAGAGAGAGAGAAAAGAGCATGTGAGGGGGATATATGCTTTGTATGAGTTTGTGACAGGCAGAGTCCGAGCTCCAGGTGGACTATCTAATAGGGTGACCAGCACGATAGGGGTGAAGCAGGGATGCCCGCTATATCGCCCACCCTCTTTGGACTATACATTGATGCGGTCTCTGATTATGTAGACAGATTGGGAGGCCCAAGGGCATGCCTGGCAGGGGTGTTGGCTGATGATATTGTTCTAATCTCAGACTCTCCGAAGGGATTACAGAGACACCTGGATGCATTACAGGCTTTCTATGCAGATAAAGATCTGACAGTGAACCTTGGGAAAACCAAGGTTATGGTGTTTAACACCACACAGGCATGGGTGATGAGATCAGAGCCTCAGTTCACTTTCCGAGGGGAGCCGGTAGAGTACGTCAGGTCATATGTCTACTTGGGAGTTACTTTCACAGGACCGCGTTTCTCCCTGAAGGAGGCAACAGCAGCTAGATTAGCTCGAGGGCATGTAGCCTTGGGGGCACTTGAGAGGCAGTGTGCACACATACAGTTTCAGGAGCCACACACCAAATTGGGGCTATTTGATACACTTGTCACACCGACCCTCCTGTACGAAGCTCCAATTTGGGGACCTAGTATACATCACAGATCTTAGAGAGGGATAGATGAGGGATGGAGGCAAATGGAGAGAGCACTGATTATGATGATTGCCCGCATGATTCAGAGCAAATCGTCAGTACCTCATCCATACAGCTGGCAGAGGATGGAGATACTCATTGTTGGTACACTCAGATGATATCATGGTTTGACCTACATGGTTTGCGGATAGAGGCACTACCACCCTTTTAGTACACTCTGGATTGTCCATTTTTGGATCTCACCTGCTCAGAGCAAAACCGCGTGATCAGGATGGATATCATTAGAGTGGACACACAGAGGACATGGACTAGCCCCCTTGAGCCCTTGGGCGCGAAAATGGCTCATTACAAGAGCCATTTTCTACACCTCTCACTGGATGATTTTATCACCCGCCCGGCGTACATGGATGTACACCTATAACATGGGATACGTTGTGCCATTGGACAGATTCGGACCTCATCACACCAGTTGCGGATTGAGACAGGGCGATATGTGCATCAGATCATGGATGATCGCATTTGTCAGCTATGCTACCAGGAGGTAGAGACAGAGGAACACTACATTTGCCGATGTACAGTCTATTATGAGATCCGAGGGAGATATCACTACCTCTTCCGAGAGGGTTTTGGGCCGTTACGCAGGGTCATGGAGTTTGAGGATCAGAGATGCCTGGGATTGTTTCTACTTGAGCTTAGGAGACAGAGAGACCCTCTTGGCAGACAGGAGGCCAAGCCATGATGTACCTAGACAAAGGACCCTGACAGATTTCTTCGGCACCAACACCAGCAACCCAGCCCACACACCTCCTGATACCTCCTCCATTGGGCCATCAGGGCACTGACCACGCTCCCAGGTCACCACTGATAGAGCAGTTATCTTATGTTGTGCTCGTCGGCCATGCCCACCAGGATCCCGACCATAGCATCCTCACCATCGCCAGATCAAAGCCATTATTGCTCGGCATCGGAGGCGCCTACCTCACTTCTACGACCTCTCCATTCTAGACAGCCCCATGGCGGAGATACTTGATCTAAGGAGAGGGCAACACTTCAACTGATCAGCATACATGGATCTACCTGATATACATTTTTTTAGTATTTTCTACTCAGTATCATCTTGGAGTCTTACAGTTCTATTCTTATAACTGTAGGACAATCAATTTATTGTACCTTTTAGTCTCATTTAGTTGTTCTCTTTGATGAGACACCAACTTCAGATGTACTCTCAGTTTTGGTCTCATAGGCCACTATGGCCTCTTAGAGACGGTAATATATCATTTCATTTATTTCATTTCATTTCTGAGGGGAGGGCACCTCTGCAGTCGACAAAGACCGATAAAATTCTAAAGCAATACCCCTCACCTTATTAGGCTCAATCTGAACCTCACCCTGTGAATCCTGCAAGTACCTCATAGAATCCCTGCTATGGGAAGGCCTGTGTGCTGGTCTACTATTCAATCTGTTGGCAGCTCAAAACTATCATGAAAGTTTCCAACCTGAGACGAGCAGGCACCACGAGTTTCCTAGTAGTAGAGCTCCATCCCCTTCACCACCCATTGTACTTATTGCACACCCAGATTTAGCTTTTTAGTTCAGTACTTTTTCATTTTGTTGGGATGACAGAGGATACCCCATACAGGTACTCCGATTTGTCTCATAGGCCGAGTTCGGTCTTTTGGAAGACGTTAATAAAATCTTTCTTTCTTTCTTTCCCCTCCGCCTCTGGTCCTTCCTCCGCCTCTGTTCCTCTGCCATCGCTTCCTTCCTCCAGCGCTATTCTCCTTCCTCCTTCGCTGCCTGAATCGCTCCCCTCCGCCTCTGATCCTTCCTCCGCCTCTGTTCCTATGCTTTTGCTTCCTTCGTCCATCGTTGCGCCCCTCCTTTCTCCTCCTCCCCTCCTTCCTCCTTTGCTGCGCCCATCCGCCTCTCTTCCTGCTTCACCCCCCATCCTCCTTCGCCTCCCCTCCTTGCCTCTGCCCGCCCTAATTCACCTCTTCCTTCCCCTCTGTTCGCTCCTACCCCTGCCCGCCCTTCTTTGCCCTCTTGTTGATTACTCCTCTAAACGCCTCCCCTCCTTCCTCTGCCTCTTCCCTCTGCGCAGCCTTGTTGTGAGGACCGGTAAGGTTTTGGCCTGGAAGATGGCATCTGGACGAGGCATGGGATTTTCATCATTAAAGTGATGAGTTAGTGTTTTCATACACTAATAGCAAAGGGGTGGACATAATAGTAATTGGGCATGGCTCAAAAAGTTAGCAAAAGCCAGGCGCCTACCTTTAATGAGGTATTTTTATAATCTAGACTCTAAAGATGGCATTAAGGCTGATAGTGACAATGGAGGAGAACACTGATTATGGTTCAAGGTTTTGCCAATGCTTTTGGCTTTAAATAAAATATTAATAAATCAAGGATCATCACTCTAAAACAGTAGATGATTCATTTGAGTTTCATAGTTGGGGCTACAAAGTGGTGCGTAAAGATAACATTTTTATACACCAACAAGGATGCCCAATGGGGGATGGAATAACCATTAAATAGGTATTTGAATGCATCTTTTCAAAAATACAAGGTATAACGAAGAAGTGGGAATTTGTGCTCGTCTCTTTTTATTCCAGACTCACAATGACAATTAATTTTATTTTTTTGCCTTACCTTCAGGTGTGGAAGCTATTGTCAATTTCAAAAAATTTCACTGAAGCTCCTAAGCCCTATAATTTAATGATTTTCTTTGGAGGAATAAAATTCGTAGTAAACATTGGATAACTTAGGATAAAGTCAGTAATCCTAAAATGCTGGGGGTTTAGGGATCTTAAACATGTAGGAACATGCTAGAGCTAGAATTGCTACTAAGCTATGGGATGCATTATCCTTGACCTCTCATTGGGATGAAATGTTCCAAGAGATTGTTAAGGTGTCCCTGGTTTTAAAAAAAAGGGAGAGTGGAAAGTTTTGAGGGCAGGAAGGACCAGAGTTTCTCACAAACCCCCTTTGAAGGTTGTGGGGTCACCATATGATGAAGGTTATGAGCTCACCATATGTTGCCTTTCTCATTAGGGCTTTGAACAAGAGCATTGGACTCACTAAATGGAAATATTGTTGGAGATTTTTAGTTAAATTCTTGCTTGATTACCCCATTTGGTGGACACATTTATTTAAACCCCCTCTAGGTAAAGAAGTTGACAAAAAACTTTTAGGAGGCTTAACAATAAAGGTATTTCTCATCTAAAGGGACTTGTGGGATTTTTGAGTGGCATTGAAGGAATCTTGAATAGGTTAAAGAGGATTATAGATTCACTTAAGTAAATTTATAGAAATTTTATCATCAATATTATAAAAAACATTAAAAATTTTCTACAAAAGATAAATGAATTACAAAAAAACATGGTCGATTACCTTAATGCATACATTGATGCACCATTATTGGTAATTTTGCTTCTTATTTAGCAATGACATCTAAATCAAGGGCTTCCCCAATGGCCTTTTGACAGCTTCCACCTCCTAAGAGGACAGTGAGATTTTGGTGAAAAATATGAAACCTAGTGATAATTTTGCCTTTAACCATACAAGATATCTAGAGGTCCCCTTTGCGTACTTTCTCTTATCTTTTCCAACCATTGGCAACGATAGGTAAGCTCCTCACTTGCACTTTCTATATAAGCCCCCTTGGCTCGGATGCTATGTGCCATCCCCTATGAGAAAATAAAAATATATGCATAGAGTGGCATAAACTATCCCAAACTAGCTCGGTATGGCCCCTAGGTGAATTGAGGGGCCAGTTAGGGCTTCCAAATGATCATAAAGCACACTAGGATCCAAACTTCCATAAGGATGATTCTTGTATTGGGACAATGTATGAGGTATTATAGGAGAAAATCCCTTGAGTAGCAAGCTCATATGCTTCTTCTCTTGCATATATACCACTGCTTCAATATATGAATGCAAAGCTTTGAAAGTTCCTATCAAGCAGTCCAAAAGTCTCCACGGGTAGTGCTTGTGCCAATCTACATAGTTTGAGGGAAAGATGTGTTACATATTATTTTAAGAACACAAACCAACATTTGAACATTCAAAAAACTCAAAAAATCAAGAACCATGGAATTGACATCAATGAAGAAGCTCAAACAATATCTACTTACAATTTTCTCATGCTCTTAAATTCTTCTATGTTTCCAAGTTCAACAATGATGGTTTGTATACATGATCAACCTTCACAAGCCCTTAAAATCCGTCCTTGCAAACTTGGAAATCAAGTATTCAACCCTTACAATGGTGGCTTGGTGATGAAATGTATCTCTTGGATATTCTATGTGCATTGGAGGTTATGTTGTTGTTGTCACCAACATTACTCTACTAAACATCATAGGCATTCTTGTATTCAATGTTGCTTGTTGATATGGAACCAATAATAGCCTTTGGCATCATAATTACGGGTGGAGAAGGTTTCTCAAGAGAGAGGGGAGTAGGATAGAGAGATCTACAAATTATGGAGAGCTCTATAGAGTTGTCTGAGAGGCTGCTCTTGGAGGTTCCTCAAAGGAGAGGAGAGTAAGACAAAGAGGTATTATGCAGAGTGCTTAAACTTTCCTCAGAGAAGAGGGCAGGTGTTCATGGGAGTGAGATTTTTGAAATATTTTATTATTCAAGTTTTGTAAAAAGAAAGCTTGTAGAGAAAGCCTAGGCTTAAATAGCCATGTATCCTATTTTTTATGGAATAAAATCTATTCAAATACTCAAGCCGGGATGCTTTTGGCACATGCTTGGGAGGGAAGTTCGGATCCAATCTGGTGTTCTCTTGCATCTATATTTTTTTGTTGTCATGATTCCCGAGGAACCTTCCCGTTTTAGTGGTATCAGAGCCTGGCTACCATGTGTAAAAAGGTGTGTTTGGGGCACTCAAACGGCTAGGTTTTGCTAACCCATTTCTAGGGTTAACAAGAGTTACTACCATTATCTTATATCAAGGAGTCAAGTTAAATACACCAAAAGGTCATATATTCAAGATATGAAGCAATGGTGTCCAAATCTATAACTTGGACGGGCACCCGTAATGGTGTGACACCATTACGGGCACCCGTAATGGTGTGACAAAATACTTATGGCGATAGTAAGTTAGGATGTGATAGTAACTTAGGATGAATTCCCACCAAGTGATGTACTTCATGGATATATTATGTGAGTAGTCATTGTAATAGCATTAGGCCTCCTATGAGCCTAAAGTGACTGGCTCGGCCACAGTTTAAGTGAGTGTGAACACTTATGGCCATGTATATAAGTGAATTTCTCTCATAATACACGGAGACTCTCCCATTGTGCAATAGAGTCTTGCTCTTGCTAATCTCTCTCTCTAATGCATTCTAGTGAGTGTGTGTGAGTGATGTGAGGTAAGAGGAGAGACTAGTACACATAGTGCGAACGGCGGTGTAATAATGTTTGTGAGAGACGTGGTGGAATTACTTCTCAAGGAGTTGTAGAGCTTGAAGAGTACCTCAAGGACTACGAGATCGGCCATTGGAAAGATCTTCATGACAGTTTGCGGTTCACCAGGTAATCTCTTTTTGGGGGGGTCAAGATGAGCCATAACATTTTTGGTGCCACTGTCAAGGAGCCATCCCTTGGCTTTTTTCATCGTTTTTCTCTAATCTACACATTACCCATTGTTGCAGATTGTCTTTATTAATAGTTTCCCATGAAAAAGATATGGATTTGATGGAGATTTGTGTGTGATTTTGTGAGAAATAGCTCCTTTTTAAAGAATGCTTTTTGTCAAATTTTGAACTCAATATATTGTGTTTTTTGTTGATAATGTGGTTTTTAATATTCCTAGGGCTTGCACATAGAGTGTATTGGGTTTTTAGTTTGCATCCATTGCATCAAACAATGCAATAGAATGCAATTTTTAGTAACTTTAAGCTCTCTTTAGAGTTAAACATAGAGCTAAATCGTTAACTTGCATCAATTTCTTCATCAATTAAAAGAAATTGGCTCTCTTTTGCTTAATTTTGCATAAAGAGAAGAGACATTAATTAAGAGTTTAATTAATCTCTAATTATGCTTTAATTTACACATTAGTTGATCCACATGGCTTAGCAATTCCATGCTTTATCCAAAGATGTGCTCAACGGTGTGAATTAATTAGTGATTAGTGGTTAATTAGAGCCCTTGATTAGTCTAAAAGAGGGAAAGGTTAGTGAAAGGATTAATGTCTAATAAATTTCTAATCATTTTTTTACATAACTCATTAAGGCTAATGAGCATTGAATGAGAAGATGCCAATGAGTTGTTAAATTATCCATTTTGGGGGTCATTTATGAAGGGTGTAAGGGGGTGTCATCAAAGGGTTGACTTTATTGATTCCCAGTTGCCTTTTTGGAAAAATGTCAATATCTCTAAAATTTAAAATTCAAAAAATATTCCCCCCAAACAAGGAAATTGGAATTTCCCTCTAGACTTAAAAAAAAAACGGCTCACGCCTCACGAACGGGAGGAGGAGGGGGGGGAAGGCTCACGCCTTCAGCGTCTCACGTCTTAAGAGTCTTATGCCGTAAGGCCTTATGCGTGAAAGAAAAAAAGGCTCACGCCTTAAGCTTCTCACACCTTAAGGGTCTCACGGTCTGAAACACTCCCCGCGCAAAAAAAATAAAACCAAATAAAAACAAATTTGATAAAATCCGTAAAGTCCGTTTCACATCGTGAAGTGCACCGTTCTAGTTCACACCGTGAGAAGGAGGGACCATTGGTTAACTATGAAAAACAGCTCTGTTTGGAGGCTCGTATCTCCTAAACCATGAGTCTGATAAATGCGCTCTAGTGCTCATCCGAAAGCCGACATCGAGCATTGCAAAATTGGTCTTGATTGTTTGAGGGCCAAATCGATTGTTTTGGCCTCCAAGTAGCAGCCTCAAAATTTGACCCGAAAATTGAGGCAAAAAATGATCCTTAAAGCACTAAAAAATCACAAAAAATGGCGTAAAAACAATTGCGAACCATATTTAGGCTACTTTTTAAGGGTCTAAATGACATTAAAATCACGAAAAACTCAAAGATACTACAACTCTCTCATACATAGTTTTTCCAAATTCCTTTTGAAACACCTTCAAAATTGGGCTGCAAAACAGGAAAAAAATTCTCAGAAAAATTTTCCATCTTGAGACAGTGATAGAAAATAGGCTTTATCCTCTTTCATTTGGTATGCTAATAGCATGCACTTTTTTCAAAAAAATATCTTAGAGGTCATTCATGTACGTGTAGTGTCTAAGCTACTAATTTCAGCAAATGGACACTCGTTTAACCCAACAAAGGGTACACCATGCCTCTCGAGGCTATAACGGGCTGTCGTAAATTATAAAAAGCCAAAAAAAAAGAGTGAAGGTACTCGTTAAGGAGCAATTGGCAGCGTAAGATATGACAACGATAGAGCAACTATGTGGGCCAACACTCTCACTAAACCCAGTGGTTGATATCTTTGAGCCATTGAGATCAATGCCCCAAATGCACCTCCCAGTACCATTGGCCATGCCGATAAGAAGCATGTCGTCAGGTTTTATACCCCTATCACTTCAATCTAACTGAGCTTTAGTCCTTTACCTAACATCCTCATAAATCCTATAGGTACCAACCCTTTTCAACCCGTCGATACCCACACATTGAACATATTAACTAATCTAGGAAGAGGGGTTGCTCAAGGACTACATGAGATCCTACCCACAAGAGCACTCACACACAGCCTCAATGACCCATACAAAAACACGGTTGTACAGATTTCTAAAATCATGGGCAAATATGATGGAGTTAATCTTGTTCAATTCATACAAATGTTTGAACAGCAATGTGAAGCCTTTGGGAATCCAAACTTCCCCCGTTAAGCCTATGCTTAGTGGGAAAAGCTAGTTGATGGTTCATCACATTGATGCCAGCGAGATTAATTCAATTGAGTTTAAGCCAAGCAAAACCATTAGAGATTTTATCCTAGATTAAAATCTTGGACTCACGATGTGAAGCTCTATGCCCACTTAGAGAATGGAACACATTATAAAAAAGTTGGAACTCAACATGGTAGCGAAAAGAACATGTGTCATGCTATCCTGAGTACCTCACAAACCAAGGCTTACACCCCTCAAATGACCTTTGCCCAATTTTAAGGTCTAGATATGATGCCACAAACCCAGAATACAACTCTGTTTGGGTCATTTCAAGAAAGCAAGCATCGTTCTCAAATGAACACTCCTCTTGTCACTCTCTTATGCAAAGATTTCTTGAAAACTGGCGAGGCATGACAATTTTCCTCCCAAAAAGTTTCTATCAAGGCTCTAGTGGTTTCATTTAGTAGGCGATCATGCCTAGCTACACAGCCACTACTCGCCCACAAAGCACCAACATCATTGGCATCTAAACTTTGTCGTTTAATAGACCCAACTCTAAGTGCGTGTGGTGCTATGGAAAGAATGCTAGATGTGGCACTCACCTTACCCTTCATTTGGGAGAGATACTTATGGTTGCAACAATAGCCTATCGATTAGTTAAAGCGTCTATAGAGTTCCTCTTCTTGTTGGTAATTATATAGGAACTATAAACACTTTGTAGTACCACCATGCCAGCTCTCCTCTCTCTTCGACCTCCAATGTTAGAAAGCACCCTGCAGATCGATGAAAGCATCAAGCACACATGAAGGTGTGAGGTCTTTGAAATAGGATTGGAAGATTGCATGGGCATGAGGATGTGCCCTTGACTTTGATAGTTCTTTCCTATCCACACTATGGGCACCCAAACGAGGGGGGTGGGTTCTTGTGAAAGAGAAGGGGGCTTAGGAAGGGCGGGTTTATGTGGATTATCTAAACTAAGGGATAGTGGGGGGGAAGAGGGTAGAGGGAGAGGAAGAGGAAGAGGAGGAGCAAGGCTTGGATCATTGCCAACGGAGGATGTTGTCCGTTGATGTGCTCTCCACTCTCTCTTTCTCTCATGAGCTACCCTTTTCCTAGTTGAATTTGTAGCAATGTGAAGGGCTATGGTGGATCAAATGCAATAATCAACATGATTAGCAATAGAGAGTGATTAAAGCAAGATTAGTGCATAATTAATCTAATAGCTTAATGTAGGTACATGGATACTTAAAAACTAGCAAATTTTCATTAGAGCAATGCCTCAATTTATAACTTTTACATCCACAACATGCCAAGCACCCACTCCCCATTCATTTCTCCTTGATTTGTGCCACCTTCCCTACTATATCTAAGAGCACCTTTTCCTAGAATCTTTCCACACCTCTATATATTCACTCATGCTATCCTTGATTCTCTCATTCAGTAGATTCTTCTCACCTTTTCACTCCTACCTACTCAATTTTATAGACTCACACTCATTAACTTGCATATTTCAACACCTCCCCTCAAAGTGAATACTTCTTAGCACACCTAGACCCTAAACCAAGTTTCCCTCTTACTTGGTAGCCCGCGACCAATACCTCAAGTCACTAACTCAGAGTCCTTGACACTCTCTCTCTATTTCTCCAAGGCTACTACAAGTGCCCGTAACTTTAACTAAAGTGCTCACACATACATCTACCACATGGCCTACATCATCGGTGGCTCAAAGGTGGTTTTACTCTATTGGGGTAGGGTAAATTGGGTTGTGGGGTTTCTCTCTCTTTCTCTCTCAGAAAAGATGTTCAGACTTCTCTACCTTAGGAATCTCCATGAAGTTTGCTGATATCCTGATACTTCTTCATTTAGTTTGCTGTAAAAGCAGTCTCCAGCCATGTGTCCTAGCTTCCCATAATTGTGGCAAGTGAAGGTCCTTCCTCCTTCCCTGCCTCTTCCTCGTCCTCATCCTCATGTGCGAGGCCTCCTCGGGTGTAGAATGCTTTCTTCTCTCTAGTTGTTGGGTCCAATCCTTTCTTCTCTTTGACCTTGTTCTCTTGCTCTAGCAGAGCTCCTTCTATCTCATGTAACTTCAAATCTGGTTCATTCTTTAAGGTTGCCACAATGTTCTTGTCCACACTCTTTAGAAGCACTACTAGTGTCTCATCATCTTCTACTTTCTTTCTAATGGCTGCAAGTTGTCGTTTTGATGCTTTTATATTTGTTCGTGTGTGGCTAGAGGTTCACTTTCCTTCATGTCAAGTTTGTAAAATTTCATTACTAGATTTATCTTTGAATTCTTTGCTTGAGTGCCAAATAATTTGTTAAGTTCATCCCATGCATCTTTAGCTTGTTGTATCCCTGAAATGTGGTGAATGACTTCATCATTTAAGCTAAATGTAATGAGTCCTAATGCTTTCTCATTTATTCTCTTTCACTCATCCTTCCCATGCTCCTTTGGACATTCATCACTTCCCTCAACTAGCCCCCATAGATTCTTCCTCATAAGCAAACACATGGTTTTTGTTTGCCATGTATGGTATTGCTCCCCGTTGAATTTAGCCACTTCTTGTGCAATGATCATGATGATGTGAAGGGGGTCTTACATCAATTCAAGATTCAAGGGCAATGTCTACCCTTTTACGACTCCAATTTGGTGTTTAATGATGATTACAACAAGTTTACAAGCATGAATACACCAAAAATTACATAAAGCCAAGGATTTGATTTTGTACTGGATGGTTGGGACATCAAACCAATGTCAAATTGCAATCTAAAGTGATAGAGGTCTATATCACATACCCAATGGTAAGTTTGAACCCTCAATTGCACTAAATTTTAGTGATTAGTATTAATTAGTGAGATTAATCCCTTGTTTTGTGTGCCAAAAATAGAGTGTATGGGGAGGCTAGATCTGGTGCCTTAGAGTTTAGCTTTATGCATAGATCTTATGTATAAGCTTTATCCATAGGCTCTATGCATAGAGCTTTATGCATAAGGCTCTATGTGTAGGCTCTATGCATAAGGCTCCATGCGTAAAGCCTTTATGAATAGCTATTTATGAGTGTTCTATAATTTGAGCATTTGACTCTATTTGGGTTGGGTTATATGTATAGGCAATGTCTATCGACCCATCACAGGACCCAGATGATGTCGCGAACTTGCTCAATATCATTAAAAACCAACGATATTGGTAGCAGGCATGGACTCAGTTCTCATAGACATAGGTATGGTTTGATAAAACCTTTCACATACACAGAGTTTATCCTTTATGCATTTTTTAAGTCAATTTGTTTAATCTTATATGCAGGCCAATATACCATCGGTCCAATTGAGTCCATATAGGCAATCTTACCCCATATGGCCAGTCATCTCCATGGGGACAATCATCTCCTATAGGTGCAGGTCTGAGTGGTGTAAGCCCATCAGGCTTTGCTGTGATAGACCTACATCGCCAATGTTGACTAGACCCACCCTTACTCCCTCACGTCCATCTTCACCCCACGAAGTCATAGTAGGGAGTCAGGGGGGGCTAGTAGACGTAGTTGGTGGGGACCTTGGTGCTTGTTCTTTGGCAAAAGCAACACTAGGTCTCCCGAGTCATCTCCCCAACATGGGGGTTCTTCATCCGCTCATTTTGAGCCACCCTCGAGGAGGAGAGCCATTCCACCATTTGATCCATGAACCCTACCATACAATGTGGATGTTGATGGTGCCCTCATGATGGATGCATGAGGGAAGTAAGTCATTAACTCCACACATATACTTGCTAACTTGGAGTTCACAAACTCCTTTAAAATGTTGAAAGGCTAGGATGACCTCTCAAAATAATATGTTATTAATGTGGTCAAGATTGACTTTGTTGTTTCACATGCAGGCAATAGAGCTAGGCATCTCTGATCCTCATAGACAATGACCCTGGAAATATTGCCAAAGCCATCTCTAAAGAGACAGTGAAACCTCCCCCGGATCTCATAGTACACTGGGCATCTACATAAGAAGAGAGAGAGAGAGAGAGAGAGAGAGAGAGAGAGAGAGAGAGAGAGAGAGAGAGACAAGCTGAAAGAGAGACATGGGGACAAAGGGAGGGAGAAGGGTTGAAGACGAGTGAGAGAGAGGAAAGAAGATATTATGCATAGGGAGGGTGGGAGAGGGAGAGAGAGAGAGAGAGAGAGGGAAGAGGGTGAGAGAAGGAGGGAGAGTGGGAGAGTGGGAGAGTGAAAGGGCAGGAGAGGGAAAGAGAAAGGGAAGAGGGTGGGAGAGGGGGAGAGAGAGAGAGAGGAAAGAGGGGGGAAGAGGAAGAAAGAGAGAGGGAGAGAGGGAAGGAGAGAGCATGAGAGGGAGGGTGGGAAAGGGTGAGATAGAGGGAAGGCGAGATATTGCATAGGGAGAGTGGGAGAGGGAGAGAGCAAGGAAGGAGAGAGGGAAGATGGTGGTAGAGGGAGAGGAAGGGAGAGACAGAGGGAGAGGGAGAGGGAGAGAGAGTGGGAGAGGGAGATAGGGGGAGAAAGGAAGAGAGAGAGAGAGAGAGAGAGAGAGAGAGAGAGAGAGATAAGGGAGGAGATAAGTTGGGCTAGAGGGGAGAAAGTGGGCTGGGCGGAGAGGTGGTGGTGGTGGAGGTAGCTGGAGGATATGGGAGGAGGTAGTGGTGGAGGGGTTGGAGAGAGAATGCCCACATTTTTAATACAGGAGTTGCTAGCAAAATCTCCCTTCACCAAGCTCCTTCAAAAATCACACTCGGTGGCCATGTGGTGATCACTAAGGGAGATAGGTGTGTGTGAGGTTAGACTCCTCTGTGATCTACAAATCGATATAGTGCATGGATATACAAAGTGCCAGCCTTCTGTGGTGTCTCGTGGGGTGGTCAATTGAATGCACTAGGGCCAAAAACGTCTCAAAATGGGCTGTGTAAGGAATTTCGCTAACTTGCTAATTAGTAGAATGTTGACGGTCAAAACGGCTCCAAATTTGGCCGTTTTAGATATTTAAAGCGTATCTATATGATTGAACACGTATCTAAGTACATATTTTAAAATCTAAAAAAATATATCGTTTTCATGCTACTCTTTAATGGCTTGTCTCGAAATTTGTCCTCTTTTAGTGACTTCGCGGGCAAAATGACCATTCCCTCCAAACGTGCTCTCATCCATTCTCCAAAAAAATTTCACTCCTCTGCTTCTCTAAGAATTTCACAAGCTACATCTCATTCTCATTCTTCTGCGTCTCTCATGTTCTAATAGCTCTGCTAATATTTTTAGCTCTGTTAGTAATGAGTGATACATCTAATCGTAAGTTTCATTTAAATATCAAGCTCAACCAAGAGTATGCAACTACACGGAGTGTCTACCAAAGACCCCTTTCATGTGTGAATGAAGCTCAACATCTTCGCAACGAAGGAAAGAAGAATATTGACCTATGGACAGATGGAAGTCTTTATCCACTGGATCCCAGAACAGGACGGTATCCTTCTTTTCACACACCACATGATTTGATTAGATTTGTTGGCGATGGGGTGGATGGCTTACTTGTATATAGTTCAAGACTATCTCAATCACATGCAGAATATATTACATATCTTCAAAATACTTTATCTTTGAATGCAACAAAAATTATAGAACTTGAAAACAAAATAGTGTCTTTGAAACAAGAAAATGATCAATTGAAAAACTTAAAAGAAACTCCAATAGGGTTGAGAGCACGAGTAAAACGAATGCGGGATGTAGTTAACTTGACAGAGAGATCTGGACAAAGGAAAAAAAGGTTAAAACTTGTAAGAGATCATATTACTACCCTTCTAGGATTTGACATGTCTAATGCTCAGGAAAGGGTAAGATTTTTGAATGAGCTTATGAATAGGTCGGATATCTTGAAACTTCCTGAAAATCAAACTAAAAAAAAACTAGTCTTTCAACATCTACTAAAAGATATGGACTTATTAGTCCAGCCTTCCCAAATGCAAGAAGTTTGTGACACAGTGGGAGTGAGTAGAAAGGGATACAGAGGCATCTGTAAAACCTGGTTCACGGTCCTTAAGTATTACAAAATCAAAGCTTTTGGGTTGCCTAGACCTCACAATGTTGGAAAATATAGAACTCTGTTAAATGAGGAAATTTCCAAACATTTCGGAGAGTATTTCCATATTGAGGGAACAATGCCATATGAGAGAGAAAAAAATCGTCTTTTGAATACAACGTTTATAATAATATTTGGATGAACATTAGAAAAGTCCAATCTTTTATGGTGAGATATTACAACATAAGAGAAATAGATTGTGAAGGAAAACTTGTATTTGTTATAAAATTAGATGAAGCTCAAATCCAAAAATGTCAAAAAATGGAAAGAATATCTATATCCCTAATGAATAAAGCATTGGACTATAGTCAAGGTAAGCTTCATTCTCCATACCACAAAACTCAATCAGAAATGGAGCTATGGTGGATTGGATCAGCTCATGTACCAGTAGAGAGTCATGAAACATTAAAGTGGCTCTTCTCACAGACAGACATTCCTTCAGTTATTCAGAGCCAAAATACAGGTGAACACCTTCATGTAGACGACATAGGTGATTTCATTGTGGAATGGCATTTGAGTGCCAACCTCAAGGCGTTGAAGTGTATGTTTGGTGTATGTGGAGGAGCAAATACCAAATATCCATGTCTTTATTGCATGGCAAGCACAGGGACAAGAGAATGGCTTGCAAAAAATGAGATTGGAAAACCACCATCCAGAAATAATGTGAATGTTGTCAATTATCCAACTTCTCTTAAAATATGGGATCCAATTCTACCAATACATTTAAAAAATGTGCATATATGTACATTGCATGCAGAGATAAGAATCTTGGACAAATTGCTCAGACTTCATCTGGACTATGCGTATTCTATTAAGCCGACTAAACTTGTAGATGAGTGCATAGAAAAATGTGAAGCCTTGCTCTCTCAAATGGGTTTCCATGGTGGGGAAGTGCATCTTAAAAAAGATCCTGTTCTTTCTGGAGGTACAGGTGACGTTCTGCAAGATGTTTCAATGGGAGGAGCAAAAGCGAGAAGATTTTTGAGCAACCATGACACCAAACAAGTCAATGCAATGTGGAACTGCTGGAAACATCTATGTGTCATCACCACAAATGTCAAAAGTAGACCAGATGTAGCCAACAAACGTATGGAAGTTTGGAAAAAATTCGACAATTTTTTCAAAGTCCTTAGACAACAAGTTGGTTCAAATACTTATGCAGATGATTTCAAAAAAGCAATAAAGCTTTTAATCAAAGCTATCATAGATGCCTGGGGAGAAAAAGACATAACTTATTACTTGGTGAGTGTTCAGACTTATCAAAATAGTTAAAATTAAAGTGTAATTTCTTAAATTTACTAACAAAAATTTATCTTTGTAGCATATTCTTTACTTGCATGGTCCATATTTTGCTACAGAAGGACCCCTTGTAACATGGAACACACAAGGACTGGAAAAGTCTCACTATCAAGCGAGAACTTCCTTTTTTAGATGTACCAGAAGAGGAGGTGGTCAAAGAAGAAGCAATGCACTTAAAGAATTATTCAATTGGTTCTACAGGAGGCAATTACAAAGGATGAGATCAAAGAACCAGCAATCTGAAACTACACAAACACCTCAAGATCAATGATTTTATATTCACGTGATCACAAATTGTTTTTTGTTAATAACATGTGTTAACATGTTATTAATATGTTAACATGTTATTAACATGTTAACATGTTCGGTGGCAAGCGACCTGGTAACCGGATAAAATCTCGCCGGGCTTTTGCTATACCCAGCGGTCCCGCCGGGGAAACCTAAACCCCGGTGGGTCCTGGCGGGGTCGTCATCCAGCCCGATGGGGTACAATTTCCTATATATATGGGCCCGGGGGGGCCCTTTGGGAGTTCATTGGTGACAGCATACACAGGTAATGAAACTTGTGTGTGTGTGTGTGTGTGTGTGTGTGTGTGTGTGTGTGTGTGTGTGTATGTGGGTGTGTGTTCGTGCGGGCAGCCATCCACTATCGCAATGCGCGGCAGGATGTGGGTGGTCCACCACACGAGGGGTGTGTGTACTGTGAATATATTTGTACATGCTACAGTTTCTTTCTGAGCCTGAGTTTGAAGAGCACTGACTTAGAACCTTCATCGCAAGGTTGCGCAATAAAGCATAATGCTCACCACCATTCATCATCCACCACTTCCATGCAGGTTGCTCTTTAGCCATTTGTTGAACAAGGGAGTTGGAAAATAAACCCTCTTTCAATCGAAATGAGGTCATCTCCTTTATGCACTTTACACGATCATCATCATTATTATAGAAAGTGTTTACCACTTTATAAAAATCTTGCACCACCTCAACGTTGGACATCAAATCCATATTCCAATATTCAGGATCTAACATGTAAGCAGCACTGTGTAGTGGTGAATGCGCTCCAATCCATCTAGCATGAAAGTACTTCAATAGAACTTTTCTTTGTCTACTGGAGAATGGTACACGCCATTGCTTTTCCACCACTGAATGCTCTAATTTCTCAAGACACTCCAAACTCCACTGGACAGTCCACCATTGCATCCATGCTTTTCCGAGATTAGGCGCTCTTTGATCAAGACTTCGTACGGCATACATAACAGGCATCATTACATGGTATGCATCCATCACACTATTCCACCAACTTCTTCTCGTAAGCGCTGCCTTCAAGACTTTGATTTTCTCTTTCACTTTTTCAAGTTGAGTGTTTTTCCAGTCATGAATTGCCATGCATGTAAATGTTTTGCAAACTGCATCTTTATTTCTAAGAAGAGACTCAAAAGTGTAAAAGTGAGTGCAAAACCTAGTCTCCGCTGGAAGCTTTAACATAAGTGACATGCGAGGTCGAAAAATATCTAACACTCTCTGTCTCTTGAGCATGAATCTCACAAGCTGGCGAGCAGTGTTGACGATTGAGGCAAACCATTTGGTATCATCAGATTTATACCAATCTTTTAATACAAGATTCAAACTATGAGTATTACAGCCTACCGGAAAAATATGTGGATATTGTCGCTGTAGGATTTTGGATGCATTTTTGCAATTTTTTGCATTGTCCATGACGACTTGGACTATATTTTTGGCACCCACTTCCTCTATCACAAAGCTAATGACTTGAGCAATGTAAGCCCCAGTTTTGATTGAACCAGCTGAATCCACGGCACGGATGAAAGTCTCACCTCTAGGTGAAATAACCATTACATTAATTAATGGTTTTCTTTGCACATTAGACCATCCATCACTTACTATACTACATCTAGAAAGCTCTATATTGCTAAGAATTATTCTTTGTACATGTTCTTTTACTTGCGCATAACATTTCTCTAATAGATCATTTCGCATAGCATGGTACGTAGGCGGTGAAAACCCTGGTCCAAACTCACCAATTTTCTTCCATGCTCTCTTCCAATGCTCACTGTCCACCATCATCATAGCACTCCCAGAAAAGTAAATCGCTTCAGCAAGGGCAAGTTGTGCATCATCGAGTCGACCTTGACGTAGGCTTTCTTGCAATGAAGTTTGACGCATGGGTATATTTCCTACGTCAAAGTTTCGCTTGCAGAAAGATGCACTGGGTAGATTACTTTCTGGTTGCACATTGCCGTTCGGGGTATAAGTAGGCGATGTAGCGGGAGTTTGATGATTAGAACAACAGTGTTCTTGCTGCCTTGATACATTAACGGTAGGAGTGTCATGTTTTCTTGAATCTTTCTTTTGAATTTCTTCTCTTATGTGTTTGGCCACTATAGGTGCAGAGGGGTGGGTACATGACTTTTTCTTCGGTCCGCCTAAAAAGTGTTCTCTTAGTCGAGGCGCCCCACCTGATTTTACTGCATGGCATAGCTTACACTCCCAATCTATGAATCGATCACCAACGTTAATTGCATATTGCCACTCTATCCCAGGTGCCTTTTTTTTCCTGCTATTTGAAATTTGGACTCTATTGGAGGTATCACTGGATCCAACATTGCACTCCATCTCAACAAATAACCTATTCAACTAAGCATATAACAATGAATACACAAATGAAAAAACAACAAATCACTCACGTATTACAAAACATACATTAGCAGACAAAGTACTTCGAAACTATATTGACAAATACAAAAGATCATCACATAACACAAAACTACTTCAAACTATCTTGCAAAGTCTTACTACAAAACTACTTCGAAACTATCATGCACATTGCACCCCCAATGAAGGATGCCTTTTGTACCCAATTAAGGATAGTTTAGACAATCAAAGATCTATGCTTGCCCAATACTCTAGTATAGGACAATAGACCTTCTCTAACATTCACAAAGAAAATCAAAGATCTATGCTTGCCCAATACTCTAGTATAGGACAATAGACCCTTGTCTACTCTAAACTATATCAAGTATCAAGAACCAATACAAGCCCCTAAGCAGGACTCTTGGCTCCATCAAACCATTCATAAAGCAGAATGAGGTAGATTACGTATGTGGCTCAAATGCAAAGCTAAATGACTCCAAATTTGTCCCTAAATCTCCGCAAATATTAGCTACGAACCACACCCTGCCCCCAGTTCAAAGAACTAAGGACGAGTGGCTCAATAGCCTTAGGAGTGCCTACAAGGAAAGACGACAGCCCCTAAGATAAGGACGTTCTTCCCAAGAGGACACTTCTAGCAACTCGAGAGCTCTACAAGTACTTTGAGGAGAGATATCACGCCCCCAAAACAAGGACTATCTCCCCAAAAGTTGTATGATGGGTGTCGGGCAGTGTTTATATACAAAATAGTACCCCGCCGGTGTTCTTCTTTTTCCTGGCGGGCCTGCCGAGATAATTAGTTTTCCCGGCGGGCCCACCGGGAAAACCAAAAGCCCGGAGGTGTTACGGGACTAGTGGGTCTTGGCAGGTCATTGCTCAGGTCATGTGAATATACAATGTGATCACAAGTTTTAATATGTTAACAATAGGTTTTGTTAACGTGATCACGAAATTGTGAAGACGTTAATGAAATCCCTGCTCAAGATAGAGACTAATGATTTACTAACACATTTGTACCTCTTACAAAATATTTGCTGAAATATAATCAGTCCTTGCAAAATATTGTGTGTACATTAGTTTTTGATTCTCTTGGGACTATTTGAAATTTTCTCCTTCTATAACCTCCAAGAAGATTGATATCTGACTCCTTTGCTGCAGTTGCATAGCTAGAGTAGCAAAGAAAGTATCATGCTCTTGAGGCATTGAATCCTGCAACATATCCAAAGATTCTAAGAGCAGCAGCTCTCTCTAGAAGCAAAACCTTGTTAGCATTTATTTGAAGGGGAGTGTATCCCATGAACCTTGACAACACCTTCAAGGCAAATATTGGCAACTCAGCATCTTCAGAGAAGTTCATGTGGAATGCACAGAACACAGCCTTATCCAATGTTAGTAAGTAGTGCATGAGAGAAGATGAAGGCCTTCTTGACCTTGTGTCTATAGCTTTCACTCTGCTGCCTTTAGCTCTTCCTAGAAAATCATCCTTATCAAGCAATTCAATCTGCAAGACAAAAACCTCACTTTAAAAAAATTACAATCACAATAACATTTTACAAAAGATTAAATCGAAGCTACCTTCTACAACTCATCCTCAATTACTACTTTGTCTTTCATCAAGTTGCATGAGCCAACCCTTTCCACTTTATCAGAATCTACTTGAAGCTTGAAATCTCTGCCAAAATACTCTATACCTAACTCAATAAGCCTGTTCTCAAAATCCTCATCTCTAAGGGAAGGTTTCTCCTCATCCACTCTTCCTTTGACTCTACTTCTGTATCAATAAAGTCTTTGGTCACCTCACAAGCTTCTGAAATTGCTACAATACAGTAGTCTTCCCTGATATTGAAGAGACATTGAAGATAGGACTGAGGAATAAAATCTTTCTCATTGATATAGAAGAAAGGAAGGTTTGGAACAGTAACAGAGGATTCAGATATGCTTGCTTCCTCTGAGGGCTCTTCAGTAATAGTGAAAGCCCTAAATTCTGCAACATCAAGATTGGCACTTTCTTTCTCCTCAGCTTGAACATCAATTTCTTCCTCTTCTAAAATCTCACTTTTCTCTAGCTTTGAGACTGTGGTGACATTTAAGTTTTCTTCCTCATTCTCTGCATCAATTTCTGATTGTTGCTCTTTATCTTGTATTTCTGCTTTCAAACATAGGAAGAAAAGAAAGAAGACATCCTTGGGGACAAGGTTGCAAAGCTTTTTATGGATTGGACAAGAAATGGATGAAGGGCATGTGAAAGAGATTCTATTTGAAAATCTATTGAACCTCTTTGTAACTTTGGCTTTCTCCACTGACAGCTGTGTAAAATCAGTAAGGTGACAAAAATCATTGTCTCCGATATGAAAACAATGAGCTTTCAAATTGTTTGTACTCCTCTTCAAGAATGTCCCTAAGCTTCAACAAAACATCTGAAAGAGCAAACCTTGGATTGAATATCTCCATTGCATCTACGTATATCTTCATGTCATGACCATCTTGCAAAATAGCATTCAACAGTCTTTCACTTAGGCTTTCTTCAACAAGTTCATGTCGACCCTCAACACCTTTACTCATTGTGATATTTGAAAAAAACACTGGAATATTTTTGAAGAGCCCGATCGAAGCGAAAATGAATGGACAAAAGTTTTGGAATGCCTCTATCGCTTGGTGCGGGCTTTGACAATTTCAAGGTTCCAAAAAAAAACAGAGAGTTTTGCAAAATAGGGCTTGGAAGACACTATAATGCACAGCTTGACTAGACGAAAATAAGTGGTCCAAAGGCAGAGAAAAAAATTGAAAGAGAGTTTTTAAGAATATTTGATAGAGCACGTGGAGCGTGGCAAAAACATAGTGACCGTTCATGCCACGTGGCAAAAATGATTACATGACACGTGTATCCAACGGTCCTTTGTACGACAAATTCGAGGTATAAAAAGTTAATTTTGTTGAAAATATTTCTATTTTTCACCGACACTTTATCAAGCGGGATCACTCCACCTTATTTCCCAGAAATTGCTTTTACATTTCCCACCCATATCAAGCGGTAGATCTCATCCCCTTTCACTTGGTTAGACCGAATCAGGCTTGAACCAAGCGATTGCACATTTCCAATACATTTGGAAGCCTTCAATCGCTTCGTTCCGTCTCTATCTTAATTGCCCGAATCAAGCGATTAAGCTAATCCGACATTTTTGGAATTGCCTCATCGCTTCGTTCGGGCCTCCTTTATCACTTGGCCAAGCGATTGCTTATTTCCTGAACATTTGGAAGCCTTCATTTGTCATTTCCCGAATCACGCGATTATGCCTATCCAACCACTTTGGATCCGCTCTATCGGTTCGTTCGGGCCACTTTAGTTTTTTTTTCTCATTACACAAATCAAATCGATCGAGTCTCTTTTTTTTAACATCAATGGCGAGGACAAAACAGATTGCAAGGAAAGTCTACTCCCCTTTGGAGAGTGAAAAAGCTGAAGACAAACCAAGATCTTCCAAAAAGCCAGTAAGCTTTGAAAAACAAGAAAAGCCTCTTCCAAAGCCTCGTGCTAGGGCAACAACAAGAAAGAGATTGAACTATTAGGTTAAGTCCTTAAGAGAGATCAGAGCAGCACAGAAATCTACTAGTCTTCGCATCCCTCGACTGCCATTTACTCGGGTTGTCAGGGACATATCAGAAAGGTTAGTTGGCAAAATGAGAAACACAAATCTTGATAAAGTCCGATGGGAGTCACAGGCCCTTATATGTCTTCATCAAGAGGCTGCTGAAGATTTTTTAATCGACTTTATGAATGACGGATACATTGCTGTTGCATTTGCTCATAGGATCACTCTTATGAGCAAAGATTTTGTGCTTGTGTCCAGACTTAGATATAAGTTTGACAAAGCTTTGGAGCACATTCCAAGTCAAGATATGAGGGCTTTTGAAATTCTTAATATCCCTCTAGCAAGACAACCCAAACAATCAGTTGTTATTGAAGATATTTCTCATACTTATGGTACAAGAAAAGCTCAGGATATCAAAGAAGAAGTGGAGAAAGAGAGAGAGCAGGAGAAGATTACAGAGGATGCCATTCTTTCTCAGCAAGCTGAAATTCTCCATGCATCCAATTCAAATCTTTATCAGAATGTAACAGGTCAAATGATAGTAGATGTGTCCATGCATGGAGAGGATGAGGTTTATTGTGACATTGCCCTTGAAGACACAAGGATGCTTGTGAATCACAATATTGAGATATCTGACACAGTCCTCTTCATCTGTCTGAGGTTTGTGTGGATTTGCTTTTGCTTTCTTGATGAATTTCTCAGATTCCATATTTTGTTGACATGTTTTGTTTATGTCTCCAGATGTCTTATGAGGGATCTTCATTACTCAATGGCTGTGCAAGTGACCATTCTTGATCCCCTTGTTACACAGTGCCTTTTCAATAGGCAAGGGGATCTTACAAGTTTTCTCAAAAACTTTGATATGCTGACCTGCAATTACATTGTATACCCTTATGTTGAAGTGTAAGACTCACACTCAATTATCTTTTGTCTATCATTATAATATTCACAACTAATTGCAGTATTCATCTTATCACAGAGGCCACTGGAGTCTTATTATCTTCAATCTATTGGATAGGGATGTAATCTTTATGAATTCTTTAGCATCCATTCATGGGAGAAGTAAAATGTAAGAATCAACTTTTCCATGGTTTATGTTCTAGAACAATATTTTGTATGTTTTCAATTATTTGTTTGACCCTCAATATTTTATGCTTGCAGTGCTGCCAAACTTATCTTGAGTTTTCTAGGTTCTACCTATGTAGACTACAAACTTGAAGATTTTAAGTACTACAATCAGGAAGTTCCTTTGCAGAAAGACTCATCTTGTGGATGAATGGTGCTTGCTAAGACTCAACATCTTGTGGATGGATGGTGCTTGCTAATGCTTGGAGATATCTTGAGTCAAGATTTAGAATGACAACACTTACTGTAAGTTCATGAATGAAAACCATTGATTGATTTGGTGAATACATTTAGTTACCTATTTTCTTATTTTCTTATTTTTTTTTGTCTTAGTTGCATGAATATCCAGATTCTTGGGTAAGTTGGGTAAGGGAGAAGGCAGTGTCTATGGTTTTGAACAGATCTATCAATCCAATTGATCCTGATTCCCCCTTTCCACCTAATAAAGGAGCCAAGGATACAACTTCAAAGAAAAGGAAAAGGGAGGAGAAGGAAAGCACTGTTTTAAGGATGGCTCATCCAAAAAGAAAAAGACCTCTGCCAAAGAGAAGAAGAAAAGAAAGAAGAGCCCTTCTAAGAGCAGATCTTCCAAGGGGAAAAAAGAGCCATTCTAAAGAGAAGACCCATTCTAAAGGAAAGATCCCTCAGGCTACAGAGAAGAGCCCTACCCCTCCTGCTAAAGAGAAGAGCCCTAGCCCTCTTGCTAAAGAGAAGACCCCTAGCCCTCCTGCCAAAGAGATGAGCTCTTCACCAGCTCAAGAGAAGACTCCTATCAAAGAGAAGACCCCTATCCCTCCTACCAAAGAGAAGAGCTCTTCACCAGCTCAAGCGAAGACACCTATCAAAGAGAAGACCCCTGTCAAAGAGAAAACCCCAAGCAAAGAGAAGACCCCCGTCAAAGGGAAGAGTGCTACTAAAGGTCTTCCGTTTCACTCACCGGTGAAATTTAAAATTCAGAAGCGTCGTTTATCCAACAAAGAAAGTAAGAGGGCAAATGTTGGCTCTCCATTCAATTTCATTTTTCATGTTCCCCAAGAAGACTGCCATGTCTCCAAGGCCAACCTCCAAAGAACCTTCTCCAATACCAGACCCCACTGCCAAATCTCCCTCGCCAACACCTAAAGATCTCATAGAAGAGCCCAACTTACCACCAGCTGAGGAATTCACTCTAAAGTCTTCCTCTCCAACACCTCAAGAGCTCAAAACTCTAGAACTTGAACCTCAATCATCAAAATTTGATCGAAGCAAACAGAAGAGAGAAAGATTCTCTAAAGAACTAGGGTCATCTCATGCCAAAAGAAAAGTTGATTTTGTTAGTGATTCCACAAATTGGCTTTTGTTTTGTTCATTTTGTCCATATGAACACACCCTTTTTGGGACAATATTCTGTACTTAAATTCAGTATCAATAATTTGATATTCAACTGTTAAACCTTGTTCTGTGTTGCGAACAATATGTTGACCATTTTTGTGAAGAAGTCAAGATGAAATTTAGCAGAATATATTGATTACATTATTGGAGAAATCCTTTTCAGCTTTACAAACTTGCCCTTGCAAGTGGCTCAAATACAACTTTTTTTGGGAGGAGACATGTGATGCATGAGGTTACACTCTCCATCCTTGTACTGACAACAATATCATCTACTTTGAATCTATATTCAAGTGATGTTTCGTCTAGAAACTCAAGCGACTCTCTTACATGTTGTAGTCTCCAGTTTGATGTTACTATGAGTTTCCTGGGATCTATGAATGGATGGACTATGATGTTAAATTCAAACTCTGGACAATTCTCTTCAGAATCCAAAGGGACCCAACTACCAAGCTTGCTTTTCCATCTCCTATAGTCATAGCCCAAAACTAGGGATTGGAGACATAGTTGGTATGAGATAGACATAGAATTTGGGCTTACTCTACAACTGATATTGTCCCCAATATGAAAAGTTTCCTTGGTACTCCATACTTCTCCAAGTACAGTGTCCAGATCAGTCGTAGATAGTCTTCTATTAAGCCACATCGTTCTTGTCCTCTCCAATTCCATTGTATTGAAACATGCCACAAAGACATGTATAGGCAAGAACCATTGAATTTTTATCCTTCTTGAAATCCTTCCAAGAGACATAGCTTTAAGAATATCATCTTTGATTTTGGATTTGAAGCTTGTTATGGTATTTGGATCAGGAACTTCCCATTCCAGTGACATTAATGTGGGAATAGGTATGTCATATAATTCTCCATGAACACCTTCTCTTGATGGAACCCTGTATTCTGCAAAATACACAAATATATCCACTGATTTATAAAATGAAGGTGGTTTGTCTGCATACATTATATCTGCAATCCCCTTGTGAATCGCTTTGAATGTGCCACTTAAGCTCTCAACAGGCTGCCACTCCACAGCTGTTGACAGAAAGATAACTGAAATTAAACAAACAACAAATATATCAGAAGGAGAAATATTGTGTTGTATCAAATAGATAAAGTTTTGTTGAATTACAGTAAGAATGGAGAATTGGATGTTCATCCAAGTTCAACACCATGTCTTTGGCCATGTAGACATGTTGAACTTTTGCAAGCCAGCCATTGTCGATCACTTTGAAGGCAAGAACACGACCTTTCCAATGGAATTTCACTTCATTTCGCTTGGTTCTTTTCACCCTGTGGGCACCTTTGCAAGAGGGAAGCATTGTTACCCAATCATTCACACGAAAAGACATGGGTTTCCAAACACCATCCTATCTGGTGTTATGAAAATCACAAGAAGTTATATTATGAGAAGGACGATGTGAGGACACCATAGAAGCTCACAGATGAGAGAAAAATAGTGAGTCTTTTGAAAGTGCAAAGAAAGGAGAATAAACCATATGCCAAAATGGAGGGAAGGTGGAAAAGGGAATGAGCCATACCAAAATGGAGGGAAGGTGGAAAGTAGACGTTTGAAAAAATTTGGTGATTTGTCATTAATAGCGTTGTTTTCAAAGCCTGAAAAGAGAAGATTTCATATCTTCCTGCTTGATTTTTTGAAATATAAAATGGAACAAGATGTCACTATTTTGGACCCAAACTTTAATGTTAGCCATCGTAAACGTCTAAATTAAGCCGTTTTAGCCGTTCGCCACTAAAATAGAACCGTTAAGAAGACATTTAGAGGAGACAAGAATGCCATACTTTTGTATACGTGTCAATTCACAATTGGACAATTTCTTAATCCTTAGATTAACAAACAGCCCTTTTCTAGCCGTTTTTGGCCCTAATGGGAACTATGCGTACACATCTACTTGTGCACACACATTAAATAATATTGTGCTCATATGCACTTAATCTCTAGCCACATGATAGGTTACAAATGATCAATTAAATTCTAATCCAAAAATATCATGATTAGCACATGATCTTTATCTTCACACCACCGCTCAATCCATCTGTGTGACAACTCAATCAGTACCCTCGTATATCTCACAACCTATACTCATAGACATATGCTATGATAATCAATTATAATCATATCAATCAATCCCAACATTGTCATGAGAAATAGACAACCATAATATTAAATCACACGTGTTGGGATTCCATGCAAAGAACTCTAGCTCTATGATTTTAGCCTCATGCAAAAAACGTGAGAGAAGAAGAAGAAGAACTTCAAAAATAGCTCAAACAAACCTAGCTTGGCATACCATGTTTAACCACCCAATTGTTATGACCGCGGGTGTCCAGTGTGTACTTTACCAGCCACACACTATACTCATGCGGCCGTTGTGTCCCGCTCATACCCCCATGCTACACATATCTAAGTCTTTGGCCTACAACCGTCACCCGCACGAACATTACCCATTCATACTTATTAATACAAGCGATGATGTGCAATAGGAGTATGCCGCCACCGGTTTTCCCGTGCACAATGTCCACGTGTCCCACACATTACTAGCGTGTAAATCCCACATATCGGTATGTACACATCCCATGTGTTGCCACATGTAAAGTTTGTAACATCATCCTTGATGACAAACTGAGGATAACATTTACGAAATTGAAACTATGTTTCCCAAGTTGCATTTGTCAAGGAAGGTCCTCTCCATTTTACAAGAAACTCCCAAAAAATACAATTTTGTAATCATCTTTCTCTTCATTCCAGGATCTATTTTGGTCCATGATCTTCTTGATCAGGTTCTTGCAAAGTAATCATACCATCAACTAAATTATCACCATCGCGAAGATAACACTTCAATCAACTGAAATAATGGGTGGACATAACAGTCTTGTGCTAAGTCTAACTTATAAGCCACATCTCTGACTCCTTTCAAAATTCTCCCTAACCCACAATATCGATTGGAAAATTAATAGATTTACCTGCATATAGTGTTTCAGTCCTGTGAGGAATAAGTAGAAACACTTTCTCCTACCCTTTAAAAGAAAAAGCTATCCGCTTAGGATTAGCATACTTAACCTCTTGATCAGTAGTGTGAGATCCCAGTCTCCACCACGCAACAGATTCGGGGTACTAGCAGCGGAAGTAGCACATCGTGCGTGGGTAGGGGTCTCACACTCGGGGCCTCGCCCATGGATATCCGGACAAGAGACTATTCGTCGGTTTGTCCAAAATCGAAACCGGAAAAACTCCCTTTATCCGGAAAGCATGGGCGATTCCACCAGGATAACTCTTTACTCTAACGTAGTCAAGATCATTACGGATCAACTGATCTGACTGCACCTTTAACGGTACTTGGTCAATTCAAGGAAGAAACTTGCACTTGGATCATTGGGATCAACGCTTTTTTCCCCATCAAGAGGCACAGCTGTTGATTCCTATCCATAGAACAATTTCTATCCGGGATTTACTTCATCTATCGTAATAATAGAAATTAAAATCTTGATTTATGGATCCATTAGTCCAGCCTAACCCCATCCAGTCCCATGGGTTAGCCAACCGCCCAACCACTGTAGTGATGGGATCCAATTAAGAATTTGGTTAGGTTTTGTCCCGGGTACCAAGGAAAAGAGTTCCAAGGCCCCCTAGCCAGAAGTTCATACAAACATAAAACTAGTCATACCACTTACACACCCAATATGAAATTGCCTTTTTCTTAGCATCAACTAGCTTTAAAACAATCCTTTAATAAAACCATTATGTCACTGATGACAATCCTCAAAGTCTCTGGTTGAATCCTTATTTCCAGTCATTCTTTCATCGGTGTACTTATGGCATCATTGGCAACCAGAACGCTCACCACCTGTTCTCTTAGGGGTCTTTCCCATAGTTCCTAGCTCATAGTAACCGGCAATATATTCATATAATAGAATGGAATCTCCGTGGAAGATCAGCAAGATCAACCCACAGATCCATATAAAAGAGCCATGGACTCATTTGTTGAGGACCAACAAGGTCAATCAACCAGATCCATGCCCGGTTTCAGAAAACAACTCTTACTCCTTGTTCCAATATCTTCCACGACGCACGTGTGGGTATCTTCGGCGACCCAGAGCCCGAGCACCGTATGGTCAGCACCCTCTAGGATCCTTCGCAGGTGACCTAGCACTTCACTCATAGGCCGCTTCCTTGGTCCCTCATCCACCGTACCGAAAGCTCACCATTTAAATCGAACCGAGGCTGGTCAAGACCTCGATCGACCTTGCTACGCGAGATGTCCTCCATTGACTCTCCGTCAGCAGTTGCAACTTTATCAGTTCAGTCTTCATGACCTTAATCCTCAAGACGGTCAAAATGCTTCTCCAGCATTCTTGACATAAAACAGTCATTACAGACAGTCACAAAATACAGTTTCTATAACGAACTCTTGTCTTTCCATATTATCCACTCTCGGACCACATTACTTATTCCACATTCCATTCAGTGTGTACTCGTTCTCATCCATTCACTCATATAGACTACATTATCTCACATACATCTTCATATTCATTATTCTACATACATATCCTAGAATAATGAATATGAAGATGTATGTGAGATAATGTAGTCTATATGAGTGAATGGATGAGAACGAGTACACACTGAATGGAATGTGGAATAAGTAATGTGGTCCGAGAGTGGATAATATGGAAAGACAAGAGTTCGTTATAAAAACTGTATTTTGTGACTGTCTGTAATGACTGTTTTATGTCAAGAATGCTGGAGAAGCATTTTGACCGTCTTGAGGATTAAGGTCATGAAGACTGAACTGATAAAGTTGCAACTGCTGACGGAGAGTCAATGGAGGACGTCTCGCGTAGCAAGGTCGATCGAGGTCTTGACCAGCCTCGGTTCGATTTAAATGGTGAGCTTCCGGTACGGTGGATGAGGGACCAAGGAAGCGGCCTATGAGTGAAGCACTAGGTCACCTGCGAAGGATCCTAGAGGGTGTTGACCATACGGTGCTCGGGCTCTGGGTCGCCGAAGATACCCACACGTGCGTCGTGGAAGATATTGGAACAAGGAGTAAGAGTTGTTTTCTGAAACCGGGCATGGATCTGGTTGATTGACCTTGCTGGTCCTCAACAGATGAGTCCATGGCTCTTTTATATGGATGTGTGGGTTGATCTTGCTGATCTTCCACGGAGATTCCATTCTATTATATGAATATATTGCCGGTTACTATGAGCTAGGAACTATGGAAAAGACCCCTAAGAGAACAGGTGGTGAGCGTTCTGGTTGCCAATGATGCCATAAGTACACCGATGAAAGAATGACTGGAAATAAGGATTCAACCAGAGACTTTGAGGATTGTCATCAGTGACATAATGGTTTTATTAAAGGATTGTTTTAAAGCTAGTTGATGCTAAGAAAAAGGCAATTTCATATTGGGTGTGTAAGTGGTATGACTAGTTTTATGTTTGTATGAACTTCTGGCTAGGGGGCCTTGGAACTCTTTTCCTTGGTACCCGGGACAAAACCTAACCAAATTCTTAATTGAATCCCATCACTACAGTGGTTGGGCGGTTGGCTAACCCACGGGACTGGATGGGGTTAGGCTGGACTGATGGATCCGTAAATCGAGATTTTAATTTCTATTATTACGATAGATGAAGTAAATCCCAGATAGAAATTGTTCTATGGATAGGAATCAACGGCTGTGCCTCTTGATGGGGAAAAAAGCGTTGATCCCAATGATCCAAGTGCAAGTTTCTTCCTTGAATTGACCAAGTACCATTAAAGGTGCAATCAGATCAGTTGATCCGTAATGATCTTAACTACGTTAGAGTAAAGAGTTATCCTGGTGGAATCGCCCATGCTTTTCGGGTAAAGAGAGTTTTTCCGGTTTCGATTTTGGACAAACCGACGGATTAGTCTCTTGTCCGGATATCCATGGGCAAGGCCCCGAGTGTGAGACCCCTACCCGCGCACGATGTGCTACTTCCGCTGCTAGTACCCCGAATCTGTTGCGTGGTGGAGACTGGGATCTCACAAGTAGCCTAATGGATATAATCTCGAGCTCTAGCTAAATTTAATTGCATCTGAGACAAAAATTTAGCTACATTTGATGTCTTCTGAGGTAATCCAAGTGTACCTTACATCAATGGATTATACCCATAATTCAATTCAAATGGAGAAAATTTTGTAAAGGAATGCTTGCATCAATGGATTATACCCATAATTCAAATGGAGAAAATTTTGTAAAGGAATGCTTGCACAAACTATATGCAAACTTTAATAAAGATCAATAATTTTTCCGATTGGTTTTTTGTTCTCCAACATAATCTCTTGACATATCCTCCAAGACTTGGGTGACTCTCTTTGGTCTAACCATTAGTTTGTGGATGATCACCACTACTTATCAGAGGTGTGCTACGTTTACTAAAAACATGCTGCCAAAAATTACCTCTAAACCACAGATCTCTATCATCTGACACAATGGATTCTAGCAAGCTATGTAATCTGAACACATTGGCAATAAATTATTTCGCTACTTGCGGAGCTTTGACTTTTTTTGTAGTAGGAACAAAATGTGCCATCTTAGATCATCTATCCACAATAACAAAGATAGCATTATAACCTTTCCTAGTTTTGGGTAAACCCATAATGAAATCCATGGAAATACTGTGCCATTTCCTCTTAGGCACAGGCAACAAATGTAACAATCCTAATGACTTCACACTCTCAAATTTAGTAACCTAACACTGGAGACAATGTGTCACGTAATGATTAATATTTTACTTTAATCGTCTCCACCAGTAGAAACGTTTAACACTAGTTTGGTAGCTCAATAAGACATAAATATGTCTTTTCAAGGGTTTTCTAAAACATTCATATCTTGTGAATGGAAGCGGTATTTTAGCGTTTATCTTCTAAGGAATGTCTTCATGAATGTGGCAAACTTAGAAATTAATTAAAATGATAAAAGAAACCTAAATATAATTGATTAATCACCATAATTAGAGGTATATCCAAACACTTTACGAATTTCCAAACACTTTACGAATTTCCAAGGTGGGCTACATGCACTATTATCCAAACACTTTACGAATTTCCAAGGTGGGCTACATGCAAAAAAAAAAACGATCTTAACTCATTATAAAATTTTCCTAAACCTTACATAGTATTTAAGAGATGAGAGATATATATTTTTATGATAAAAATTATTACATTAATAATTGATTCAATTAAATTGACTTCTTAGAATTTCTTTTTAGTTGAGTCTCTGACACCCAAAATAAGACAATAATGTGAGCTTACATGGGTGATTTATTTTGGTTATACTAATAAATCAATGTCTTCACTAAAGTAATTAGGCAAGGACACATATCTAAATATTACAATTTAGTTAGAAGACAAGGTTATGGCCTCAGTTTTCAGAACTCCATTGATAACAAAATAACTTATATGAACCCTAGCTTATATTTGGATCATGTAGTGAGAAAATTATGAAAATAGTGTAGATATTCTACTTAAAGCCTTATGAGATGTTAAAAAATGCATCAACTAGTCTCTTATCCTAATACATGCTAGTGAGTGTGTGAGTGAAGTGAGGTGAGAGGAGGGACGAGTACCCATAGTGCAACGTATAGTGGAATTGCTTCTTAAGGAGTTGTAGAGCTTGGAGACCTCAAAGGTTATGAGCTTAGCCATTGGAAAGATCCTCATGACATTTGCGGTTCACCGGGTAATCTTTTGTTGGATGTGTTTTCAAGGGAGGTTAGAGTGAGCCATTAATAATGGTAAGCTCTCTTTTTTCATTTTTTATTATGATTCTTCTCTTAGCGTTTTTGCATCCTTCAGTGCCACGGATTAGGGTTAGGTCAATAGGCTATGCATAAGCCCTCTTGCAATAGGCTATACATTAGCCCATATGCAATAGGCTTATGTAATAGGTTTATTGCATAATCCTTATGCAATAGGGTATGAATAAGCCCTCTTGCAATAGGCTATGCACTAGCCTTATGCAATAGGCTATTGCATAAGCCCTTATGCAATAGGCGATTGTATAAGGCTTATGTAATAGGTTTATTGCATAAGCTTTATGCAATAGGTTTATTACATATGCATAAGCCCTTATGCAATCAGCTATGCATAATCCATTATGCAATAAGCTATGCATAAGCCTTATGCATAGGCTATTGCATAAGCCTTTATGCAATCAGCTATGCATAATCCATCTTGCAATCAGTTATGCATAAGCCGTATGCAATAGGCTATTGCATAAGGCTTATGCAATAGGTTTATGCATAAGCCTTATGCAATAGGCTATGCATAGACCTTATGTAATAGGTTATGTATAGGCCTTATGCATAATATTTATGCTATAGGCTATGCATAGGCCTTATGGCAGTAAGGCTTATCCAATAAGCTATTGCATAAGGCTTAAGCAATAGGTTTATGCATAAGCCTTGTACAATAGGTTTATGCATAGGCCATATCCAATAGGCTATGCATAGGCCTTATGCAATAGGCTATTGCTGCATAAGCCCTTATGCAATAGGTTTATGCATAGCCTTATGCATAAGGCTTATGCAATAGGTTTATGGTGGATAGGCTATTGCATAAGCCCTTATGCGATAGGTTTATGCATAATCTTATGCAACAAGTTTATGCATAAGCTATTGCATAAGCCCTTATGCAACAAGTTTATGGTGGATAAGCTATTGCATAAGCCCTTATGCAATAGGTTTATGCATAGCCTTATCTAATAGGATTATGCATAAGGCTTATGCATAAGCCCTTATGCAATAGGTTTATTCATAAGCCCTTATGCAATAGGGCTTATGCATAAGCCTTATGCATAGGCTTATGCAACAGGGCTTATGCAATAGGTTTATGGATAGCCTTATGCATATAAGGCTATTTCTTAAGCCTTATGCAATACCCTTATGCATAAGGCCTATAATTGCACAATATGGTAAAATAAACTAATTTTTTGATTTATTATGATATTTTTTTGTAGGTCTATTCAAGCAAACAACCACCAAGGGTGTAGGCCACGGGGGGGTAGCTCATAAGGATTCAATTAGAAGAGGTAAGCCCTGTTTTTCCATTCTTTGTTTATGCTTATTCTTTTTGTGTTTTTGCACCCTTGGAAGCAAGGGATGAGGGTTAGGTCAATAGGCTTATGCATTAAGCGTAGACTTTTTTTTTTCGAGAAAAGATCCTTTCATTAGTTATATAAAGATGCCCATAGGGCTACAAAAGATCCTTTCATTAGTTATATAAAGATGCCCATAGGGCTTCAAAAGATCCTCTCCAGCTTGCAAGAAAAATAGAGCAGTGGACAAAGCAAGGCAGCCCGGGACTCTCCCTAGGTGCTGAAAAGTACAAGCATCGGTATACAGAACTGAGGGACTAAATCATACAATAGGAGGGGGGAAAAGCCAAACAGGTGGCCTATAATGCCAACGAGGGGACCCCGCGTGTAGGGTATAGAAGGGGCCGTTGCATCAGGTGGTGTGGAAGGCCTGGCGCCGCAAGATCGCCTCATCCGAGGATGTGGTCATACTGTCCTCGCAGGGTGTGGATCAACTCCTGCCGAATCCCTCGAACAGTCTCTGCCGGTGGCTCCAATCTCCCCTCAAAGGCCCTGAAACATCGGGCCCTCCAGGTGAACCAGATGGTGAGGCTGCTGAGGAGCTCCCATCGTAGATCCCTCTCCTGTGTCCAACTAGCGGACGAGAAATCCGGTGAAGGAACAAGGCGAGACTGGCCCCTAATGAGTCTGATGGCCTAGCTGTCCTGCTCCGTCTCATAGCCCATAGCAAGCGCCCTGACGAAGTCGACCAAGCAACGGCACCCCACGTATACAAACCCTCTGGAGAGAGAGGGGCCAGAATACGTAGCATCCGCAGCCAAATCTGCTGCGCCTAAGGGCAATCCCAAAGGCAATGTCTCTGTGTCTCCATAGGGTGGCCGCATTGGACGCAGGCCGCCGGAAGACCGCTGTAGACAAGCCAAGTGCCAAGTGCCAACTGTGCTGATCCCCTGTGGGCGACCAGCCACCAGAAAGTCGAGATCCTGCGGGCCTATCTACTAGCCCAGAGCCGGGCCCAAAAATCCTCCAGGAATTTCTGTGAAAGTCCCTGTAGCTGCCAATGCCCCGCTGCTACAGCTGGGGAGACCATCCTCCTCGTCGTCAAAATATGCCACCCCAGCCGAATAGTATACTGGAAAAAGGTGATCTCTATGGCCTCAAGGGCTGCATAAGGATCATGCCACTCGTACTCACCAGGGTTCCACTGTAGCCGGGCCAAGGGGCACGCTGCATATGCCCATATGCGCCAATCCGGGAGCACATCTGCAGGGTCTGGGTCAATATGCCACTTCCGAGAAGCGGCAGCCACTACCCATACCCTCTAAAAGGTGCATTCTGCAACCAAAGGCGACTCCACCTCCACTCTCTGAAGTCTACCCTCATCCTGAATCTCATAGTAGAGGCAACTGCCATCCTCAGTGCAAGCTCTGACAGCAATCAAGATCTCCAACTGCGTAAAGGCTCCCATCCACCATGGGGCCACTAGCTTGAGAGGCGTAAACCACTCCTCTGTGAGTGCCTTCTGAATGTCATCCCTCATAATCAACCCCCCTCTGAAGTGACTCAGCCTCTCAACCTATATCTCCTCTGGGAGATTGCAAAAGGCCTGCCAGTCTCCAAAGCTACGTGATGGGCCTGCTGCCAAAGGTCCCCAGGCTAGACGAGGCCGAGAACCCAGCATATGACCCTGCTTTGTGCGAACCGCTGGGCTCCAGATGAGCGGCTGTCTGGCCCGATCCTAAACACAAGAAGGAGGTCGCTGAGAGAGCCCCGGTCTTAGCAGCTCCCAAGCTCTCAGGAAGCTCTCAGGATGCTCAAAGCAAATCTGTCCTCCCATCCTCTACTGAGGCCTGTCCTCCTCATCTCTATGAAGATCCATCGAATCTCTGGTGCCCAAGTGCCCCCTGCTGGGGGAGCCCAAGCCTGCAGCCACTGCAAGAGAAGCTCTTTCCAAGGCTCAGCACCTGGAAGCAGCCCTCGAACAATAAGCTTCCCCAATAAGGCTCTACTCTGATCGACTAGATCTATAATGCCCAAGCCTCCCTGTGCCAGCGGAAGTGTAATAACTGCCCAAGCAACCTTTGCCCGAGCTGGCTGACCGTCCCGCCCGGACCAAAGAAAGTTCCTGATCAGCCTCTGTACCTGGCTGATGCAAGAACTCGAGAAGATCCAGCAAGACGTAATGTACCACATGGTCGCCAAAAGCACCTGATTTGCCACCACCACCCTCCCAGCCAAGGATAGCCGAGCTGTACTCCAATACAAAAGCTTCTTCCGAATGCTCAGAGAAGAAGCGGGGCAATCTACTGCTCAGGTGACAAATCTAGTCCAATCTAGCATCCCAAATATCGCACTGCTGTGCCAGGAGGGATCCATCTAAAACCGAGGTCTGGGCTCCATGCCGGAGTGGGAGCGCTACTAATCCAAAAGGCCACTGTCTTGCGCCAATTGATCAATTCTCCCGAAGCTGCACTAAAAACCTAGAGCGACTGCTCTGCCCGAAGAAGATTGGCCTCATGGCCATGCAAAAATAAGCCCGTATCGTCAGCAAACTCAGCATCGAGCAGGTCCTCCCCCCGGACTGGGAGCTCTCTCAAACCAACCTCCTCTGCCGTCAATTACATGCTCATAGCCTCAGCAAAGAAGAGAAATAGAAACAGGGCAAGAGGACATCCATGTCAGACTGATCTGGTCACCGTCCTCCTGCAATCAACACCTGGCTATGAGCTGTGGAATACAGAGCCGCCACCCCTCTAATCCAACCTGGCTCAAAGCCCAGGCGAAGCATAGTGCCCTCTAAGAAACCCCAATCGACTCTATCGTATGCCTTCTCAAAATCGAGAAGCATCACTCGACCAAGTCCTCTCCAAGAAATCTAGCTCGGGCCGTCGCCTCCCAGAAGCTGAAAATGTTGTCAAGGATACTACGCTCCTTGACGAATCCTGTCTGGATAGCATGAATCAAATCCCCCAGGAAGGGCTAGATCCTCAAACTCAAGGCCTTTGCTAAGACCTTGTAGACAGTATTGAGGATCGTAACAGGTCTCCAATGCCAAATATCATCTGATACTCCCTCCCCCTTGGGGATAAGAAAGATCAAGCCCTCTGAAAATTCTGTGGCATCACCCTAGTGTCCAAAACATACTGAAAGCCCCTGCGGAGGCCTGGCCCCAAAAGGTCCCAATAGCGCATAAAAAAGGCAGGCGTCAATCCGTCCTCCCCTGGGCAACTATGGCGCGGCAGGACCCTCAAGGCCTCAGCAAGCTCAACCTCTGAAAGAGGCTCACCCAGAACTGTACGCATACGATCTGTGACCCTCCTCTGCACATGGGCCCACACAGTCTATCTACAAGCATCCCGAGCCTCAGTGGGCTGGCTTCGCTGAAAGTAGGTCTCTATAGAACCCAATGGTAATGGCTTTGATCTCCCCAGGCTCAGTAGCTACCGATCCGTCCGGCCTCCCAAGCTAACGGACTCCTACTCGAGCATGGCGAGGTCCAGTGATCTCAAAAAAACTCTCCAGTCACTCTATCACCAAGCTCCATCCACTAAGAGGTTTGGCGATAGTAAAACTCATGTCTCTGCTCCTCTGCCTCTCTAACCTCGTGTCGTGCCTGGCTCAGCTCAGACGCCACCCACTCACATGTAGGCCGCTGCTCCTGAAGGCACTGGAGTGAAGCAAGGCTGCGTCTCAGCCGATGCTCCCGCTCGCGAGTCTCTCTCAGCCGTGTCAAAGCTGCCGCGTGTAGAAAAGAGGTAAGGTCGATGAGTCCTGGCCTGCTGCATCCTAGTCAGAGCACTGATTGTCATGCCAAATCCTCTCAATGTCCTCAGAGCAAGACTAGGATCTGTAAGTACCCTCTCTGGGATCCTCAACTACAGGCTGGGCTCCCGTGTCCTCTCCTCAAGTGTCAAAATAACTGGCGCATGGTCGAAAAATGAGGTGCCAGCGAGAATGCCAACAGAGCCCCCTCGCTCCACTAACCAGTCGCCCACATAAAAGCGATCAATCCATGATAGATTAGTCCCTCCCTGCCGGCGATCTGACCGAGAGAAACTAAGACTGTCCTGAGAGGAGGAGAAGGCCCCATGCTACCATGCATCAGTGATCCTCAGTGACATGCAAAATCGCTCCCAAGCTGCAAGCTCCGTGCCGTGCACTGTAACATGACTGCCTCCCACCCTATCGGCCAGGTCCTCAAGCATGTTGAAGTCTCCCCCGACACACCAATGTGCGGCCTCTGGTAATGCATCCGTAACCTGGGTCCAGAACTCTGCTCTGGCACTAGCATGGTTGGGCGCATAGACATCAAGCACGCCCAAGAGCTCATCATGCATCCTCAGAATGACATATTGTGCTCTACCACGCACAATGATCCCTCGATCCACAATGGCCTGTCGCCATACATCTGCAATGACCATGCATACTCCTCCCTATCCACCCAAAGGGCCGAACCCTGCAGACCAAAAGGTGTCCCATCTACCAAGCATCACCGAACCATATCTCTGGATCCTGCTCTCACCCAAGTGGTGCTCCTGCATCATCAAAATATCAATACTGCCACCAACCAGGCATCTCTACAGCTCCTGCCTCAAGCAACCACGATAGCGTATGTAATGTGCTCCACCGAGGCCCTGTACATTCCATGAGATGATCCTCATGGATGACCTGCTGAGGTGGATGCTGTCTCAGCCGTACGACGAGCCTTCGCAAGTGGCTTGGATGGAGAATAGTCCCCATCCGAGCGGCTACGAATCTGCCCACCCGGTGTGCTGTAAGAATCACGAATCAGGCGCCAGTGGCTATGTCCCATGGCGACTGCCTCTCGCTCAGACAGAGCAACCTCATGAATGCATACATATCCAGGGTCGCGTGCTAAGTCTGCCACTATGCAAACGACCAAATGGCAAATCCCGGAGGCATCCACACTCTCGAGATCCAAGAAAAAATGAGCCAACTCCCATAGTCGGCCTATCACATCTGTCACCTCCAGATCGCTCACATGGTGTGAATACTCAATTGCTTGAGTCTTCAAAGTGCTAAGAGCGAGCTCCAGAGTCCACTCCCGGTCGCATGGCCCACAGAGAGGGAACGAGAAGGCCACCGCTGAGTCAAGTGCTGAGTCAAAGTGCTAAGAGCGAGCTCCAGAGTCCACTCCCGGTCGCATGGCCCACAGAGAGGGAACGAGAAGGCCACTGCTGAGGGGGGTGGAGAAGGAGCCGCTGCCGAATTCAGAGCGAGGGCGGGAGGCGGCGAAGGTGGAAGCAAGGCGGTAGGGGGGATTTGGGTGGGGGGGTGAAGGAGGGGGTGCTGGCATCTCTTGGTCCTTAGTCGTCTCGCAGGGGTCTCCTCCTGTAGGGGAGCAAAGTTGTTCCTCTTCACGGGAACCCAATGGTGCTAAGCCTGAGGCTACGGCTGCATCGGTCTCTGGGCATGCTGCTGTGGCTGTCTCCCTCAACGGCGCCCCTATCTAGGCTGCCACTCCGAGGTCTCTGTGGCCTGAGCAGGTGTCCCGGAGGCTGCCTACCGAGCCACATCTGTGGGCGGGCCATCAGGGGCCTCCTACTGAGGTGAGGGTTGGGGTCTCCTGCGAGGACAGGCCTTGGCTAGATGGCCGACCTGCTTGCAAATAAAGCACTGGTTCGGGAGCCCCGAGAACTCCACTCTCTAATCAATCCATCCCCCCTATCCTCGGTAGAGCTGAATGACCTCTAGAAGGGAGGAGATATCCGGAACCAAAACTCTGACGGAAGGTAGCCCAGCTGCTCTGGCCACCACTGAAGCTGTTGTGGGGCCAGTCTCTAGCACCGAACCCACCAATGCTCCCAGCCTAGAAAGGAGCGGCAAGTACTCACGGCAGAGTCCAGGGAAGCAAATTGTAACATGGAAGAGGCGCTCTCCCTGCTCGACCCGCTGTTGGGTCAAAGCCATGCTGCCAAGGTCTGAAGAATGCCCAAGCACCCCTGATGTCTAGGGGACTCATGGCTAGGACCTTGGCCACGCTCTGGGCAGTCTCGAACTCGATCTGGTAGTGACCACGGCCCAGTAGCTGAACGTCCAGGATCTTGCCCACATCTACAAGAAGAGAAGATCTCGAATCTCCCCACTACTAGGGCGAGTGCCGACTATACGACAGATGGTGGAATATGCTTGGAGGCGTTCCACCTCTGCGGTGGTGAGGCTCGCTTCCTCTTCTGGGCGAAAGAGAAAGCCTGATGGGGGTATCCTCAGGGGCGGGCGAGGGGGCTGCGGGAGAGTCCCGATGAGGTGGGGCGGGAGGAGCCTCCATCAAAGTCTGAAGCTAGGTCAAAGGCAGAGCGAAGCGGAGAGTCCTGCCAGGAGCCGAGCTGCACACAAGGGCGGAGGGGGAGGGAGGAAGGCAAAAACGAAAAAAAAAAAGGGGGGAAACCCAGGGGACGGAAAAATTAAAAAAAAAGGGGGGAAGGTAAGGCGGCAAAGATAAAAAAGGGGGCCCTAGAGCAACGTGAAACAGGGGGCGGGGGGGAAGATATGGCAACAGTGGCAAATGGGGGGGCAAGGCGCTGAAGGAAGATGGGAGGGCACAAAGGAGAGGAGAAGGAGCAGGGGGCGGCGCGGGCGCTGCAGTGCTGGGGCGCGCAAGACAGCCAGGCGAGGGAGGGGGGCGAACGCGAATGCAGGCGGGGGGGCGGGAGGGGTGAGCAAACGCGAAGGCGGAAGAGGGGGGAGGTGTGCAGTAGCGCGAACAGGGGGGAGCGCGAGCTTCAGCGAGCAACGAGATCTGCATTATGCGTAGACTATGCATAGTGACTATGCATAACCTTTGCATAGTGCTTGTGCATAGCCTATGCATACCCTATGCATAGTGCATATGAACTATTTTTTTAATTTATTATGATAAATTTTTGTAGGTCTATTCAAGCGAGCAACCACCAAGGGTTTCGGCCATGTAACAGTTTATATGGATTCGGCCTAGAAGAGGTAAGCCCTCTTTTTTCATTCTTTGTTTATGCTTCTTCTCTTTATGTTTTTTCGCCTCTGGGTGCTAAGGATTAGGGCTAGGTTGATAGGATATGGCCCCTATGCATAGCCTATGCATTGTGCTTATGGTAGCCTATGCATACCCGAGATATGGTGCATTATTGCAGGCCATCTAGAATATTGTTTATGTCAAGTTAGGAGTGGTTGTCCCCCACGAGTAAGTGGTTATAGTGGAGGGGGAGCCCTCTATCTTCTCACTATAATTCTCTTGTAAAATAGGAGATTCCTTTGGCTTTAATAGTGGGGAGCATGTGGAATGTCCTTAGAAGCTATCATCCACCAAAAGGGGCATTGTCCACCCTACTTGTCTAAGCAATATTGTAAGAGGTCTCAACAATGTTTTAATATCGCATGTTGTCTTTTTTGTCTAAGCTTGTGTTGTTGTTTTCTCTTGTTTGGCTTGATATTGTCAAGGTAAGCTCTCTTATTCATTCAACCTCATGTTTATTGCACCCTTGGGTACTGAGTTTAGGGTTCAAGATTATACATAGAGATATGGGGCATTGTTCTAGGCCATCTAGAATATTGTTTATGTCATGTTAGTAGTGGTTATCCACACGAGTGGGCGGTTATAGTGGAGGGAGACCCCTCATTTTTCTCATTATCCTTCTCTTGTAAAAGAGGAGTTGCCTTTGGCTTTAATAGTGGGGAGCGTGTGGAAAGTCCTCAAGAAGCTATCATCTTAAAGGAGAACTGTCTACCTTACTTGTCTAAGCAGTATTGTAGGTCTCAGCAATGTTCTAATATCACATGACTTTTTTGTCTAAGCTTTAAGCATGGATTTTATTAGATCAATCATGTTTTTTTAAGCATGGATCTTATTAGATCAATCATGTTTTTTTGCCTCATGCATGTATGTATAGACAATGTCGATTGACCCCTCAGCAGATGTGGCAAATCTGCTATTTATTATTATAAACAAACGATATGGGCAGTAAGATTGGTATCAGTTTACTCAGACACGGGTATGGCTCCATCAAACCTTTTCACATACACAAAGTTAACCTTTTATGCAAGCTACAAGTCCCATTTTTAAATCTTATATGTAAGTGAGCTTACAATCGGGCTAGTCGACACCATGGGGGCAATCTACCCCACTTGGCCAGTCGAGTAGACCACACCTTTGATGGGCACAAGGCCAAGTGGTGTAAGCCCATCACGATATGGTTGTGAATGAACCCACGCCACCTTCCTTGACTAGACCCACTCTCGCTCCCGCAAGTTCGTCTTCACCATGACAACTTCCTAGTAGAAAGTCTGGGGGGGCTAGTAGACATGCTAGCGGGGGGGAGCAGGTTGCTTTTGCTTGGTAAAAGAAACACTAGGTCTCCCAATGTGTATCCCCAGAAGGGAGGCTCTTTATCTACACATTATCAGCCATCCCCTAGGAGACCCATTCCACCATTTGATCCACGCACCCTACTATACATCGTGGATGTCAATGGTTCCCTCATGATGGATGCATGAGGGAAGCAAGTCATGAACCACATGCATGTACTTGCAAACCTCAAGTTCATGAATGCCTTCAAGAAGTGGAAAGCACCAGATGAGCTTTCAAAAGAAATATGTCATTGATGTGCTTAAGTCAAAGTTTCTTGTCCCACATGCGGGTCTTTGCTTCTCCGAGGAGTGGATGAAGAGACGAATCAAGATTTTTCTCTCTAATAGGAGAGAAAATATCAAGAGAGCAGCAAGGAATAATTTGGAGAAGCCCAGCATTTGCACGATCGAGGAGTGGAGGCATGCACATAGCTTCGTGAGAAAGCACCCACATGGAGAGCATGTGGAGGCATGCACATAGCTTCGTGAGAAAGCACCCAGATGGAGAGCAAATATCAAGAGAGCAATAAAGAATATTTTGGAGAAGCCCAATGTTTGCATGACCGAGGAGTGGATGCATGAGGGAAGCAAGTCATGAACCACATACATGTACTTGCAAACCTCGAGTTCATGCAGGGCTTATTTTCCCCAGTCGTGAGGGAGATTTTAAAAAATAACATTTAAAGCGTCAAACGGGCTTCTTTTCCCCAGCCGTTGAGGGAGACTTTAAAAATATTAAAAAAAGCGTCAAACGGGCTTCTTTTCCCCAGCCGTTGAGGGAGACTTTAAAAATAACTTCTTCTCTCCATACAAAATTAAGAAGGTAATTAGAACAAGGATGGAGAGAGAAGCTATCTCTATTCATAAATAGCTATTTATAAAGGCCTTATGCAAAAATCTATATGCATAGATTCTGTAAATAGAGCCTACACATTGAGCTCTATGCATAGAAGCCTATACCTAAAGCTGAACGCATAGAGTCTTATGCATAAAGCCTATGCATAAGTCTTATGCATACGCTCTATGCATAAGTCTTATGCATAAGCTCTATGCAAGACTTATGCATAAGCTCTATGCATGTCTTATGCATAAGCTCTATGCTATAAGCCTTATACACTATGCTAACCCTTAATCCCATCACCCAATGGTGTAATAAACATGATCTTGTTTTACATGGATAAGAGATCTTACCTTGATAACATATATAAACTCTATGAATAAAGAGAATACCTTATGCATAGAAAAACAGAGCATAAGAAATATATGTTATATGTATAAGAGAGTATAAACATTCAAAAAGCTTATGCTCTCCATCCATGCAAGGCACTCTACATCAAAAAAAGCTTTATGCATAAAAACATAACGCATGTGAAGCCTTATGCATAAAGCTCATCCATAAGATTTATACATAAAACATTATGTATTAAGCTTTATGCATAGATCTTAATTCATGCATTCAGCTAAATTCATATAGCTCTATGCATAAACTCTATATATAGAGCTTGCATAAGCTTACAAGCCCTATGTATAGAGCTTTCATAATCTTACAACCTCTATGTATAAAGCCTATACATAGAGCATATGCATTGAGCTTTTACAAGAAGGCTATGCATAGAGCTTTCAACAAGAAGGCTATGCAAGCTCTATGTACAATGTCCATGCAAGCTTTCAAGAAACCTATGCATAGAGATTTTATAAGCTTGCAAACTCTATGCATAAAGCCTATGCATAGAGCTTATGCATAGAGATTTCACAAGCTCGCAAGCTCTATGAATAGAGCTTATGCATAAAGCTTGCAAGAAGGCTATGCATAGAGATTGCAAGCTTATGATAGGTTTTATGCATAGATCTTGAATTAATCCTATGTATAAGCTTACAAGAACCCTAAACTAACCCTAAACCATAAAACAGGGATGCAATAATACATAGAAAAAAGCATAAACAAGGAAAATCGAAAGATGATCTACCTCTTTTTTGCGAAGCTGAAGGAGAGGATTAGTGAAAGATTGGTGAAAGAGCTGCAAAACAAAATATTAAATAAAATAATTAGTAAATTAAACACAAGAATAAGAACTAATACAAAACCCTAAAATCTCTATGCATGCATTAGGAGATCTATGCATACATAGAGAGCTCTCAACATGCATAGAGAGCCAAAAAAACACAAAACCCTAAACATCGTATATCGTAAATTAAAAAGCAAAAGCAAGAACATATTAGTAAAAGTGGAGAAGGAGAAGAGGAGAAAAGAAGAAAGAAGGAGAAAAGAGGAGAGAGGAGAAAAGAGGAGAAGGAGAGAAAAGAGACGTTGCATACCTTCTCTGCAACGCTGCGAAAAACAGAGAAAATACGCTCTCGGCTGTAAAAAACTTACGAGCATCGGTATATGCTTCGGAATATGCATCGGTATATGCTTCGGAATATGCGCCGGTATATGCTTCGGAATAAGCGTCGGTATGTGCTTCGGTATACGTGTCGGTATACGAAAATTTCAAATTACCCCGCCCGACTTGTCTCCTCCAACATTACGACGGGCATACCGACGTTCGACATTTGCGTCGGTATTTTAACGTCGGTATGCCCTCAAGCTCTAGTAGTGAATTAAATAACTTCTCACCTTCCACTTGGACTGAATCCCATACTAGCCACCCATTCTTGAGGTACATTTTTTTCTTCACACAATGGTGCATGACATTGAAGACTAATGGAGAAATGAATTGCTTCACATAGCATATGGTAGGTGTGGAGACATGGAGTAATAACAACATCCAAGTGAACCCAAGTCCCCAAAACATACACCTGTCATACATCAAAATGGTAAAACTTTCTTCATTCTATTGTTGAAGTCATATATTACAAAGTACCTATGTGCAACATATACACCATTGGTAATGTTTCTTACCTATCTATCTTTACAGCTACATCGGTGACATGAGTGGGATGCTTCATTACCAGAGGAATGAATGCTCATATACCTGGTTGTGTGACGGATTCAGTAACTTGCCTTAAATTAAACATGAGCCTGGTTGTCTTTTCCATCTCCTCTTTTGCACGGATCTGGTCTAGACTAGCCTCTTCTAGCACATCATTGGAAGTTGATAACTTCACTTCGAAAGGTCTTTCATTAATTCCTTTAGTAGTGATGTACTAGTTGAGCTTTGATTCTATTGAGCATTATGGAGTTTTGTTTTAACCCATGATCATGTGAATTCTATTGATGCCACATTCGTCCTTGCATCTACCTCTCAGGTTTGTGCTGACTCTATGTCATTCATTAATGACTCATTTCTGGGGCTACAAGTGCTTGCTTCCAACTAGATACTACCATGTTGAGTTCCTCGGATGCAAATGTACATGCTGAACTATCATTCCCCTTTATTATGCCCAAAAATTCATGTTCTTCTTTCATATGTTTTCTATCTTGACTAGCAACTTTGACATTGACATCTCTATGATGGGAAAAATCATTCTAGTCAACATTGATGCCATGCTTCATGGTACCAAAGGCATGAGAAAGCACTATGCCAACTCCATTGTTCATGATTGATGGTAAATGGTAGATGTTGGCATACAAATTTATAAACTCCTCTTTCCAACATGGCTTCAAACAATTGATATGGTATCCATGAGATGGATGACCTTAGCACTACTATCCATGTTGTAGCCATCCATTGCTTCATCGCTGGTGGGTACAATTTTGGTCTCGTGGATACCATTGATATGGTATCCACAAGAAGAATGACCTTATCGATGCTACCCCATGTTGTAGCCATTGGGGGGTACAATTTTGGTCTCACACAGAGGAAGAAGTTCCAACTCAAATTCTTGCCTTTGGGGATTGTGAGGGTATAAGGTGCTGCCTTCCCCTTTCCCATTGATTTGTTGGGACTAGCCATACTTCACACATCCATGCATGAATTTATTTTAAGAAAATAAAATTTAAACCCTAAAAATGAATCATGCATACTAGTTTCTCTTACTGCATGTCCTTTGTAAGTTTGTGCATATGAGAGGGTGAGCAAGAGAGCTGAGAGAGAGATACCTAGAGAAAGAGAGAGAGAGAGAGAGAGAGATTACATCACTAAAAAAATTAATTTTTTTCCTATGAGAGGATGGGTGAGAGAGAAATAGTTCTCTGAGCGAGAGAGAGAGAGAGAGAGAGAGAGCCATATGAATGAATCATGCATACTAATTTCTACTACTGCATGAAACTAGTATGCATATGAGAGTGTGAGAAAGAGAGCTGAGAGAGAGAGAGGCCTAGAGAGAGAGAGAGAGAGAGAGAGAGAGAGAGAGAGATTACATCATTACCTATGCGTGAGAGGATGAGAGAAATAGAAACAGTTCTCTGTGCAAAGTAGAGTGAGTGAGAGAGAAAGAGAGAGAGAGAGAGAGAGAGAGAGAGAGAGAGAGAGAGAGAGAGAGAGAGAGAGAGAGAGAAAGAGAGAGAGAGAGAGAGAGAGAGTACCCTAAACTTGGAACTTGTTGACCTGTAAATGCTGCAAGATACTATGAATACCATATTGGAACTTGTTGACTTGTAAATGCTGCAAGATACTATAATGTATGATGTTTGGTTGGGTAGAGAGAGCTAGAAATGAAGCGTGGATGGTCTCACACATTAAAGTACCATCACGCATATATAGATGAACAAAGTATGAGTAAAAAGGTTAAAAGTTTTCAATAATTAGATTCACATATGATTCTAGCCAAAAAAACTATACACATAGTCTTTTAAAAAAACTATTCAAATAGTTCCACCCTTTTAAAAAAAACTATACAAATAGTATAGTACACCCCTTGGGAATAGTATGTACACCCACCCACTGTACCTTCAAAAGGCCTATGATAGAGTTCATTAGTCTTGAGGTAATGTAGAAGTTTGTATTTGAGAGATTGGTTTCTCATTAGTAGGAAGAGGTGCTACTCTCAACTCTCCTAAAGCTAAGATGCTAGGGCTGATCCATGTACAAAGACCATAAGGCTCACATATCATCCTAAGATATCTTGCATGAGGCGCCGCAACATGGCAATCAGAGTGGTAAAGTTAAGCCGACATGAGGAATTCCTATGATGATGTAAGATGATGGCCCTGATCCTTCTATGGTGGCATGGGCATGGGCAGAGGCCTTTGTGTCAAGGTCATCAACCTCTACATAGCTCTGAGAGAGAGAGAGAGGGAGAGAGAGAGAGAGAGAGTCTGCTATTCATTGTGGCCATTCACCCTTTGATCCTTACCCTCTAGAAGGAAGATCAAGTTGGAACAATTATTAGAGGCTAAGAAGTGGAGATCATGTTCAACTAGTCATTCAATGCTCAATGCTTTGTATAAGATAACTCTGCTTTTCCTTAAGGCTAATAGTGACAATGGAGGACAACACTAATTATTGTTCAAGGTTTTGCCAATGCTTTGGCTCTAAATAAAATATTAATAAATCAAGGATCATTACTCTAACAGAAGATGATTCATTTGAGTTTCATAGTTGGGGCTAGAAAGTGGTGCATAAAGAAAAAGTTTTTATACACCAAGGATGTCCAATGGGGGATGGAATAACCATTAAATAGGTATTTGAATGCATCTTTTCAAAAATACAAAATTAAGAAGTGGGAATTTGTGCTCCTCTCTTTTTATTCCAGAATCACAATGATTAATTCCATTTTTTTTGCCTTACCTTCAGGTGTGGAAGCTATTGTGAATTTCAAAAAAATTCACTAAAGTTCCTAAGCCCTATTAACGCTTTTCTTTGGAGGAATAAGTAAACATTAGATAACTTAGGACAAAGTCACTATTCCTAAAATGTTGGGGGTTTAGGGATCTTAAACATGTAGGTACATGCTAGAGCTAGAATTGGTACTAAGCTATGGCATGCATTATCCTAGATCTTTGATTGGGAAGTAATGTTACAAGAGATTGTTAAGGTGTCCCTAGTAAAAAAACAAGGGAGAGTGGAAAGTTTTGAACAGGAAGACCAAAGTTTCTGAGAAACCCCCTTTGAAGGTCGTGGGGTCACCGTATGATGAAGGTTATGATCTCACCATATGTTGCCTTTCTCATTAGGGATTTGAGAAAGAGCATTGGACTCATTGAATGGAAATATTGTTGGAGATTTTTACTTAAATCCTTGCTTGATTACCCCATTTGGTCACACCCCCTCTAGGTGCAGAAGTTGACACAAAAACTTTCAAGAGGCTTAACAATAAAGGCATTTCTCATTCTCATCTAAAGGGACTTGTGGGATTTTAGAGTGGCATTGAAGGGATCTTGAATAGGTTAAAGAGGAGTGTAGATCAATTAAGTAAATTTATAGAAATTTTATCGTCAATATTATAAAAGATAATTAAAATATTTCTACAAAAGATAAATGAACTACAAAAAAACTTGATGTAGATTACCTTAATGCATACATTGATGCACCATTATTGGTAGTTTTGCTTCTTGTTTAGCAATGAAGGCTAAATCAAGGGCTTCCCCAATGGTCTTTTGTCAACTTTTACCTCCTAAGAGGACATCAAAGTGAGATTTTGGTGAAAAATATGAAATCTGATTATAATTTTACCTTTAACTATACAAGATATCTAGAGGTCCCCTTTATGTACTTTCTCTTATCGTTTGCAACCATAGGCGAGTGATGATAGTTAAGCTCTTCACTTGCACTTTCTATATAGGCCCCCATGGTTGGGATGGTATGTGCCATCCCCTATGAGAAAATAAAAATAGATGCACAGATGGCATAAACTATCTCAAACTAGCTCAGTATGACCCTTAGGTGAATTGAGGGGCCACTTAGGGATGCTAAATGATCATAAGAGCACACTAGGCTCCAAACGTCCACCCATAAGGATGATTCTTATATTGGGACAATGTATGAGGTATTATAGGAAAAAATCCCTTGAGTAGCAAGCTCATATGCTTTTTCTCTTGCATATATACCACCACTTCAATATATGAATGCAAAGCTTTGAAAGTTCATATCAAGCACTACAAGGGTCTTCAGGGTAGTGCTTGCAAATCTACACAGTTTGAGGGAAAGATGTGTTACATATTATTTTAAGAGCACAAACCAACATTTGAATATTAAAAAAACTCAAAAAATCAAGAGCCATGGAATTGACATCAATGAAGAAGCTCAAACAATATCTGCTTATAATTTTCTTGTGCTCTTAAATTTTTCTATGTTTACAAGTTCAACAATGATGGTTTGTATACACGATCAACCTTTACAAGCCCTTAAAATTCATCCTTGCAAACTTGGAAATCAAATATTCAACCCTTACAATGGTGGCTTGGTGATGAAATGTATCTCTTGGATATTCTATGTGTATTGAAGGTTACATTGTCGCCAAAATTACTCTACTAAACGTCATAGGCATTCTTGTCTTCAATGTTGCTTTTGCCGACGTAGAACTAATAATAGCCTTTGGCCTCATAATTACGAGCGGAGAAGGTTGTGTAGGATGTCAAAGTCATATTCTTGTAGGATTTCAATCCATCTCCTTTGTCGCATGTTGAGGTTAGGCTAGGTGAAGATCCACTTTAGACTTTTGTGGTCAGTTTTACAAGCTGGAATTTGCCCCCTAAGAGATAATGTCTCCATAATTTGAGGCAATGAACAACTGCTAAGAGCTCCAAATCATGGGTGGCATAATTTGCTTCATATTGCTTCAGCTTGCGAGAAGTATAAGCGACTGGTCTTCCTTCTTGGCCTAAGACACCACCAAGTGCTAGACTACTAGCATCAGTAACCACTTCAAATTCCTTGGCGAAATCAGGAAGTTTCAGGACTGGGGCAGAAGTGATAATGACCTTGAGCTGATCAAAATTGTTTTGATGGACTGGTAGCCACACTATTTTGCAATCCTTTTTAAGAAGATCCATCAAAGGTGCAGCTACCAAGGCATAATCTTTGATAAAAATCCTATACCATCCCGTGATTCCCAAAAACCCACAAACTTCACAAACTGATTTAGGGGGTGGCCACTCCAGAATATCCTTGACTTTGGCGGGGTCTACTAAAATGCCATCTTTGGAGACGATGAATCCAAGATACTCAATTTGATGAGTAAAGAAGATACATTTGCTCTTCTTGGCATAGAGTTTGTGTTTGCGCAACAATTGTAGAACTCTACGCACATGCTCCTCATGCTCTTCCATTGATTTGGAATAGATTAAGATGTCATCAAAGAAAACAAGCACAAATTCATCCAAGTAAGGACGGAATATATCTTGCATTAGGCGGTTGAAGCTTGCAGGAGCATTGGTTAACCTGAGTGACATTACAGTAAACTCATAGTGGCCATAACGGGTATTGAAGGCTATCTTGGGTATATATGCTTCCTTGACTTTGATCTGATAGTAACCAGACCTTAAATCTATTTTTGAGAAGATTTTGGCCCCATGAAGCCTGTCAAGAAGTTCGTCGATGCGAGGGATAGGATACTTATTCTTGACAGTGACTTGATTTATCCCTCGATAATCTATGCAAAGGTGGAGAGTTCCGTCCTTTTTTTGGAAAAAGAACAGGTTCCCCCCAAGGAGAGCTACTGGGGCGTACAAATCCTTGCTCAATGAGTTGGGAAAGTTGTCTTTAAGTTCAATGGCTTCAGGAAGGGACATTTTATAGGGCGTTTTTGAGACGGGTTGAGCTCCAGGGATCACCTTGATTTCATGATCGACTTCTCGAGGAGGCGGTAGCCATGTAAGCTCGTCAGGGAAGATATCAGTGAATTCTTAGAGCCAAGAGGGTCTATCTCCATACTGGGTTCAATGGCTTTGTTGAGCTTGACTAAGAAAACTTGCTGACCCTTACGTGTCCCCTTGAGAAGATGTTTTGCCTTAACTACCCTAGGTTTAGGTTTTCCTGTTATCCCTTGAATAGATATTACTTGGCCATGCTCATTTTCAAAAGTGATATGCCTCTGGTTACAATGAATACTAGCTTTGTTTGCAATTAACCAATCCATCCCAAGGATTCCATCATAAATTCCTAGTGGCAAGACTCTAAAGTGGCCATGGGTTTGCTCATTACCTAGCTCAAAATCAAGGTTCCCTATAGAGTGGCGAGATACTACTTCTTTCCCACCACTGGCTAACTCTACAGTCATTCTTCTAGCTGTTTTTTGACTTAAGTTTAATTTTTGCAAGCACCTAGGAGAAAGGAATGAATGGGTACTACCACAATCAATCAAAAGCTGAAATGGCTTACCATGATGAGTGACTGGGGTTTGGATTACACCAAATTGTTTATTCGGACCTTGGTGTTCTACTGCCACATGGACGGTGGCACGCTCTTCTTCAGCCATTTCCAAGGTCAGTTCTTCACTTATAATATAGGCGGTCCTAGCAACTGCTCCTCCGCGGCCTCTACCACGCCCACCGCCTCTTGCACCTTGGTTGATAGGGGTTCCACGGCCTTGATTTCCTCTGCTACCTTGGGGAAATGATGTTGCCATCTTGGGACAGTTGGCTCTAAAGTGTCCCGGCTCATTGCACTCAAAACACAGAGGGCCTTCTCTGGAAGAAGTAGCCTACGGGCGGGGGACAAAAGAGTTGCCTTGTCGCCCTCTGTTGTAGTAGGGAAAATTCTGTTGGGGTTTCTTGTAGGGTTGATCTTTAGGATTTGCCTCAGGGTAAGATCTCTTTTGATGCTTAGGTTTGTCAGTCTTCATTTCTTTCACAAGGGGCTTTGCTCGCATGAGAATATCCTATAATGTGCTTGGCCTCATTGCTTCTAGGCGAGAATCTAAGGGTTCATTTAGTCCTTGGCAGAAACGAGCCACTTGCTGGGAAGTAGTCATAGCTAGGGCATACTTCCGAAGAGTGATAAATTTGGAATAGTAGTCTTCAAGAGTTAAGTTGCACTGCCTAAGACTAAAAAACTCATTCATCTTTATGGATTCATGGGATGGGGAAAGATATCTTTCCTTCACTGCCTGCTTGATGTCTTCCCATGCTTGAGAATGCTCGATGACTTCCTTGTCACGGCACCACTGTTTCCACCAGAGTTTAACATCTCCGATGAGGCAAAACATTGCAAGCATAGACTGATTTGCTACCCCATTACCGACTGTAGAGAAATTATCGTCCATCGCCTCAATCCAGACTTCAGCATCCTTCTCAACCTTTGAACCTTCTCCTTTAAAGGAGGGCGGTTGCATTTGCTTGAGCAGGAGCTTCTTCTCCTGGGTATCAGTGTAAAGCACATTGGGAAGTGGAGGGTGATCGTCCTGGCCATCATTGTAAAAACAATTTTAAGATTACAAGATTCATATTTGCACAACGCTTATTTTTGGAGAGTAAAACATTGAAATTATTTTATTTCTAAATATTTACAAGGACAAGTTTTATTACAAAGATTTGAGACTAATACAATTAGTCTTATTTGCTATCAAGGGAAATTCCTAGGCTTGACTATGACATAAGGGTAGAGCGGTCCACATAGGTGAAATATGGGGGTTCCGCTGTAGTTTCTAAGACTCTAAAAACTGATGGTAAGGGTGGTAGACTCTGGATTGGGGTAGATCCCAACACAGCTACTCTATAGGTAAGATCTGCATCACTTTGTCATACACCCAGCGATCCTGAGGTATGCGAATCCCATCTATAGTCACGGAAGTGTCGGCCCTGGGGGTACCGGACGAACCAAAATAAACGGATCATCTTCAACTTTTCAATCCAACAAATCCGCTTTAGGTCGGTGGTGAGGTTCCCAAGTCGATCTGCTCGGATGAAGAAATATCTCGGCCCACGACTCCAGAAATCTGTACCCCATCCTCTTTCAATATGAGAGAAATGAGAGAGGGACTTCTTCTCTAGTATTTGCACCATGGTGTCGCAGAACTCAAAATTCGAGGAGTGACTAGCAGTCTCGAAGATGCATTGGAAAACTAAAAACTTGGAGTAGGCATCTTCCTTTTCCTACAATCATTCAAACACCAATTCAACTTATTTGTTTTAGTAGGATATTTTTACTATTTAGCATTATGTTAAGTAAAACATTCATTGTTGCAAAACAATCCTTAGATGGTAATTCCTAGGAGCTAAGATCGGCTCTGATACCAATTGTAAGGTTCCTCCTTCTAAAATAGGAGAAACACTTAAGATAGTCACTTAAGTCTTAACTTGGAGAAAATTTCCTATTTATCAACACCTTGACCATGTAGAGATTAAGGATACGATTCATAGGTAAGACCTAGTCCTATCCCACAAGGAAAGCGTGATTTTCTAAAAGTCAAATCACCCATAGGGTAATTTATCATAAATTGGACAACCACTAGACTTGATTTCTAGAGGCAACGCTTTTTTCCTCATCCATGCAAGGCACAGACCCGCCGCTGACCTAGTCTTCTAGAATAGAGTTGCCCAAGAACCTAATTATCTAGCGTAGGGCTTTCCCTTAATCTATTGGAAAGTTACCCGACTAATCGGGTCCACCCGTCTGTAGGATGGTGCCATCGGGGCATTCCATCCTCCCACTTTCCACCCTACTCACGCTTCAATTTGTTTTCTAATTAATCCTACCACACTGTTTGACATAAATAAACATGTTCCTTAATTATGGCCCTTTTCACAAGGTTTGTTAAAACAGTCTTTTTACACAATATAATCATGCCAAAGACAAGATATATATATAAAAAGTTGATACATGAATCAATTCCATACAAGCCAAACCGGCTCTCTTACTCTTTTCCTTTATTCTGCCAATGATCTAGAATTCGACCTTCCAACCACTACATGCTGGGCAAAACCCTACGGGACCATACACCTCATCGGCTACTGGTGGCGAGGACTCAAGCCGGCCTGTCACCCTCTCAGGCTCCATCAATCGATCCTTCCGCCCCCCTCAGAGGGATGTCTGCACACTAGCGTGGGCTTATTTACCGCACTAGCCTAGGCAGCATCATAACCTCTCGCCTCAATCGGCGAACCTTATGTTACCATATTATAGTAGTGATGTGTGTGAACACACTTAGGACCGCCGGGGCACTTTTTCCCTCACTAGGAGGTTTTTTCCCCCGTGCATTGTATATACGCCCTTTATCTTTTAGGGTTGGTGATCTTTCATTTTTGGCACTCATAATACACTACAGTGTTGTGCTCAAGCTTCCTCATCTTCTTGAAGTTGTGTGTGCATTCCTGCAACCCTAATTCCAACAATTGGTATCAGAGCAGGCTTCCTCCTCCCGGGCAGCATCACCGGCACCTGCCGCTTCATCTCCTCCGATTGCAACGAGGTTTCACGAGCGTCTGCAGGTTAGTATATGCCGTGGGAGGGCCCGTAGGGCTTGTTCGTTTCAGAATTTTGATCTGAAGTCATTTCGCCCTCCGTTTTTGCATTCCAAGTACTGCGCAGGCAAAATCGTCCTACTGTGCAGATTTTCTGTCAAGATTAAAATCTGCAGGACAGGTGCCCATTCGTCTGTTTTGGGCTGTGCTACATAGCACAGGTCGATTTTATACAGGTTTACCTCTTACAGACAGCATTTACATCTAGTAGTACAGTCATTGGCCATGGCTGACAACAATGATGTATTCCGCATGTTGGCTGCTGAGGATAAGTTGGATGGCACCAACTATCCATTGTGGGCATATATGATGCGACATGTATTGGTAGCAAAGGGGTTATGGAACATTGTGCAGGGTATTGATGCACGTCCTATTGTGGCTGGGAATGCTGCAAACACATCAGAAACAGGTACTGTTGATGATGGTGCAGGCACAAGTGCTGTAGCAGCTGTTCGAGAACCACCACTTTCAGCAGAGCAGATTCGTTGGGATGGTAGAGATGCGCAGGCTCATGCCTTGATTGCGCTGTCTGTCAAACGTACCATTATCCCACATATTCGCTCCTGCAGGACTTCTAAGGATGCTTGGGATGTACTTGCCACATTGTATCAGGCAAGAAATGAGGCTCGTGTTGCTTATCTCCGAAAACAGTTGGAGAGTGAGCATATGAACGAAGGTGATTCTATGGATAGCTTTTTGACAAAGATCAAGGATTTCAAAGAGCAGCTCATTTCTGCAGATGAAATCCTGTCAGACAGTTCACTTGTGCAGACTGTTTTGAATGGTCTACCAGATTCTTATCAGGGTTTTGCTTCCACTCTTCGCTTGATGATGAAAGGCAATCCCAATGCCTTATCATTTGAGGAGTTAGTTTCTGTTTTGCTGCAAGAAGACCAGTCAAGGCAAAACAGGAATATTATGCGTGTCGCAGATCAAGCTTTCGTTGCTAGTCAGAGAAGTGGGAAAGGTAAAGCTGGCTTTTCTTCTAGTAAGCAAAAATCTGCAAATGCTGCGCAACCAAAGAAGGAAGACAAAGATGAGAAGAAGGGTGACAAACAGAAGACATTTTGCAAGTACTGTAAGGGAAATGATCATGTCATCAAAGCGTGTCCTAAGCTGGCTGCGAAAGAGGCTAAGAAGAAAGAGGCTGGTATGGCTGTTGCAGATGCCTCTCCTTCTAACAATGAATCTGCTAATGTTGTGCTAGATACAGAATGGGCATTCAATGCGCAGTGCAGTTATGACCCATCTTTGCATGACACATGTATGTCTGCAGTAGATTCAGATGTATGGTACTTTGACAGTGGTGCCACTAAGCATATCACCTCGCAGCGCAGTTTATTCACTTTCCTTGAGTCTGCTCCCACAGGGAATACTGTCACTTGTGCCAATAACTCCTCTTATCCCGTTGAAGGAGTTGGACAGATTGTGCTGAATGTTGCAAATGGCAACACCTTTACACTTTTTGATGCATTGTATGTGCCAGGGATCAAAAAGAATCTGCTGTCAGTCTCCGCATTTGCCAAAACAGGTTTGGTTGTAAAATTTGTGGATGACAGATGTACTGTTCATGATCTCTCTTGTGGTGACATCATTGTAGCATCTGGTTCACTATGTCGAGGGCTGTATAAGCTCAATATGGATGGCAAATGTGTAGAGGATTCAGCATGTGCTATTATGGATACGCAGGCTATTTCAGATGCAAAACTGTGGCATGCACGTTTTGGTCATCTGAATTTTGCAAGTTTGCTGCGCCTGCAGAAATCTGAAATGGTGTCTTCTTTGCCTAAGCTTGAGGCACCTGTCAAGCATGTTTGTGAGGGCTGCATATTGGGTAAAATGCAGCATGCTTCCTTTCCCAAAGATGGATCAGTGAGAGCTGAACGCAGATTGCAGCTTGTTCACAGTGATGTTTGTGGTCCCATGCAAACTCCATCATTTGGAAACTACCTTTACTTTGTGACTTTCATTGATGATTTTACCAGGCATGCATGGGTATATCCTTTGAAGGCAAAGTCCGAAGTGTTTTTGTGCTTCAAACAGTTTTTGGTTATGGCTGAAAATGTGTCAGAAAGTAAGATGGGCACCCTCCGTTCAGATCGAGGGGGGGAGTATATGTCTTCAGAATTTAATGCATTTCTGGCTGAGCGTGGGATACAACACCAATGTACAGTGCCGTATACACCACAGCAAAATGGTGTGGCTGAGAGAAAAAACAGGTCTCTCATGGAAATGGCAAGATGTATGGTTAAGAGTCAAAGTCTACCACATGGTTTTTGGCTTGAGGCTGTCATGTGTGCCACTTATGTACTAAACAGGTGTCCCACCAAAGCATTACAGGTTGTCACTCCATATGAGGCTTGGCATAGCCGCAAGCCATCTGTTGGCCATTTACGTGTTTTTGGTTGCCTGGCATATGCATTAGTGCCTGTGCAACATCGCAGAAAATTGGATGACAAAGCTGTCAAATGTATTTTTGTTGGATATAGTGCTGAGAGCAAAGGCTATCGTTTGTATCATCCACAGACAAAGCGCATTTTTGTTAGCCGTGATGTTGTATTTGTGGAAGATGCAGTTCAGCCCTTGGTTTCATGTACTAAGGAGACAGATATCAGCTCACGTGATGTCTATGATACATTGTTGCCTCTTTTCAATGGTGCACAGTCAAGTGCAATACCTCATGAGGCAGTTTTTCAGCCTATGCAGGTTTTAAATGATGGCACAGATCAGCCTATATCTGATGCAGATGTGCATGATGCACTTGAGGATGAGAGACAAGAGATTGAGGGCTCTAGGAATATGCCTAGATGGCTGGTGCAGACTTTGCGTGACAGCAAGTTGGATGCCCCTTTGTCTAGTCGCACTCGTTCTGGCTCTCATGGTGCCTCTTATGCGTCAGATTGTTATGCATTGGCTGTTTCTAGTATGTGCGATGAAAGTGAGCCTGTTTCATTTGATGAGGCACAAAGTTCAGAAAATTGGATGGCTGCTATGCAAGCAGAATACGATGCTATTATAAAGAATGGTACATGGTCTTTATGTGACTTGCCCCCTGGCAAGAAGGCCATTGGCACTAAGTGGGTATACAAATTGAAGCGTAAGCCTGATGGCACAGTGGATCGCCATAAGGCTAGGCTTGTTGCAAAAGGTTATGCTCAAGAGAAGGGCATTGATTTTGATGAGACTTTTGCTCCCACATGTCGTATGACCACTGTTCGTAGCATCTGTGCATTATCAGCTCATAATGGTTGGAATGTACATCAGCTGGACATAAAGACTGCGTTCTTAAATGGAGATTTGCATGAGGAGGTGTATGTATCGCAGCCTCGTGGTTTTGTTCAAAGAGGGCAGGAAAACAAAGTGTGCAGGTTAAAAAAGGCTTTATATGGTTTAAAGCAAGCTCCACGAGCTTGGTATGAAAAAATACATGCATATTTGACTGCACATGGGTTTCAGAATAGTCCAACAGAAAGCACTTTGTATGTTAAACGTGTGGATGGTGTACATCTAATCATTGCTCTCTATGTCGATGACATGCTGCTCACAGGACCAAATGAGAGTCATATTGCTGATTTTAAGGCTGATTTGAATGCCTCTTTTGAGATGTCAGATTTGGGGCATTTGCATCATTATTTGGGGATACAATTTAAGCAGTGTGATGGAGGTATTGCTTTGTGTTAGACAAAGTATATTGAAACATTGTTGCGGAGATTTGGCCTTGAAGACTGCAAGCCTATTGCTACTCCAATGGAGACAGGTTTGAAGTTGAGTCTTCATGATGCTGGAGATCACTTTGATGTCACACTCTATCAGACAGCTGTTGGTTGCCTCATTTATGTATGCATTACGAGGCCAGACATTCAGTTTGCAGTCTCACAGGTGAGCAGATTTATGCATAGCCCAGGCATTAAGCATTGGCAGGCAGTGAAGCGTATCTTTCGCTATTTGAGTGGTACTCGGCATCTTGGGTTGTTTTATCCCAAGGGGGGATCATTGCCGCCAGATTTACATGTTTTTTCAGATTCTGACTGGGCTGGTTGTTATGACACACGCGTGTCCACGAGTGGTTTTTGCTTCATGCTTGGAAGCTCATGCATATCATGGTTGAGCAAGAAGCAGCCTACTGTGGCCACTTCTAGTTGTGAAGCTGAGTACAGGGCAGCTTTCACAGCTACGGTTGAGTGTGTGTGGCTCAGACGCCTTATGGCTGATTTGGGTGTTGGGCAGCCATCTGCCACCACCATCTTCACTGACAGTCAGAGCGCATTGGCAGTTGCGCGGAACCCAGTGTTCCATGCTCGTACGAAGCACATTGAGGTGCACTACCATTATGTCAGGGAGAGACTCTCTGCAGGAGAGATCAGTTTGGCTTATGTGCCAACACAGGATAACCTTGCAGACCTTTTCACAAAGGCTCTGCCTCGTGAAAAGTTCGAAGCTTTTCGCAAAGCTTTGGGCTTACTCTCTTTTGTGGATTCGTCCACATAGCTAGACACTTCCCTATACATGAGTGCTAGCTCTTGTTCACCGCATCACTCCAGGGGGGATTTGTTACCATATTATAGTAGTGATGTGTGTGAACACACTTAGGACCGCCGGGGCACTTTTTCCCTCACTAGGAGGTTTTTTCCCCCGTGCATTGTATATACGCCCTTTATCTTTTAGGGTTGGTGATCTTTCATTTTTGGCACTCATAATACACTACAGTGTTGTGCTCAAGCTTCCTCATCTTCTTGAAGTTGTGTGTGCATTCCTGCAACCCTAATTCCAACACCTTATTCTTCCCATGGTACGAGGGATACCTTGGGCCATTCCCGGGCTTTGCTAATGACGCCGCTCGGCTACACAAGCACGGAACGGAGTGAGCGTTGAAGCCAGGAAAACTTGCACTCTTTAAAGACAACAATTTCCATGCAATTTATTAAATACAGCATCACACAATTCGTAACTTCATACAATTTTATGTCATTATTTCAAAAAGGAAAAGATACACATTTATTAGCAATATTTATAATGTCAAAACCTTTTCTTTAAAATATAACCAATCTAACCTGGCCACCATCTCCTTGAGGAGCTTGAAGAGGGAGGGTTGGGGCCGCATTGGGAGCATCTTCCCTAATTTCGTTGTTGCGTACTCCTCTCGGGGTAATATTCTGACATTTCTGGGATGGGGTCATCTTGGGCATCAACCTGTAGGGCTTGCTGCTACGGTCGAAACGCTTCAGTCGGATCTCAATTCTGAGATCGTTTGCTCACCGTATGAGCAAAAGACTATAGCGTATGAACTATATCTAAAGGCAAAAATCCCTTATTAAAGTCTACGCAAATGGGGGGAATTGTGAGATGTCCTTAAGACCAAAAACGTGGAGGAGAGTTGAGAGGGCTGCTGTAAGTCTATTCACACAGGGGGGAGAAGAGTTAAGGACACTGCCTCCTAGCAAGAGGGGAATGGAGGAAAATTAGGTTATCTGAAAAGAGGCAAATGAGGGGGTGTGAGAGGGGTGGCTGCAAGGGGCGGCTGTACCACAGCAAGTATGCTACAATGCTACACAGGGACGGACGACGGTACAACAGGGCATACGCAACAGAGAGATGCGTGTCGTCTGTGGAGCACCCCGGGTGTTTATATAGCTGAGGGGTGAGGGTACGGGCACTGTGCAAAGCAAGGACGAAAGGACGGTGTACTGTCAAATCCTATGGATTAGTGGCCTGCATGGGTCTAGGGGAAAGGTACAGTGTCGGTTGTCCGGGAAAGGAGTGGTACGCATGTACCTTATCTGGTCTGGGACAGCATGGGTGTCCACGTAGGGGTACGTGTGGACCATACAGTGGGCGACTGTCCTTTGGTTCTTGGGCGGCCATCGTATGGGCACCCTAGTAAGTGTGTACGGCCCAAATTTTGGGATGGGGTACCTAAATTTGGGGCGCCCGCCTCGATTTGCGTGGCGGACCGTCTTGGGGGCGATTTTTTTTTTTTTTATCTGGGAGGTTCTCCTGGTCGTTGGGGTTCAGACCATTCGTTAATCTGACGCCCGGTCGTGTATTTATTAAGGTTTAAAGGTCGTCGCTTTTTTAACTAAAATGATTGAAATTTACGTATAAGCTTGATCCGGTGTCCGTTTTGGATGCTGTAAAATCCTATATTAGGGTAAAATCGTGCCCAGATTCTAAATTTAGGCTCAGAATTTGAAGATTCTAAGTAGAAATGACTCAAATAATAAAATCATTGATTTTTATACCATAAAAACTCATAAATTTATCTATTACATGAACATTTCTTTATTAGTGAAGATGGGTATGTTACACACTGCTAAGCCTTTCTCTCGTCTATATGTAATTATCTTTTATTGTTTTATACTTACCATACTCTTGTTTTCATGTATGTAGGATGAAGAGAAAGAGGAAGATCGAGACTACGAGCATGAAGTGGGCAAATGAAGTGAAGACGAAGACGAGTCGGAAGAATACGATGAGGATTCTGCGTACCCTCCTCTTCCTTGTCCTTTCTTCTCTGTATATGGCCAAAGGCCCAACCAATCGAGAAATATAATATATATTTGGTTCACTTGTATTCTTCCCAGTTTTAATTTCTTTTTCAAGTTTATGTTTGTATAAAAAAACTATCTATATCAATTTAAAAAGAGCTAGGGCACTCTAGAAGGTCCTGAGAAGACTCCCCAATCTGCCCCAGCTTCTTTTCCCATGCAGTTGTATCATTGCTCAGCAGCAGCAGCGATCCCGTTGTGCAACAAAAATGACATTGTTTCTAGCAACGAAATAGTCTTGACATCTCTGTACCCTTCTAGTTATAAAAGCGCTGCCTATTTCGTTGTTGCTAGACCCTCATTTTTCTGTAGTGAAGTCAGTTGCGTAGGAGGGGATGTTGTGTAGCCACACCCAAAAGCTCCACTTCGACATGACTCACAACAACACAAAGCAACTATAGAGACGCGCAAAATAGCGGGCGCATCTATAGGCGTTGCTTGAATAGAGAAATTATGCGCATCTAACAGCGCGTGTATTTGCGCGTGTATTGACGCATCTATTAGGACGTCTACATTGAGAATCTAACACTGCATCTAACAGCGTGTCTATTTACGCGTGTATTAGCGTGTCTATTTATGCGTGTATTAGGGCGTCTATTAGTGCGTCTACACTGAGAATTAGACGCGTATTTAGACGCAAAACAGAGAGTACAAAAAGTGAGATTTTGGTGTAGGCTGGTAAATGTACATCACTGCTTTCCAAAAATTGCCCATGATTACCAAAGCACATTATTTTATCAAAAACATCAATGCTTTTTTGCAAACCCACATATACAAAAAATAAGTGAGGTGAGGAGAATGAGACAATATGTAAAATAGTTTAGCCAATATCAATGATGGGCTACGGTTCAATCTCATCCTCAATGAGATCAACCCTTGCCAAACTATCTACTTCAAAATCCAAACAAGTGTTTAGATCTACAAATACATTCAACCCACTACTAATTGTGCTACTCATGTGCTCATCGAAATCAGCATCACCAATGGTAGGCTCGTCCTCATGGGGGTAATGGCCTCAATATCTGTATCTCCTATCTCATGATCATCCTCCTCTCTCGTATCACGGTCATCATCACCTCCATGGCCATGATCATCCTCCATACGCTCCATATTCGTAAATGTACTATACATCACTTTGGAACGTGGCATAATAGGTATGACATGCCACCATCTATTGTTATCCACCATTGGTTGATAGACAACCTAATTCAAACACAAATACAATCATGTTATTTTCCTGGCATCGAAGGTATCAAATATTTAAAAGTAAGTACTTTTATATGTGTGTACAGTACCTGTTCACATTGTTGCGGTAGTAGTAGTGTGTCCTTCTTACTTTGCCAAAACTTTGTGGAGTCAATAGTTATAAATCCACTTACATGGCGTTTGATTGTTGCATTAGGGACTCTTTCCACCATGTCCTTAAACCACTTTACATCCAAAACATACACAAAGAAGCGTCGAAAGTCAAGCTTAATAATATCTTGGATTATGCCACAATAATCATCCATGGCTCCATTGGCTCCCTCAAAGCTAGCAATGACGCCGCAATCTTGTGTGTTTCTCTTATCATCAATCCGTTGTGTTCGAAAATGCTTGCCCTGATACCATATAGCATTGAACATAGTGCACTACACCAAGATAAAATCAATTAAATAAGCAATCTAAATTATTGAAAGCTCCTAACTTATGCATAATATTCTATATACCGACCTTGCTCATGCATCCCCTAGCATACTCCCATTCTTCCATTGTGATATGCATCCCCTCGTCTTTCTCTGCTTTCTCCATTTCGTCAAGTAGCCAATCCACATGAATATCCTTTGGAAGTGCTCTTAGATACTGAGGGTATGGCACACGAGATTCGTGGTGTGTACGAAAGAGGGCCCTTTCTTCTTGTCTTCTTGCCTTCGCATCCTCATATCTTGTCACCCATCTTTTCATCACATCACTATTAAGCACGCAATAGAGGTTGATATTATTAAGCAACTCTATGTCTATTACTTTGTTGCATCCTTTCCCTTGAGGCACAATAGTAGAGGTCATCCTTAGGTCTTCATCATCTCTCCATAGTCGTGGAAGAGAGCTATCCACATCAACAAGAAACTCAGAAATATATACAAGTGACTCTTGTATCAACCAACCCTCGGCCATGCTACCTTCGGGTCTTGCATTTTGTCTCATGAAAGCCTTCAAGGTCTTCATGAAGCACTCAAGGAAGAACAACCATCGTGCATGTATAGTACCGCATATAGCAATCTCATCCACCAAATGCACTATGAGATGTAGTTGGCTTGTGAGAATAGAACGTGGAAATGTCTCCTCCACTAAACAAACCACCTCCACTGACATAACTCGAGCATTCTCAAGCGTGGTGGGATCTATTTCCTTTGAGTTCACATACCTAGAAATGAAAAAGGACACCATATTAGCAATATGAACACCTTGCATGGAGCATTGATACGCATCACATTTTGTATCATGTAAAGTACCTCACAAGCTCGCCCATCTTGTAAATACAATCTTTCACGTCCTTTGATGCACATTAGGAAGTGAATGGGGTCTTCTTGGGCTCTTTAATTTGCCCAAGCCTAATCAAGGTGATTAAGGAATAGCCAAATGGGGGGTTGCCATGTGGTCTGAAATGTTGGGTTTTTAAGAGAGGTGTAAGAGTGGTCAAAGGGTGCACTTTTTCCCCAAAAAGGGGGGGGGGGGGGCAATTTTACAATTTTCGGACCTCCATAACTTCTACATACAAGCTCCGATTTGAGCGGAGATTACAGATCCGTGATCTACGCATCAAGAGCTTTCCATAGATATGTTACATGATATGGTTTTATCCGCTAGATTTTAAATTCCATTTTCCCTCCAAATTCAAATTCGAATAAAGTAGCCGTTTTGAAGCTTCTAATTAGAAAACGTTTCTTCTTAAGAGAAAAGGTTTGACTCCCTTAAACTGCCAAATAAAAGGGCCCAAGAAGCCTTCCATTGAGGTCCTAATGCTACAAGAAATGCTAGTAGGTATTATGAACTAAACACACGAGGAATGGTTGATTAGTTGCTTCTAATTCACTCACAAATTTGAAAGGAAAAAGATATTATGCACATAAAATACTTACTTGGAGCATCTTGTGCCAATCATGAGATTTCAAGCCATATAATTGCTCTACACCTCTTTTCTTGCTCTTTTGCAAACACCTCATGCATCAAGTGGGAGTACGAATTGTAGCTTCACCGCTGCGACCATCTCTAGCTTTGATAACCTCCACGGTGCACGAGGTAAAAAAACACGCCCATTTGGTCTCTCTTGTGGCCAAGCTTCACGCATCCTCCCTATGGTACATAGATCCTCCCTTATGCTACGGAATCTCGTGTCCCATTCAATAGGCTTCCACGCAAGAGTGTCTGCGGGAGTTCTCCACTTGCCATCGGTTGATCGATGGGAGGAATGCCATGACATGAGCTCTGCAATGGATTTGCACTTGAACATATGTTGGATGCGAGGGATTATGGGAAAATGTCGCAAAACCTTACGAGGCACGTCCAAAGTTTTGAGATCTACTCTATATCTTGCCTCTCCACAAGTAGGACACTCTCTTGCATCCTTATGTAGTCCACGAAACAAAACGCAATCGTTGACGCATGCATGGATGCACTTGTAATCTAATCCTCCAAGAGAGGTCACATGTTGCCTTGCCATATCTCTTGAGGTCGGTAATTTATTCTCCCTTGGAAGCATTTTACACAATAGCCTACACGTGAAGACCAATGAGGAAAAGCATTCGAGTGATTGACCCACTAGCATAATTCACCATGTTTGCAAAATAGACTTTAAAGCTTACTTGAGTAATGCATTCAAGCTTGCATTGCTCCATCCATAGATGGTTTGCAAGTTTAGTAACTCAAGGGAGGCACGTATAACAGAGAATTGCACCCCTCAAATAGTGGAGTCGATGCTGCGGTAAAAAGATCGTCCTGCTCCATGCTATCATCCCTCCCTTCATATTGATGGACATATAAATCTCGCAAGATTGAGTTTGATGTTTCACATGCAGGCTTGGCCTTCTCAAAGGATTGGATAAAGACGAGGATGAAGCTTTTTCTCTCTACGAGGAGAAGAAACATCAAGAGAATAGCAAAGAACAATTTGGCAAAGCCAAGTGTTTGCTTACAAGAGGAACGAAGGCACGTGTGGAGCTTTGTAAGAGATCATCCACATGCTTTTCAACAACAAGCGGCACAGCCAGTGTCTCCCGACTACGGCAACAATTTCTCCCCGACTACGAAAGCAAGGGGCATCACACTTTGGAATCATTGCTCGCTTTGTAAGTATCTATTTTACTATTTTTCTTCTCCTCTTTCATTTTTTTTGAAACTATAATATCGTTTCCTTTAACTAATTGTATCTTTTTATAATTATTTTTTATAGAGGGAGGTTGTTGGGCATGACCCAACAAAAGAGGAGTATGATTATGGATATAGAGCCTCTCTCCGCAATTATGGACTTGAATGCGTACATGAGGTGTACGCTTGAACAAGTCCATTTTGTGGACTCAAGCAGATGAGGTAAGTCACTACTAAGCCCTTATCTCATCTATATGTAATTGTCTTTTATTGTTTTATACTTACCGTACTCTTGTTTGCGTGTATGTAGGATGAAGAGAAAGAGGAAGATCGAGACTACGAGCATGAAGTGGGCAAAGGAAGTGAAGACGAAGACGAGTCGGAGGAATACGATGAGGATTCTGCGTACCCTCCTCTTCCTTGATGTCTTATCTGTATATGGCCAAAGGCCTAACCAATCGAGAAATATAATATATATTTGGTTCATTTGCATTCTTCCCAATTTTAATTTCTTTTTCAAGTTTATGTTTGTATAAAAAAACTATCTATATCAATTAAAAAAGAGTTAGGGCACTCTAGGAAGTCCTAAGCAGACTCCCTAGTCCACCCCTGCTTTTTTTCCCATGCAATTGTATCGTTGCTCATCAGCGATCCCGTTGCAGCAAAAATAACATCGTTTTTAGCAATGAAATAGGCTTGACATCTCCGTACCCTTCTAGTTATAAAAGCGCTATCTATTTCATTGCTTCTAGACCCTCATTTTGTTGTAGTGAAGCCAGTTGCGTAGGAGGGAATGTTGTTGCGTAGCCACACCGGAAAGCTCCACTCGGACATGACTACTACTAGCCACCCTCCGTGGAAGCTTGACCTTTCTCACTAATCAATCTTACACACTCACTCTCTCTCACACATGCATGCTAGTAGCAAGCACACATAAGAGCTAAAACAAGCAAAAGGCAAGCAAGTAAGTAATGTTATAGGAGGGAGACATTGGATGTAGTTATTACTCCATGTCTCCACACTTACCATATGTTGGGTGGAGTAATTCATTCTTCCAGTAGTCTTCAATGCGATGCACCGTGAAGAAGAAATTGTATCTGAAGAATGGGTGGCTAGCATGGGATTCAGTCCAAGTGAAAGGTGAGCACTTATTTAATTAGCACTTAGAGGTAGTGCTATTTGTCATATTTTAGTAATACCATGAAGCAACTAATTGAGAGAAGTACCAAGGTACTACTAAAAGCACATTATGAGTATTATCTACTACTACATGATTGCAATCTACTGAATGATGTTCCATGAGTACTATTTAGTGCTCATATACAGTTACATGTCACTATGTAGTACCCTATAGTTATGTAATATGTATTAGTACTCTTATAGTATGATTTAGTAAGTACTACGAGGGTACTATATGTACTAATTAGTAGTGTTTGAGTACTACCAAGCACTACATGACTATAGGGTACTACTGTCTAGTACCTTGTAGTCATGTTTTATTGAATATGACTACTAAATAGTTCTATTTAGTTCTATGCACTACCTTGTAGTCATATACTCATAGTATTAAATAGAACTTTATGAGTACTATTACATAGTGTATGACTACAAGGTACTATATGTATTAATTAGTATTGTATGACTACTATCGAGCACTACATGACTATAGGGTACTACTATGTAGTACCTTGCAGTCATATAAAACTGAATATGTCTACAAAATAGTACTATTTACTAGTATATAGTACCTTGTAGTCATATACTCATAGTATTAAATATGACTCTATACTATTACATAGTATATGACTATAGGATACTATATGTACTAATTAGTATTGTATGTGCTAATTAGTACTATGTACCATTCAGCACAAACATGACTACAGGGTACTACTATATAATACCTTGTAGTCATATATAGTATTGAATATGTCTACTAAATAGTACTATTTAATAGTATGTACTACCTTGTAGTCATATCTCCATAGTTTTAAATAGGACTATATGAGTACTATTACATAGTATATGACTATAGGGTACTTTACATACTAATTAGTATTGTATGAGTACTATTCTGCACTATGACTACAGGGTACTATATAGTGCCTTATAGTTATCTAGTACTGAATATGAGTACTAAATAGTTTTATTTATTACTATATAGCCATATACTACTCAAAAAGAGTACTAATTAGTACTATTTGGTTAATTTTACTACCCAATATGAGTATTATTTAGTATAGGCAATGTAAGAGTACTATTTAGCACCCACAGAGGGTACTATGCAATACGTTGTAGTCATATACTCAATATACGAGGTGATTAGTACTATTTAAAACTATATGAGTATTGATTAGTAGTATTCAACTACACTTTTTTAGTGCACCTTAAGTATATGACAACATTGTACTAAAGTGTAATACATGCGTATTATGCCCAACTACACTTTTTTAGTGCACCTTAAGTATATGACAACATTGTACTAAAGTGTAATACATGCGTATTATGCCCAAGTAGATGACTACTAAACTATTTTAATACTATTGAATGAAACTTTGCTATAATATCCTAACTAGCACTAAATAGTTCTATCTATATTTTAAATAGTACTATCTGAGTAGTAAATAGTACTTTCTGTGATGATTAGACTATGTACTTCTATGAGCATCTAATCATGATTTTACTATAGGCATTCCTATGAGCCATCTAGTTCTAAATGTTGAAACTCTTTGATGGTACAAGTTGTAGAGGCACCTTCTCATTCAACATGTAAAGAAGAGCAGCTACTACAGACTGTTTTGGGAAAATACACTTCATGCAACAATGACAATTTCATGTTTCTATCTTGTTCAACTGGTGTGCCAGAATTTAAGAAACAATTGCTTGCCCCGGCACAAGCATTATGTTGAAACCCAAGAAAGAAGTGTTTTGAAGATGAACAAGATAGGTTAAATGATGCAAAAGTAAACGAGAAGCGCACTAAGGAATTGGAGGAAGATGAAAGTGTTTATGATGAGAGGAGAATTTGATGCAGACGATAAAAAAGAAACAAAAAATCACAATGAAAAGAAAGAAAGAGAGAGAGAGAGAGAGAGAGAGAGAGAGAGAGAGAGAGAGAGAGAGTCATTGCAGAGGTTAGTTGGTAGGTAGGACAAAGAGGAGACGTGGTGGTAATGAGTGAAAGAAACGGTTTCGATGTGGATTTGGTGAAAAGCCTATTAATGATTGACAATATAGAATATGGGAGGAATTTCAAATATGGCAATTAAATTGAAGTAAATAAGATTGAAAAGTAACCTTTTTGTATATTAGATATCAGAGGTAAGTTTTAATATAAAATAAAGAAAAAAATATTTTTACTATTTTTTTGGGACTCCCTACGTACAACGAGAATGATGATGCTAATAGGGGCTTTAATAGCTAGAAAGAGAATCCTAGTTCAAAAAGTAGAGAGATCCCCTACTTTTAGGCTCAAAAGTAGGCTTCTTTATGAGCTTTGTCTCCTTAAGTCTCAAAAAAATTAGTCTTAATTTCTTAATATTAGGGATCCTTACAGGGCCCTTTTTATGTTCAAATGCCCTCTAATGACTAATGTCAAAGCTGGACTATCTTTAGCACATCTTTCTAATTGTAATCGATGGATGTTTAACCAAGGGCATTCGAGATATTGTATACCAATTTGGGGTTTCTTGTAATGTAATTTTCCTTCAAAAAAGGGTCTAGGATTCTTCTTTGGGAATGACAAGTTCGTTATTCATTGGTGTTTTGTCATTTACCATGTGGATCACGTCAAAGTAAATAGACACTCCAGAGATACTACAAAGAAAGTTAGATTTCATAGATCTCATATGCGTGATGGAAAAATAATTTCCTACATCCTTTTTTGACATCCAATTCAATGTGTTTATCCACCTTATTGAGGAGGTAGAATTTGCTGGATTTGTAAGCACATGATGGATGTTTTGGGCTGAAAGATTCATGGGAGTCTTAAAGGGTTTTGTGCATCAAACGGCAAGGCCTAAAGGATCTATAACGGGATGGTTGCATCATGAGTGCATGTACTATCTTTCTGAGTACTTGTAGCAGCTTGTTGATGAGGAGGCACCCCCTGTTTAAACGGTAAAAGAATCAAATAAATTATCAAAAGATGTGTTATGTGGAAAGGGACTCCCAATACGTCTTTCACATGATGACCAAGAGAATTTAAGCACTTTTGTAATCTATAATTTAGAATGCATGCAAAAAATTGATCAAAGAGCACGACAAAGAATGGCAACAAAATATACAAAGAACATGCAAGAGGCAACGGGTGACCCCCACCATCTCAATGACTTAGATAAGAGCGAGTAAAAAAGGCACAAGAAGAAGGTTCTCAGGTTACACGACGTGAGAAGTTCGATCTTAGTCTAAGGTGTGACAAGGAGGTAACACATGCCATGCTCCACAATTCTAGTATTTTATGTACATGCTTTTGTGATGTTAGCATTCTCTATGCTTGTGATATTAGGCTCGAGCATATAGTAGCATGTGGGCCTATGCACAACATCTTCTAGTCAAAATAATTAATGATATGTATCTTACTTAAGACTTGTGTATTGTTGCATCATTTCAACAATAGTCTCATGCAAGTGCCCATGACATGAACCTTTTCGATGATGAGCTAGGTTATGTGGAGGATCTAGAGACAAGATCTTTGGCATATTGCTTTATGAAGAGCAGTGTAGTATGCATCTTGATTGTTTTCATATGTGAGCAGCAATAACATGTCATTGACTATCTTTATTAATGTTTCAGGTCTAGCCATTGAGCATAAACCTATGAAAATTAATTACTTTGTTTAACCATTGATGAATTCTCCCACATGATAAACTATGACTCTATGTAAATTAACCTAGTGACTATGCACTAATCATATTCAACATATTGCTAATATGCATGTTTACTCAACATCTATGCACTAATCTTGAAGCTCATTGCTCTTTCTAATCACACTATGGTCTCTCTCTCTCTCTCTCTCTCTCTCTCTCTCTCTCTCTCTCTCTCTCTCTCTCTCTCCACACACACACACACACATACACACATACACACATCCTCCATGCATCCTATACATATCGCACACTCATCTAGCTTCCCCAACATAATAGATAGATATGGCCCAGCAATAGCACAGTGAGGATAGCTCCAAAGTCCCATGGAGAGACAATGCTTCTAGACCCATTTTTGGGAGCCAAGAACCAAGATTTTGCTATTTGACACCTTGGTCACTCCACAATTGATGTATGGAGAACCTTTTTGGTCACCTGATCTTACAACAACCAAATGGTCAAATATACCTGTATGATACGCACCAAACCATCAGTCCCACATGATATTATCCTGCCAAAGTTTGGTGCAGCATCCATGATAGTAGAGGCACCCTTCCAGACAGCCACTTACATTCACAGGATCACTGCCATGGCCCCCTAGAGACTCCCAAGGCTTTCCCTATAATCCTCTTAGTAGCTAGCCAGATAGGCATGAGTCATGGAATAAATGAGCATGCATGTGGTTCAGGAGGCAAGGACTCGGGATGGATTGCCTATCATGTGTAATCTGAACCGAGGGATAATCCTTGAAGGGCAACAAGATAAAGAACCATATTAGAACCTATTTTGGACCATATTTAGAAGATGGTGCATCTTCTTGGAGCAAAGAACACCTTATGGAGTTGTCGTCACTCATGATGTTGTTGGCCAATGCATAAAGGAGGGACTCTTGTCAGTTATAGGATAAATAGAATTATTATCCATTGGACCTAGCTAACAGTAGATCAGCCAATCCACGAGGCTACCCAAGACCTATATAAGATGCCAATTGCTCATTGTGTGATTCATCCAGTCCACTAAGGGGCTATCATAGCTTTAAGTTTAGCTTCGGTGTTTCCACCTTTTGAATGGCAGCCTTTGGCTCTAAGACTTGTACAGCTTTTTGTACATTATGAATATACTGAATACTACTCAGTTGGACTAGGTAGGTGTATTCTAGCTATAAAACCACTGGTTGAAGCATGTCAACTACCAAACATGCCAGTGGTGTAAATGTGAAACAGTCACCCAGGCGCATCATGAGTGTCCAGCAACTTGTATTGAGCTTGACATCTCAACATGGGTGAATCCATGGACTAGTAAAGATGTAAATGCTCAGTATTACATAGAATTTTGATCTTAGACTATATGACCCTTACATACATAAATGACTAGAGATATTTGGTGTGAACATTACCAACACATGATTTAGGATCTTGGTGGATTATTGGTGAGTCTTTAATATACTCTTGTTGATGGGCTTGTGGTTTCAGTGACGTCTTTCTCATGGACCTGAAATGGACTTGAAAATCAAGAGATTCTCACAATGATATCATGTGGCTAGATATTGATTAGGTATAAGGAGGTTCCTTGATAATGTTAGTAATCCCCCATCAATATGATGATTCTTTGGATAACACTTTGAGATGTGAAAGACCAGTTAAGTTCATGGCAAGAAAAATGAAATTTTTTCACGATGTCAAAGTGTAGTTTATTCGGTATTCTTGTCACACATGACAAAGGTTCTTAGACACGTAGATGCACTTTGTTGATGCCTACTATGTATAATCTTGTGACGTTAAAAACTAAGGTATAGTTTTTCATGGTGTGAAAAACTAGAGTTTTTCATGGTGGTGAACCAATTATTCCCTTCTTTTGGTGGTATTTGCATAATCCCATATTAGTAGGAAAATAACACATTAGTGATGATAGATCGTTATATCGATGCCAACACCAAATTTAAGTATCACGTTAAAAACTAGGGTAGATTTTCACAATATAAAAAACTATAGTTTTTCACGGTGCTAAGACTTCTTTTCCTTTTTGATTCTTCATTGACATGAAGTGGTTGTAACCATATTTGGTAGTGATGTGTGTGAACACACTAGGACCAACCAGGGAACTTTTTGACTCTTGATCAATGCTGACATGAAGTGGTTGAAGCCATATTTGGTCCTAGTGTGTTCACTAGGACCAACCAAATAGTTTTTCCCTCTTTAGGAGGTTTTTTCCCCGTGCTAATATACACCCATCCTGGGGAGGGATTTTTTTTGTGAGCATTTTCTAACAAGCAATTTTTTGGAGTTGGGCGAGCATATTCAAAAAAAATCTCTCCCTCCATCAAGAGAGAGAGGGAGGAAGATAGTGGGAGAGAGAAAGAGGGAGAGAGAGACATAACAAGATTAAGTGAGATGGAGAGGGAGAGGGAGTGAGAGGGATAGAAACATGTCAACATTATATCCTCTAAATCAAGGTTATTTTTTCCAAGTGAAATAAAACCAAGTTCATTCACACACAACTTCTAAATATAACTCTTCAGTCAAAACTCTTGTCCATAATCTTATTTACTTCCATGGGCTTCGCTTAGCCTCTGAGGTGAATGCACAAAGTAAGCAAACAGTGTTCGCTCCCTTTTGCACTTTGTCACATTCCTATAACCCTATTTCTAACATTTCGTTTATCAGAGCATACACTCCTCGCCCTTGTCTACCCTTTATCTCGAGTCACCTGTCTTCTTGAATCGGATCAAAAGGATCCCTTATGGGAGAAGAAAGAGGACCTTGAAGTGTGGAGTACTTTGTACCAATATTTTACGGTCAGATTTTTCTTCGAGGCGCATTTTAGGGGCCGTTTCACATGGTTTTCAGTTTTTTGCAGACATCTTTAGGGACCAAATTTGCACTGTTCTTCAATAGATTCTAGAGTACTATTGTCAAATCTACTATTATGAAGGGTGTATAAAAATACACATGAAGGCATCACAGACACTCACCACACTGGAACTTATATGTGAGCTACACTTTAGCAGTGACATTGATCTCTACATGTTATGAGTAGAATTTCTATTGACTTTACTCTGCATTTCTTTCATACAACTTGCAAGTTTCCATTATCAGTGGCCTTATTTTAGTAGCCACCTTAGTTAAAGGGTCACTTAGCACTTAACATGCTGCATGATTACTTGCTTGGGTATTATCAAAAATGGTAGACAATTATGTGTTTTGGATATTACCTCCTCCTGAGGATAAGTTGGATGCAGGGATTTCATTAACGTCTTCACAAATTCGTGATCACGTTAACAAAACCTATTGTTAACATATTAAAACTTGTGATCACATTGTATATTCACATGACCTGAGCAATGACCTGCCAGAACCCACTAGTCCCGTAACACCTCCGGGCTTTTGGTTTTCCCGACGGGCCCGTCGAGATACTGCTTATCTTCGCGGGCCCATCGGGAAAAGCAAAGAACACCGGCGGGGTTTTATTCTGTTTATAAACACTGCCCGACACCCATCGTGGAACTTTTGGGGAGATAGTCCTTGTTTTGGGGGCGTGATATCTCTCCTCAAAGTACTTGTAGAGTTCTCGAGTTGCTAGAAGTGTCCTCTTGGGAAGAACGTCCTTATCTTAGGGGCTGTTGTCTTTCCTTGTAGGCACTCCTAAGGCTATTGAGCCACTCGTCCTTAGTTCTTTGAATTGGGGGCAGGGTGTGGTTCGTAGCTAATACTTGCGGAGATTTAGGGACAAATTTGGAGTCATTCAGCTTTGCATTTGAGCTATGTAGGTAATCTACCTCATTTTGCTTTATGAATGGTTTGATGGAGCCAAGAGTCCTGCTTAGGGGCTTGTATTGGTTCTTGATACTTGATATAGTTTAGAGTAGACAAGGGTCTATTGTCCTATACTAGAGTATTGGGCAAGCATAGATCTTTGATTTTCTTTGTGAATGTTAGAGAAGGTCTATTGTCCTATACTAGAGTATTGGGCAAGCATAGATCTTTGATTGTGTAATGTATCCTTAATTGGGTACAAAAGGCATCCTTCATTGGGGGTGCAATGTGCATGATAGTTTCGAAGTAGTTTTGTAGTCAGACCTTGCAAGATAGTTTCGAAGTAGTTTTGTGTTATGTGATGATCTTTTGTATTTGTCAAGATAGTTTCGAAGTACTTTGTCTGCTAATGTATGTTTTGTAATACGTGAGTGACTTCGTTGTTTTTTCATTTGTGTATTCATTGTTATATGCTTGGTTGAATAGGTTATTTGTTGAAATGGAGGACAATGTTGGATCTAGTGATACCTCCAATAGAGTCCAAATTTCAAATAGCAGGAAAAAAAAGGCACCTGGGATAGAGTGGCAATATGCAATTAACGTTGGTGATCGATTCATAGATTGGGAGTGTAAGCTATGCCATGCAGTAAAATCAGGTGGGGCGCCTCGACTAAGAGAACACTTTTTAGGCGGACCGAAGAAAAAGTCATGTACCCACCCCTCTGCACCTGTAGTGGCCAAACGCATAAGAGAAGAAATTCAAAAGAAAGATTCAAGAAAACATGACACTCCTATCGTTAATGTATCAAGGCAGCAAGAACACTGTTGTTCTAATCATCAAACTCCCGCTACATCGCCTGCTTGTACCCCGAACGTCAATGTGCAACCAGAAAGTAATCTACCCAGTGCATCTTCCTGCAAGCGAAACTTTGACGTAGGAAATATACCCATGCATCAAACTTCATTGTAAGAAAGCCTACGTCAAGATCGGCTCGATGATGCACAACTCACCCTTGCTGAAGCGATTTACTTTTCTAGGAGTGCTATGATGATGGTGGACAGTGAGCATTGGAAGAGAGCATGGAAGAAAATTGGTGAGTTTGGACCAGGGTTTTCACCGCCTACGTACCATGCTATGCGAAATGATCTATTAGAGAAATGTTATGCGCAAGTAAAAGAACGTGTACAAAGAATAATTCTTAGCAATATAGAGCTTTCTGGATGTAGTATAGTAAGTGATGGATGGTCTAATGTACAAAGAAAACCATTAATTAATATAATGGTTATTTCACCTAGAGGTGAGACTTTCATCCGTGCCGTGGATTTAGCTGGTTCAATCAAAACTGGGGCTTACATTGCTCAAGTCATTGGCTCTGTGATAGAGGAAGTGGGTGCCAAAAATGTAGTCCAAGTCGTCATGGACAATGCAAAGAACTGCAAAAATGCATCCAAAATCCTACAGCGACAATATCCACATGTTTTTCTGGTAGGTTGTAATACTCATAGTTTGAATCTTGTATTAAAAGATTGGTATAAAAGTGATGATACCAAATGGTTTGCCTCAATCATCGACACTGCTCGCCAGCTTGTGAGATGTTGGAATTAGGGTTGCAGGAATGCACACACAACTTCAAGAAGATGAGGAAGCTTGAGCACAACACAGTAGTGTATTATGAGTGCCAAAAATGAAAGATAACAAGCCCTAGAAGATAATGGGCGTATATACAATGCACGGGGGAAAAAACCTCCTAGTGAGGGAAAAAGTGCCCCGGCGGTCCTAAGTGTGTTCACACACATCACTACTATAATATGGTAACAAATCCCCCCTGGAGTGATGCGGTGAACAAGAGCTAGCACTCATGTATAGGGAAGTGTCTAGCTATGTGGACGAATCCACAAAAGGGAGTAAGCCCAAAGCTTTGCGAAAAGCTTCGAACTTCTCACGAGGCAGAGCCTTTGTGAAAAGGTCTGCAAGGTTATCCTGTGTTGGCACATAAGCCAAACTGATCTCTCCTGCAGAGAGTCTCTCCCTGACATAATGGTAGTGCACCTCAATGTGCTTCGTACGAGCATGGAACACTGGGTTCCGCGCAACTGCCAATGCACTCTGACTGTCAGTGAAGATGGTGGTGGCAGATGGCTGCCCAACACCCAAATCAGCCATAAGGCGTCTGAGCCACACACACTCAACCGTAGCTGTGAAAGCTGCCCTGTACTCAGCTTCACAACTAGAAGTGGCCACAGTAGGCTGCTTCTTGCTCAACCATGATATGCATGAGCTTCCAAGCATGAAGCAAAAACCACTCGTGGACACGCGTGTGTCATAACAACCAGCCCAGTCAGAATCTGAAAAAACATGTAAATCTGGCGGCAATGATCCCCCCTTGGGATAAAACAACCCAAGATGCCGAGTACCACTCAAATAGCGAAAGATACGCTTCACTGCCTGCCAATGCTTAATGCCTGGGCTATGCATAAATCTGCTCACCTGTGAGACTGCAAACTGAATGTCTGGCCTCGTAATGCATACATAAATGAGGCAACCAACAGCTGTCTGATAGAGTGTGACATCAAAGTGATCTCCAGCATCATGAAGACTCAACTTCAAACCTGTCTCCATTGGAGTAGCAATAGGCTTGCAGTCTTCAAGGCCAAATCTCCGCAACAATGTTTCAATATACTTTGTCTGACACAAAGCAATTCCTCCATCACACTGCTTAAATTGTATCCCCAAATAATGATGCAAATGCCCCAAATCTGACATCTCAAAAGAGGCATTCAAATCAGCCTTAAAATCAGCAATATGACTCTCATTTGGTCCTGTGAGCAGCATGTCATCAACATAGAGAGCAATGATTAGATGTACACCATCCACACGTTTAACATACAAAGTGCTTTCTGTTGGACTATTCTGAAACCCATGTGCAGTCAAATATGCATGTATTTTTTCATACCAAGCTCGTGGAGCTTGCTTTAAACCATATAAAGCCTTTTTTAACCTGCACACTTTGTTTTCCTGCCCTCTTTGAACAAAACCACGAGGCTGCGATACATACACCTCCTCATGCAAATCTCCATTTAAGAACGCAGTCTTTATGTCCAGCTGATGTACATTCCAACCATTATGAGCTGCTAATGCACAGATGCTACGAACAGTGGTCATACGACATGTGGGAGCAAAAGTCTCATCAAAATCAATGCCCTTCTCTTGAGCATAACCTTTTGCAACAAGCCTAGCCTTATGGCGATCCACTGTGCCATCAGGCTTACGCTTCAATTTGTATACCCACTTAGTGCCAATGGCCTTCTTGCCAGGGGGCAAGTCACATAAAGACCATGTACCATTCTTCATAATAGCATCGTATTCTGCTTGCATAGCAGCCATCCAATTTTCTGAGCTTTGTGCCTCATCAAATGAAACAGGCTCACTTTCATCGCACATACTAGAAACAGCCAATGCATAACAATCTGACGCATAAGAGGCACCATGAGAGCCAGAACGAGTGCGACTAGACAAAGGGGCATCCAACTTGCTGTCACGCAAAGTCTGCACCAGCCATCTAGGCATATTCCTAGAGCCCTCAATCTCTTGTCTCTCATCCTCAAGTGCATCATGCACATCTGCATCAGATATAGGCTGATCTGTGCCATCATTTAAAACCTGCATAGGCTGAAAAACTGCCTCATGAGGTATTGCACTTGACTGTGCACCACTGAAAAGAGGCAACAATGTATCATAGACATCACGTGAGCTGATATCTGTCTCCTTAGTACATGAAACCAAGGGCTGAACTGCATCTTCCACAAATACAACATCACGGCTAACCAAAATGCGCTTTGTCTGTGGATGATACAAACGATAGCCTTTGCTCTCAGCACTATATCCAACAAAAATACATTTGACAGCTTTGTCATCCAATTTTCTGCGATGTTGCACAGGCACTAATGCATATGCCAGGCAACCAAAAACACGTAAATGGCCAACAGATGGCTTGCGGCCATGCCATGCCTCATATGGAGTGACAACCTGTAATGCTTTGGTGGGACACCTGTTTAGTACATAAGTGGCACACATGACAGCCTCAAGCCAAAAACCATGTGGTAGACTTTGACTCTTAACCATACATCTTGCCATTTCCATGAGAGACCTGTTTTTTCTCTCAGCCACACCATTTTGCTGTGGTGTATACGGCACTGTACATTGGTGTTTTATCCCACGCTCAGCCAGAAATGCATTAAATTCTGAAGACATATACTCCCCCCCTCGATCTGAACGGAGGGTGCCCATCTTACTTTCTGACACATTTTCAGCCATAACCAAAAACTGTTTGAAGCACAAAAACACTTCGGACTTTGCCTTCAAAGGATATACCCATGCATGCCTGGTAAAATCATCAATGAAAGTCACGAAGTAAAGGTAGTTTCCAAATGATGGAGTTTGCATGGGACCACAAACATCACTGTGAACAAGCTGCAATCTGCGTTCAGCTCTCACTGATCCATCTTTGGGAAAGGAAGCACGCTGCATTTTACCCAATATGCAGCCCTCACAAACATGCTTGACAGGTGCCTCAAGCTTAGGCAAAGAAGACACCATTTCAGATTTCTGCAGGCGCAGCAAACTTGCAAAATTCAGATGACCAAAACGTGCATGCCACAGTTTTGCATTTGAAATAGCCTGCGTATCCATAATAGCACATGCTGAATCCTCTACACATTTGCCATCCATATTGAGCTTATACAGCCCTCGACATAGTGAACCAGATGCTACAATGATGTCACCACAAGAGAGATCATGAACAGTACATCTGTCATCCACAAATTTTACAACCAAACCTGTTTTGGCAAATGCGGAGACTGACAGCAGATTCTTTTTGATCCCTGGCACATACAATGCATCAAAAAGTGTAAAGGTGTTGCCATTTGCAACATTCAGCACAATCTGTCCAACTCCTTTAACGGGATAAGAGGAGTTATTGGCACAAGTGACAGTATTCCCTGTGGGAGCAGACTCAAGGAAAGTGAATAAACTGCGCTGCGAGGTGATATGCTTAGTGGCACCACTGTCAAAGTACCATACATCTGAATCTACTGCAGACATACATGTGTCATGCAAAGATGGGTCATAACTGCACTGCGCATTGAATGCCCATTCTGTATCTAGCACAACATTAGCAGATTCATTGTTAGAAGGAGAGGCATCTGCAACAGCCATACCAGCCTCTTTCTTCTTAGCCTCTTTCGCAGCCAGCTTAGGACACGCTTTGATGACATGATCATTTCCCTTACAGTACTTGCAAAATGTCTTCTGTTTGTCACCCTTCTTCTCATCTTTGTCTTCCTTCTTTGGTTGCGCAGCATTTGCAGATTTCTGCTTACTAGAAGAAAAGCCAGCTTTACCTTTCCCGCTTCTCTGACTAGCACCGAAAGCTTGATCTGCGACACGCATACTATTCCTGTTTTGCCTTGACTGGTCTTCTTGCAGCAAAACAGAAACTAACTCCTCAAATGATAAGGCATTGGGATTGCCTTTCATCATCAAGCGAAGAGTGGAAGCAAAACCCTGATAAGAATCTGGTAGACCATTCAAAACAGTCTGCACAAGTGAACTGTCTGACAGGATTTCATCTGCAGAAATGAGCTGCTCTTTGAAATCCTTGATCTTTGTCAAAAAGCTATCCATAGAATCACCTTCGTTCATATGCTCATTCTCCAACTGTTTTCGGAGATAAGCAACACGAGCCTCATTTCTTGCCTGATACAATGTGGCAAGTACATCCCAAGCATCCTTAGAAGTCCTGCAGGAGCGAATATGTGGGATAATGGTACGTTTGACAGACAGCGCAATCAAGGCATGAGCCTGCGCATCTCTACCATCCCAACGAATCTGCTCTGCTGAAAGTGGTGGTTCTCGAACAGCTGCTACAGCACTTGTGCCTGCACCATCATCAACAGTACCTGTTTCTGATGTGTTTGCAGCATTTCCAGCCACAATAGGACGTGCATCAATACCCTGCACAATATTCCATAACCCCTTTGCTACCAATACATGTCGCATCATATATGCCCACAATGGATAGTTGGTGCCATCCAACTTATCCTCAGCAGCCAACATGCGGAATACATCATTGTTGTCAGCCATGGCCAATGACTGTACTACTAGATGTAAATGCTGTCTGCAAGAGGTAAACCTGTATAAAATCGACCTGTGCTATATAGCACAGCCCAAAACAGACGAATGGGCACCTGTCCTGCAGATTTTAATCTTGACAGAAAATCTGCACAGTAGGACGATTTTGCCTGCGCAGTACTTGGAATGCAAAAACGGAGGGCGAAATGACTTCAGATCAAAATTCTGAAACGACCAAGCCCTACGGGCTCTCCCACGGCATATACTAACCTGCAGACGCTCGTGAAACCTCGTTGCAATCGGAGGAGATGAAGCGGCAGGTGCCGGTGATGCTGCCCGGGAGGAGGAAGCCTGCTCTGATACCAATTGTTGGAATTAGGGTTGCAGGAATGCACACACAACTTCAAGAAGATGAGGAAGCTTGAGCACAACACAGTAGTGTATTATGAGTGCCAAAAATGAAAGATAACAAGCCCTAGAAGATAATGGGCGTATATACAATGCACGGGGGAAAAAACCTCCTAGTGAGGGAAAAAGTGCCCCGGCGGTCCTAAGTGTGTTCACACACATCACTACTATAATATGGTAACATGAGATTCATGCTCAAGAGACAGAGAGTGTTAGATATTTTTTGACCTCGCATTTAAAGCTTCATAGAGGGTTAGATTAAAAGAGTTAGAGAGAGAGGGGGGAGAGAGAGATGTTGAGTTAGAGAGAGAGAGGGGGAGAGAGGGATGTTGAGTTAGAGAGAGAGAGGGAGTTCAAGTTCATGTTCAAGGTAGAGAGAGGGAGAGGGTTGGAGTTACACAAAGTTAAAGTTAGAGTGTTAGAGAGAGAGTTTGAGTTAGACAGAGTCAGAGTGAGAGATTCAGAGAGAGAGAGAGAGGGCTAGAGATGGAGAGAGATAGTTTAGATACAATTACAGGGAGTTAGAGAGAGAAAGAGTTAAAGAGAGATATAGATGGAGAGAGAGAGTTATAGAGAGAGAGACTTACACAGAGAGAGAATTAAAGTTAAAGAGTAATAATTAGAGCGAGAGAGATAGAGAGAGAGTGATTTAGAAAGAGAGATAGAGAGAGAGTTAGATAGGAAAAGAGATATCATTAAAGAGATTTAGCGAGACAAGTATAGAGAGAAAGAGATATACATAAACAATTAGAGAGAGAGTTACATAAACATTTAGAGAGAGAGTTATAATTAGAGAGAGAGAGAGTTACAAAGAGTTAAAGTTAGAGAGAGTTAGAGTGAGAGAGAGAGAATTAGAGAGTGATAGAGTTAGAGAATGAGTTAGAGAGTTTGAGGAAGGGAGAGTGTTAGAGCGAGAGAGAGAGAGAGAGAGAGCAAGAGATAGTTAGAGTTAGAAAGAGAGAGAGAGAAAGAGAGAGAAAGAGAGAGAGAGAGAGAGAGAGAGAGAGAGAGAGAGAGAGTTGGAGAAAGAGTTATAGAGAGATGAAGATAGAGAGAGAGGTACATAAAGTTAATGTTACATAGGTTAGAGAGTGTTAGAGAGTGTTACAGAGGTTAGAGAGTGTTAGAGAGTGAAAGAGTTAGAGAGAGTTAGTGTTAGAGAGTAAGAAAGTAAAAGAGTGAGGGAATTAGGGAGAGAGTAGAGTAGGAGAAAGTTAGAGAGAGAGAAAGTTATAGAGTGAAAGAGTGAAGGAATTAGGGAGACAACGGAGTAAGAGGGAGTTAGAGAGGGAGAAAGAGAGAGTTAGAGAGGGAGAGAGAGAAAGTTAGAGAGAGAGAGAGAGAGAGAGAGAGATGGAGAGAGTAAGTAAGAGAAATCTAGAGAGAGTTAGAGAGATAGAAAGAGTTAGAGAGAGAGAGAGATTTTAACGTAAGAGTCAAAGAGAGAGAGAGAGAGTTAGAGAGTAAGAGAGAGTTAGATAAAGAGAATTAGAGAGAGAAACAGAAAGAGAGAGAGAGAGAGATTTAGTGAGACAAGTAGAGAGAGAGAAAGTTGGAGGGAGGGAGAGAGAGAGAGAGAGAGATAGTTAAAGAGAGTTAGAGAGAGGAGAGAGAGAGCATTAGATTTAGATAAGAGAGAAGAGGATTAGAGAGAGAGAGAGAGAGAGAGAGAGAGAGAGAGTTAGAGTTAGAGAGGGTGTGTGTGTGTGTGTGTGTGTGTGTGTGTGTGTGTGTGAGAGAGAGAGAGAGAGAGAGAGAACGAGAGTTAAAGTTAGAGAGAGAGGGGAGAGACTTAAGGGAGAGAGAGAGAGAGAGAGAGAGAGAGAGAGAGAGCGAGTTAAAGTATATTCAGTTAAAGTTAGAGAGAGAGAGAGAGAAAGAGTTATAGTTAGAGAGTTAGATATCGAGAGAGAGAGAGAGAGAGAGAGAGAGAGAGAGAGAGAGAGTTAGCGTTAGAGAGCGAGTTAAAGTATATTCAGTTAAAGTTATAGAGAATTATTAAATCTATTATGGTAGCTACCACAAAGAGAGAGAGAAAGAGACACACAAAGACAGAAAGAGGTGGAGGGAGAGAGAGAGAGAGAGTGAGAGAGACTTAGAGAGGGAGGGAGAAAAGTAGAGAGAGAGAGAGAGAGTTACAAATAGAGAGAGAGAGAGAGAGAGAGAGAGAGAGTTGGGAGATGGAGAGAGAGAGAGAGAGAGAGAGAGAGAGAGAGAGAGTTAGAGAGTGAGGAGAGAGACAGTTAGAAAGAGAGAGTTAGAGACTGAGAGAGTTAAGAGTAAGAGAGACTTGGAGAGAGGGTGAGTTAGAGTGAGAGAGCTAGATATAGAGGGTGAGTTAGAGAGAGAGATATTTAGAGAGCTCAACGAGTTAAGTTAAAATAAAAGAGTAGAGACAAGAACACACGATTGGGTCCAATTCGCCCCCACATAAGAGTGAGCCCAAGCTTCCTCTTGGTGTATTTTAATTGATTAATATACTCAAAATAGCTTTTTGGGGCTCAAAATACTTCTCAAGCAAAAATAGCTTGCTTTACTTTATATACAAGCTCTTCTTCTAAAATTAAACAATAACCTTATGACCAAGTATTATTTACAACCTTTGTACTAAAATCAAATGTCTATAAGAAAGATTTCATATGTCCAATGTAAATAATTACCCTACCATAGAATAATATGGATGCCGTTCGAAATACAAGAAAAGATGGGCGTCCCACATGATGAAATAATAATCGACCATCGCCCAAAGTCGAGCGTCTCAAAATCTGCCTGACCCCACCGGGTCCCTCCATTAGATAACCCAAGGATCTGTACTTACAACAACTATGCCAATCAAGTAATAAATTAATTCACTAAATTATAAACGCCAATATCCGCATAAAATCCAAATAATTAAAACAATGCAACCAAGAATGTCACACGAATATATGGAGTTATCGGTGTACATTCAAAGTAGGCTATCATCGCTCAGATTAGAAAGATATCCCAACTTAAACCTGTCTAGGAGAATTCATACTAAATAAAAGCATAGGAATATAAATTCCATGAATTACTCAGAGAGAGAGAGAGAGAGAGAGAGAGAGAGAGTTAAAGTTAAAGAGAGTTAGGATTATAGAGGGTTAGAGTAAAAGAGTTTGAGAGAGAGAGAGAGAGAGATGTTGAGTTAGAGAGAGAGAGGGAGTTCGAGTTTGAGTTCGAGTTCAAGGTAGAGAGAGAGAGAGAGAGAGAGAGAGAGAGAGAGAGAGAGAGAGAGAGAGAGAGAGAGAGGGTTGGAATTACACAAAGTTAAAGTTAGAGAGAGTTAGAGAGTGTTAGAGAGAGATTTTGAGTTAGACAGTGAGAGAGTTAGAGAGAGAGAGAGAGAGAGAGAAAGAGAGAGTTAAAGATGGAGAGAGATAGTTTAGAGACAATTAGAGGAAGTTAGAGAGAGATATAGATGTAGAGAGAGAGTTATAGAGAAAGAGACTTACATAGAGAGAGAGTGAGAGTTCAAGAGAAAGAATTTGAGAGAGAGTGAATTAGTAAGAGAGATAGAGAGAGAAAGAGATATAGTTAAAGAGATTTAGAGAGACAAATAGAGAGAGATATAGAGAAACATTTAGGGTTAGAGAGAGAGCTACAGTTAGAGAGGGAGAGAGAGCGTTACTAAGAGTTAAAGTTATAGAGAGTTAAAGTGAGAGTGAGAGTTAGAGAGTGATAGAGTCAGAGAATGAGTTAGAGAGTTCGAGAGAGCAAGAGTGTTAGCGGAAGAGAGAGAGAGAGAGAGAGAGAGAGAGAGAGAGAGAGAGAGAGATAAGAGTTAGAGAGACGGTGAGTTAGAGTAAGAGAGCTACATACAGAGGGTGAGTTAAAGAGAGATATATTTAGAGAGAGACATGTTAAGTTAAAATAGAAGAGTAGAGACAAGAACATAGGATTGGGTCCAAATTTCCCCCACAGAAGAGTGAGCCCAAGGTTCCTCTTGGTGTATTTTAATTGATTAATATACTCAAAATAGATTTTTGGGGCTCAAAATACTTCTTAAGCAAAAATAGCTTGCTTTACTTTATATACAAGCTCTTCTTCTAAAATTAAACAATAACCTTATGACCAAGTATTATTTACAACCTTTGTACTAAAGTCAAATGTCTATAAGAGAGATTTCATATGTCCAATGTAAATAATTACCCGCTTCCATAGAATAATATGGATGCCACTCAAAATAGAAGAAAAGATGGGCATCCCACATTATGAAATAATAATCCACCATCACCCAAAGTAGAGCACCTCAAAATTTGCCTGACCCCACTAGCTCCCTCCATTATACAATCGAAGGATCTGCACTTACAACAACTATGCCAATCAATTAATAAATTAATTGACTAAATTACCAACACAAACATCTACAAAAAATCTAAATAGTTAAAACAACGCAACTAATACTGTCACATGAATATATGGAGTTACTGGTCTTCGTTCAAAGTAGGCTATGATCGCTCAGATTCAGAAAGATGTCTCAATTTAAAATCGTCTAGGAGAATTCATAATAAATAAAAACATAGGAATATAAACTCCATGAATTACTCCTCATGAGAGGAGAGAGAGAGAGAGAGAGAGAGAGAGAGAGAGAGAGAGAGAGAGAGAGAGTTAAAGAAAGTTAGGATTACAGAGGGTTAGATTAAATGAGTTAGGGAGAGAGAGGGAGAGGGAGAGGGAGAGAGAGATGTTTAGTTAGAGAGAGAGAGAGAGGGAGTTCAAGTTCGAGGTCAAGGTAGAGAGAGAGGGGGGTTGGAGTTACACAGAGTTAAAGTTAGACAGAGTTTGAGTTAGACAGAGTCAAAGTGAGAGAGTTAGAGAGAGAGAGAGATACTTAGAGAGAGAGAAAGAGTTAGAGAGAGACATAGATGGAGAGAGAGAGTTATAGAGAGAGAGACTTACACAAAGAGAGAGTTAAAGTTAAAGAGAAAGAATTAGAGCGAGAGAGATAGAGAGAAAGTGAATCAAAAAGAGAGATAGAGAGAAAGTGAATCAGAAAGAGAGATAGAGAGAAAAAGAAATATAGTTAAAGATATTTAGAGAGATAGAGAGAAAAAGAGATATAGTTAAATTGAATCAAAAAGAGAGATAGAGAGAAAAAGAGATATAGTTAAAGATATTTAGAGACACGTAGAGAGAGAAATAGATACAGAGAAACATTTAGAGAGAGAGTTATAGTTAGAGAGAGAGAGAGTTACAGAGAGTTAGAGTGAGAGAGAGAGAATTAGAGAGTGATAGAGTTAGAAAGTTCGAGAGAGGGAGAGTGTTAGCGAGAGAGAGAGAGAGAGAGAGAGAGAGAGAGAGAGAGAGAGGGAGAGGGGGAGAGAGAGAGTGACAATTAGAGAGAGAGAGTGAGAGAGTGAGAGAGAGTTAGAGTTAGAAAGGTAGAGAGAGAGCGAGAGAGAGAGAGAGAGAGAGAGAGAGAGAGAGATGAAGATAGAGGAAGAGGTACATAGAGTTAATGTTGCTACTACAAAGAGTTAGAGAGTGTTAGAGAGTGAAAGAGTTAGACAAAGTTATAGAGTGTTAGAGAGTAAGAAAGTAAAAGAGTGAGGGAATTAGGGAGAGAGTAGGGTAAGAGAGAGAGAGAGAGTGAGTGAGTGAGAAAGTAAAAGAGTGAGGAAATTAGGGAGACAGTAGAGTAAGAGAGATTTAGAGAGGGAGAGAGAGAAAGTTAGAGAGATAAAGAGAAAGAAAGAGAGAGAGAGCGAGCGAGAGAGAGAGAGAGAGAGAGAGAGAGAGAGAGAGAGAGAGATGGAGAGAGAAAGTAAGAGAAATCTAGAGAGAGTTAGGGAGATATGAAGAGAGATAGAAAGAGTTAGAGAGAGAGAGATTGTTAACGTAAGAGTCAAAGAGAGAGAGTTAGAGAGTAAGAGTGGGAGTTAGAGAAAGAGTGAGAGAGAGAGAAATAGAGAGAGCGACGGTAAGAGAGAGAGAGATAGAGAGATTTAGTGAGACAAGTAGAGAGAGAGAGACATGGAGGGAGTAAGAGAGAAATATAGTTAAAGAGAGTTACAGAGAGAGAGAGACAGAGAGAGAGAGAGAGAGAGAATTAGAGTTAGAGAAGAGAGAGTCAAAGAGGGTTAGAGAGAGAGAGAGTTATGGAGGGTGAGAGAGAGCGAGAGAGAGTTAGAGCTGAAGAGGGTGTGTGTGTGTGTGTGTGTGTGTGTGTGTGTGTGAGAGAGAGAGAGAGAGAGAGAGAGAGAGAGAAAGAGAGAGAGAACTAGAGTTAGAATTAGAGAGAGAGAGAAGAGACTTAGGGTGAGGGGGAGAGAGAGAGAGAGAGAGAGAGAGAGAGAGAGAGAGAGTTAGAGTATATTCAATTAGAGTTATAGGGAGTTATTTAATCTGTTATGGTAGCTGCCACATAGTGGCTCCAAGTGGTAGCTTCCCTATTTGGGAGTTAAAGGGTGAGAGAGAGAGAGACAGAAAGAGGTGGAGAGAGAGAGAGAGAGAGAAGAGAGAAGAGAGAGAGAGAGAGAGAGAGAGAGGGAGAAAATCAGAGAGATAGAGAGAGTTACAAAGAGAAAGAGAGAGAGACAGAGACGGAAAAAATTAGAGAGATAGAGAGAGTTACAAAGACAGACAAAGAGAGAGAGAGAGAGAGAGAGAGAGAGAGAGAGAGTTAGAGTATATTCAGTTAACATTATAGGGAGTTATTTAATTTGTTATGGTAGCTGCCACATAGTGGCTCCAAGTGGTAGCTTCCCTATTTGGGAGTTAAAGGGTGAGAGAGAAAGAGAGAGAGAAAGAGGTGGAGGGAGAGAGAGAGAGAGAGAGAGAGAGAGAGAGAGAGAGAGAGAGAGAGAGAGAGGGGGAGAGAAAATTAGAGAGATAGAGTTACACACACAGAGAGAGAGAGAGAGAGAGAGAGAGAGAGAGAGAGAGAGAGAGAGAGAGAGAGAGAGTTGAAGAGAGTTAGAGATAGAGAGAGAGAGAGAGAGAGAGAGAGAGCGTTAGAGAGTGAGTAGAGAGAGAGTTAAGAGTTAGAGAGACTTAGGGAGAGGGTGAGTTAGAGTGAGAGAGCTAGATATAGAGGGTGCGTTAAGAGTTAGAGAGACTTAGGGAGAGGGTGAGTTAGAGTGAGAGAGCTAGATATAGAGGGTGAGTTAAGAGTTAGAGAGACTTAGGGAGAGGGTGAGTTAGAGTGAGAGAGAGAGAGTTAAGAGTTAGAGAGACTTAGGGAGAGGGTGAGTTAGAGTGAGAGAGCTAGATATAGAGGGTGAGTTAAGAGTTAGAGAGACTTAGGGAGAGGGTGAGTTAGAGTGAGAGAGCTAGATACAGAGGGTGAGTTAGAGAGAGAGATCTTTAGAGAGCTTTACAAGTTAAGTTAAAATAAAATAGTAGAGACAAGAACATAGGATTGGGTCCAATTTGCCCCCACATAAGAGTGAGCCCAAGCTTCCTGTTGGTGTATTTTAATTGATTAATATACTCAAAATAGCTTGTTGGGGCTCAAAATACTTCTTAAGCAAAAATAGCTTGCTTTACTTTATATACAAGCTCTTCTTCTAAAATTAAATATATACCTATAATAGTCCTCCCATTTGAGGAAGCAACTATCCTTAGTTGTGTAAAAGAAAAATGCTATACTGTGAGGTCCCTGTTCCCACCGAGCAACGGATTCGGGGTACTAGCAGCGGAAGTAGCACTTCTCGCACGGGACAGGGGTCCCACACTCGGGGCCTCGCCCACGGATATCCGGACAAAGAGACTAATCCGTCGGTTTGTCCAAGACCGAAACCGGAAAAACTTCCTTTACCCGGAAAGCACGGGCGATTCCACCAGGATAACTCTTTACTCTAACGTAGTCAAGATCATTTACTGATCAAGCTGATCTGACTGCACCTTTAACGGTACTTGGTCAAATCAAGGAAGAACTTGCACTTGGATCATTGGGATCAACGCTTTTTTTCCGATCAAGAGGCACAGCCGTTGATTCCTATCCATAGAACAATTTCTATCCGGAATTTACTTCATCTATCGTAATAATAGAAATTAAATCTCGATTTACGGATCCATCAGTCCAGCCTAACCCCATCCGATCCCATGGGTTAGCCAACCGCCCAACCATTGTAGTGATGGGATCCAATTTGGAATTTGGTTAGGTTTTGTCCCGGGTACCAAGGAAAAGAGTTCCAAGGCCCCCTAGCCGGAAGTTCATGCAAACATAAAACTAGTCATACCACTTACACACCCAATATGAAATTGCCTTTTTCTTAGCATCAACTAGCTTTAAAACAATCCTTTAATAAAACCATTATGTCACTGATGACAATCCTCAAAGTCTCTGGTTGAATCCTTATTTCCAGTCATTCTTTCATCGGTATACTTATGGCATCATTGGCAACCAAAACGCTCACCACCTGTTCTCTCAGGGGCCTTTTCCATGGTTCCTAGCTCATAGTAACCGGCAATATATTCATATAATAGAATGGAGTCTCCATGGAAGATCAGCAAGATCAACCCACAGATCCATATAAAAGAGCCATGGACTCATCTGTTGAGGACCAGCAAGGTCAATCAACCAGATCCATGCCCAGTTTCAGAAAACAACTCTTACTCCTTATTCCAATATCTTCCACGACGCACGTGTGGGTATCTTCGGCGACCAGAGCCCGAGCACCGTATGGTCAGCACCCTCTAGGATCCTTCGCAGGTGACCTAGCGCTTCACTCATAGGCCGCTTCCTTGGTCCCTCATCCACCGTACCGGAAGCTCACCATTTAAATCGAGCCGAGGCTGGTCAAGACCTCGATCGACCTTGCTACGCGAGACGTCCTCCATTGACTCTCCGTCAGCAGTTGCAACTTTATCAGTTCAGTCTTCATGACCTTAATCCTCAAGACGGTCAAAATGGCTTCTCCAGCATTCTTGACATAAAACAGTTATTTACAAACAGTCACAAATACAATTTCTACAACGAACTCTTGTCTTTCCATATTATCCACTCTCGACCACATTACTTATTCCACATTCCATTCAGTGTGTACTCGTTCTCATCCATTCACTCATATAGACTACATTATCTCACATACATCTTCATATTCATTATTCTACATACATATCCATGTTCGTACGTCCACATCATACATCCAATTTCACATTCATACATACGCATCTACATGCATACATCCACATCTACATTCATACATCCATACCTCCATTTCCACATCCACACATCCACATTCATATTCATACATCCACATCTACATACATACATCCATACATCCACATCTACATACATACATCCATTTTCACATCCTCATTCATACATACACATCCACATACATACATACACATCCGTATCTACATCCATACATCCACATCACATCAACATTCACATTCATACATATACATCTACATGTATACATCCACATCACATTCATACAACCATATTACATCCATTCTCGTCCTAACACATCCCATATACATCTTAACACATCCTAACTCATCTTAACACATTCTATCACATCTCATACACATCTTATCACATCTTTTTACATCTCATACACCTCTTATCACATCCTATCACTTTCCATACGCATCTTATCAAATCTTATCACATCTCATACACATCTTATCACATCTTTTACATCTCATACACCTCTTATCACCTCTTATCACTTTCCATACGCATCTTATCAATTCTTATCACATCTCATACACCTCTTATCACATCCTATCACTTTCCATACGCATCTTATCAATTCTTATCACTTCTCATACACCTCTTATTCACATCCTATCACTTTCCATATGCATCTTATCAATTCTTATCACATCTCATACACTCTTATTACCTCTTATCACATTTCATATCTTGTTTTTTTTATAAAGAGAATTCTTATATTTGATATAAGATTTCTCTACACATTTATTTATACATAAATTCCATTTAAGGAGACTAACACTTTCGAATTTAAAATCAATCTTTTATGCATCTTCTTATGCATAAATTCAATTTGGTAGGAAATTACACTTTTAGAATAAAAGAATTTCTCTTATGCATCTAAGTTAAGCATAAAATCCATTTATGAGGAAAATCACACTTTTAGTATAAAAAGAATATCTTTTATGCATACCTATATGCATGAATTCCAATATGATAAAAGTAACACTCTTACAATAAAATAATCAACTTTTATGCATACCTCTATGCATGAAATTTAATTATGATAAAAGTCACACTTTTATAATAAAATAATCAACTTTTATGCATACCTCTATGCAATGAAATCCAATATGATAAAAGTAACACTTTTGATATAAAAAATTTTCCTTTATGCATACTTCTATGCATGAAAATTAAAAATGATAAAAGTAACACTTTTGATATAAAAATTTTCCTTTATGCATACTTCTATGCATGAAAAATTAAAAATGATAAAATAACACTTTTGATATAAAAATTTATCCATCTATGCATGAAATAAAAATGGTAAAAATAACACTTTTGATATAAAAATTTATCCATTATGCATACTTCTATGCATGAAATAAAAATGGTAAAAATAACACTTTTGATATAAAAATTTATCCATTATGCATGAAAATAAAAATGGTAAAAATAACACTTTTGATATAAAAATTTATCCATTATGCATACTTCTATGCATGAAATAAAAATGGTAAAAATAACACTTTTGATATAAAAATTTATCCTTTTATGCATACTTCTATGCATGAAAATAAAAATGATAAAAATAACACTTTTGATATAAAAATTTATCCATTATGCATACTTCTATGCATGAAATAAAAATGGTAAAAATAACACTTTTGATATAAAAATTTATCCATTATGCATACTTCTATGCATGAAATAAAAATGGTAAAAATAACACTTTTGATATAAAAATTTATCCATTATGCATGAAAATAAAAATGGTAAAAATAACACTTTTGATATAAAAATTTATCCATTATGCATACTTCTATGCATGAAATAAAAATGGTAAAAATAACACTTTTGATATAAAAACTTATCCTTTATGCATGATATTAAAATTCAATTTCTCCATGATTGTAATGAAATTCTTTCAATTAATCTAGGATGATAAGTCCTAGAATATGGTAGGAAGTCCTCTTTTTATGCTTTGAATGAGATTATTTTATGCATAATTTTTATAAAAATTTTGCCATAGCTCCGCTGCTATGACTGATAAATCTCAATTTTTTCTAAGGGATAAAGCTTATCATTAAGGAAATAAAAATGATCTCTAATTGGCTCATTAATCCATAATGGATTGAATCATCAATATACATAAACTAAAAGCATAGAAAAAAGCCATTAATTTGGCCTCAAGCATAGCTTAATCTTGGGTTAAGGAAAAGCTTTATGAAAGCTTGATTTGGATTGAGAATGTTCATGAGTATGACCATTTCTTGAGTGAGAGAGAGAAATTACATAAAAACTATTAGAATTTAAACATAAATGAAAATTAACTTCAATAGCATTTATTAAATTATGTAACTCTTCACTACTAATCACCAATTAACTTCAAATAGCATTTAAAAAACCATACCAATTAAGCTTCTCAAGCTTGAGAGGGGTTGAGAAGAGAGAACCATTGAGAAATTATAGAAAGATCAATATTCACTAATTACCTTACAACTTGCTTGATTCTTTGTTCACGGTAGAGGCCCCCAACCAATCAATTGGTTAAGTATGTTGATGGAGCCACTAATGGGGATTGAAGAAAGAGGGAAGCTCCAAAAACTAGTGAATTATTAAATGAATTCACAGTTCTTGGCTTAGGTGGAGTAGAGTAACGATGCATAAACACTATCTATTTTTCAACAAGGGGGAGCTTCTATTTATAGGAAAAATTGAGCTCCTAACCAAACAAACTGATTCTAGAATTTTCTAAATCAGTTTGGTCAATATTTGACCATTTTTAGGTCAGTTAAGCTAAACTTTTGGAACTAGACTTGAATGAGGAGAGAGGAGAGATGAAATATCTCAATTTTTATGAGTTTAAAACTCATTCAAGCATGTGAAATATGCACCTCCTTTAAAGAACTCCCCTTCCTTACATATGTGTCATAATGGAATCATTTTAATATTGCTCATAGTTTTTTTTTTACTAATAAACTTGTACATTTTCAACTCTTCATCTTGTGTGAAATATGCACCTCCTTTAAAGAATTCCCCTTCCTTACATATGTGTCATAATGGAATCATTTTAATATTGCTCATAGTTTTTACTAATAAACCTTGTACATTTTCAACTCTTCATCTTATGTGAAATATGCACCTCCTTTAAAGAATTCCCCTTCCTTACATATGTGTCATAATGGAATCATTTTAATATTGCTCATAGTTTTTTTACTAATTAAACCTTGTACATTTTCAACTCTTCATCTTATGTGAAATATGCACCTCCTTTAAAGAATTCCCCTTCCTTACATATGTGTCATAATGGAATCATTTTAATATTGCTCATAGTTTTTTACTAATAAACCTTGTACATTTTCAACTCTTCATCTTATGTGAGCATTTACTCATTTTGGATACCCAAAATTATCTCATATTTTTAATATTGCTCATAGTTTTTTACTAATAAACCTTGTACATTTTCAACTCTTCACCTTATGTGAGCATTTACTCATTTTTGGGTATCTTCTTTTTACAAATTTCGATTTATCTCTTCCCTACACATGGATTGATGCTATTGGCCCATAGGAACTTAATTGGACCATAGTCTAAAGATTTCTGAAAATCTAGACCCTTAGACTAAGGTTCTTTATACCTATTTCCAATTAATTCCAATTGCACATTGGAAAATTCTTTTTGAATTTATGTTTCAGGGGAACTCATTTGAATTATAAGAGATATTTTTCTATCCAAAAATACTCAAAATCTGAATATTCTCTCTCTAGAATAATTTTTCTCTCTCTAGGCTAAAATAGTTAGCAACAGGGTCTTTATATTTCTGAAGAGGGTTGATTACAGGGGAAGATACTAGACATCAAAAGGGGTTGGGGGAGGAATCTTACATATACCTACAAGATTATGCTTGTAGGTATTGATGTCATAACCTGCAAGGTAAATTCAGAGGTTCCTATAGTATACCATAAACATACTCAGAGGTTCATTAACCAAGCATGGCTAAGAGGCACAAAAGGCATGTCTCAGAGGCTCGGGTGTAAACATGGACTGCAACAATAAAAACTCGTGTGACACATAAACTGGTGGTCCTCACACTCATCATCAAATCACAAGTAATATGCACAAAACAACCTATTAACATAAGTAAACAATAACCTTATGACCTGATAAAAAACAGAAGCAGGAGACAGCACACACAAGGGAAGCAAACCCTAATCCATATCCATCAAACCATAAAGAAAGAGAGAAGCCATAGTCACCATATCTCTCACACACACAAAAGGGGAACACAACATAGTGTTATGTCCACACTACAAAGTAAACCTAATGTAATGTCCACACCACACATGACCAGCTGAACGCGGTCATAAACACACCACACGATATCTATCTACCATACTGTCACTCTGTCAGCACCCATGTGCTATCCTCCAGCTGTATACGAGCTTGACATTTCAACACTCCCCCTCAAGCTCGACATGTCCATCTCTAGGACTCCCAATCTAGTATGGAAATACTCGAACTTATCCTTACCAAGTGCTTTGGTAAAGATATCTGCAACTTGCTCATCTGTCTGCACATATGTCAAATCAACATGCCCATCTAGCACCTTCTCTCTGATGAAATGATAGTGGACCTCAATATGTTTGGTCCTGGCATGATAAACTGGGTTGCTAGCAAGCTGAATACTACTCATGTTGTCACAATGAATGACAACTCTCATATCACTCTGTATCCTGACATCATCTAGCAACTTTTTCAACCACATAGCCTCACATGCAGCTATGGCTGCTCCACGATACTCTGCCTCTGTGGTAGATAAAGCAACTGTAGGTTGCTTTTTACTGCTCCAACTCACAGCTCCACTACCAAGGCTGAAAACATAGCCACTGGTAGATCTCCTGTCATATGCACTACCGGCCCAATCTGCATCTGTATATCCATAGACATGCATGTCTTTTCCTGCCTCATAGAAAAGACCATAATGCACGGTAGTTTTGACGTATCTCAGAATCCGTCTCACAGCATCCAAGTGAGGTTTTACGAGGACTCTACATAAACTGACTCACCAAACCAACTGCATAACTGAGGTCTAGCCTCGTAATGGTCATGTAGATAAGGCTACCAACCATTTGCCTGTACATGGTGATATCATCAAGCTCATCACCCAAATGAGCCCTAAGCTTCATGTTTTGCTCTAATGGTGTCAACATTGGTTTGCATGCTGTCATACCATACTTTGCCAGCATGTCAAGGTGCATATTGCCTTTGCACCAACCATATACCCGTGCCTGTTCTAATCACCTCAATGCCAAGAAAGAACCTCAAATCACCAAGGTCTTTCATATCAAACTCTTTGCATAAAGAGGTCTTAACCTCATCAATGCCTTTCCCACAATCACCTGTGATAATCAGATCATCAACATAAATGACTATCATCACGATACCATCATGTGTCTTCTTCACATAAAGTGAAGAGTCTGCATTTCCAACCACAAATCCAATACTGACAAGATATCTATTGATCTTGTCACTCCAAGCACGAGGTGCTTGCTTCAAACCATAGAGTGCTTTCTTTAACCTGCAAACGAAAGTCGGATATTTTGGATGTACATAACCTTCTGGCTGTTCCATGTACACCTCTTCTTGTAGTTCACCATTCAAGAAAGCATTTTTTACATCCATTTGATGTAAAGCCCAACCTTTTTGTGCTGCTAGTGCAATGATAGACCTCACTGTAGCCATCTTAGCCACTGGGCTGAAAGTTTCATCATAATCAAGACCATAAGTTTGTGCATATCCTTTAGCGACAAACCTTGCCTTATGTCTCTCTAGGCTGCCATCTGACTTGCACTTTTACCTTATACACCCATTTGCAACCAATTGCATTCTTTCCTTGCGGTAACTCAGTCAATTCCCATGTATCATTTTTGTCCAAAGCATCCATCTCTTCATCCATGGCTTTCTGCCATACATGCTCTCCAACAGCCTCTGTATAGCATGTAGGTTCCACATGCTTTACCATAGATGTCATGTATGCATAGTGCATAGCAAAATCTCTATATGTCAGTCTTTCCACTGGATATCTAACTCTCTGGGATCTCCGCAATGCATGCGGGTCACTCTGTACACCTGTAACATGAGCATGTGGTGGCACATATCTGTCCTACCTAGCACCAGGTGTGCGTAAACAGGTGTGCGTAAAACAGGTATCCCGAGCTCCTCATCCAAACTCTCTGAGCTAGAGGACTCATAGCCTGTGATTCCAATTCCTTCGACTTTCTTCTTGCCTTTATCCATAGCACTACTCCCAGTGCTCACACTCTCATGCCTCAACCGTCCTGACCATGGACGTACACTGCTACTACTCTCAGCTTCTGCTGCTGCCCAGACATAGTAGTAGAGCCAGAACTTGCTTGTGATGGCAAGTTCACAGGTACATTAGCCTCAAGTGTGTCAATGACTCCCTCATCTCTTGCTTTGTACCAACTAGCAAGCTCATCAAACACCACATCACGTGAGATGACTACTTGTCTAGTTTGAGGGTTATAACATTTGTAAGCCTTTCGATCCTGTGCATATCCAACAAATACACATTTCTCTGCCTTAGGATCCAACTTCCGTCTTCTTTCATCAGGCACATGAACATAAGCTACACATCCAAAGACTTTAAGATGTCCAATGTCTGGCCTGTAACCTGTAAGCAGCATCTCTGGCGTGCTTCCATGAATGGCTGCTGTAGGTGTTTTGTTCAGGATATACACTGCAGTAGCACATGCTTCTGCCCAATAGTAATCTGGCATGCTCTTTTCATTGAGCATTGCCCTTGCCACTTCACATATGACTCGATTCTTTCTCTCAGCCACACCCATTCTGCTGAGGTGTATACCTGCATGTCAACTGTCTCCTTATCCCATGCTTCCGCAAGAAATGCTCAAAAGCTTTTGAGGTGTATTCACCACCTCCATCTGTTCTCAGACACTTAATCCAACAGCCATATTATTTTTCTACAAGAGCTTTGAAATCCATGAATTTTTCCAGCACTTCACTCTTCTCTCTCAAAAAATATATCCATGTCATCCTGCTGAAGTCATCTATAAATGTCACATAGTATAGACTTCCTTTGATAGATGGGTTTTGTGCTGGGCCCCATACATCACTGTGCACTATCTCAAGTGGTCTATTACTCATGTTTCCTTCTCTAGGAAACCCTCAACCTTGCCTGCTTTCCAAACTGACAGGCTTCACACAATGCATATGTCCATCATATTTGAATCGAGGCAATCCACTGACAATGCCTCTTGTTTGCATGTTCTTTAATCTCTGTGTATTGACATGACCAATCCTCTTGTGCCACATGTCAATATCCTGCACAATCCCATTGCTCTTTGAAAACATGGCTGAGCTCAATTCTGGTATGCCTGCATCCAATTTGAACAACCTTCCTTCCTTCTGCCCTTGGCAATCAATCTACAGCCATGCTTAAAGTCTTCCACAAAAACAACCATTCTCATTGAATCTTACTTGTAATCCCTGCTCAACCATTTGGCCTACTGATGCCAAATTCTTTGTGATGGATGGTACATATAACACTTCAGACATATTCTTCACATTTCCATCATGCATCCTCAAAGGCACACTGCCAACATGTGTTATAAGATGCTGAGTATCATCTCCTGTGACCACATAACCATCTATATCCAATGGTTGCATCTTCTCAAACCACTCCCCATGACATGTCATGTGGTTTGAGGCACCTGAATCCATATACCATGACTCATCTCCTGCATTCTGAGAATCCATTGTCCCCATAACATGCTTCATTGCAAAAAAATGATTCAAACTCCCATCATTGTTACTAGTAGATGCATAATTTCCATGTTGTGGTCTTCCATTCCTCATATCATTTTGCTTTTTGTAACAATCTTTTGCCATATGTCCAA